>NC_083234.1:21629712-21932742 GCF_032191835.1 Heteronotia binoei | reverse complement strand
TGACCCAAGGCCATTCCAGCAGCTGCAAGTGGAGGAGTGGGGAATCAAACCCGGTTCTCCCAGATAAGAGTCTGCACACTTAACCACTACACCAAACTCGTTCTCAAACAAAGACAGATAGTGTGAGTCTCCCTCCAGCTGACAGGGTTGCCAATTCCCAGTTGGCGGCAGGGAATCCCCTGGTTTGGAGGGCCCCCCCCACTTCAGGGTTATCAGAAAGTGTTGTGGGGAGGTGGTGGTGTTGAATGTCTGCTGGACACTCCATTATACCCTATGGAGACTGGTCCCAATAGGGCAAGGGTGGCCAACGGTAGCTCTCCAGATGTTTTTTTGCCTACAACTCCCATCAGCCCCAGCCATTAGCCATGCTGGCTGGGGCTGATGGGAGTTGTAGGCAAAAAACATCTGGAGAGCTACCATTGGCCACCCCTGCAATAGGGTATAATGGAGAATCAATCAGTGGGTATCTGGGGGTCTGGGGCCCCATTTTTTGAGGTAGAGGCACCAGATTTTCAGCATAGCATCTGATGCTTCTCTTCAAAAAAACTCCCCCAAGTTTCAAAAAGATTGGACCAGGGAGTCCAATTCTATGAGCCCCAAAAGAAAGTGCCCCCATCCTCCATTATTTCCAATGAAAGGAAGGCATTTAAAAGAAGAAGAAGAAGAAGAAGATAGAAGATATTGGATTTATATCCCGCCCTCCACTCCGAAGAGTCTCAGAGCGGCTCACAATCTCCTTTACCTTCCTCCCCCACAACAGACACCCTGTGAGGTGGGTGGGGCTGGAGAGGGCTCTCACAGCAGCTGCCCTTTCAAGGACAACCTCTGCCAGGGCTATGGCTGACCCAAGGCCATTCCAGCAGGTGCCAGTGGAGGAGTGGGGAATCAAACCCGGTTCTCCCAGATAAGAGTCCGCACACTTAACCACTACACCAAACTGGCTCTCCAGTTTGGTATGCAGTCCCTTTAGATGTGTTGGCCAGAACTCTCTTGGAAGTTCAATTGTGCTTTTCACAGCCTTGTTTCTGGCTCCACTCCTAAAGTCTCCTGGCTCTATCCCCAAAGTCCCCAGATATTTCCTGAGTTGGACCCAGCTACTCTACTCGAGCAGAAAACAGCATGGGAGTAGGTGAGAACACAGCTACACCCCTATTCTTGTACCTGCTCTCTGCCCTTCCTACTTTCCCTGGGTTGTACCTAAAAGCACAGGTGCAAAGGGAATTTCTAGGGTTGAGAAATTCCTGGAGACTTGGAGGTGGAGACTGGAGAGGGAAGGATTTGGTGAAAACAATACAGCAGATCACATCTAATTACTAACTCTGGTCAAACAGTTTCCCCAGTGGTCATCTCAAGCCAGCATTAAAGCATTTCACAAGAACCCCTTCTCTGGCTTATCCAAAGGTTCTCAAGAAAGATCCCCCACTAGGTTGCCAATCTCCAGTTAGGGGCAGCATTCAGAGCGAGGGATTAACACAGAGCTAGTATAAACCTATTTGCATAATTACAGTTTAGTATTATGGATAATTGACACACTGATAATCCATAAAGTTTCTGCATTTCAAAAATTAGGTGTTGCAAGTCTTTTGTCACACACAGTGTCACAGAAGAGGTCCTAAATAAACCTAGGGGCTAGAGTAGCTCGGCCTATGCCCACAACCTCCAGTAGCTGTTGGAGGCAGAGCCTGAGAGGGTCACTTCCTGTTAATCACCCAGAAGTGATGTCACTTCCTTAGGGTAGGGTTGCCTTCTCTGGGTTGGGAAATATCTGGAGATTTTGGGGTGGGGCCTGAAAAAGGCATGGGATTTGTAGAGCAACTTCAGTGGGGTATAATACCATAGAGTCCGCCTAGAGATACCATAGAGAGGTATGATACCATAGAGCCATTTTCTCCAGCTGAACTGATTTCATGAAGATCAGTTGTAATAGTGGGAGCTCTCCAGCCATCACCTGGAGGATGGCAGCCCTACCTTAGTGCCATAGGTTTGGCACCCAATATATAGAGAAGTGATTCCTCAAACATGTGGACCCCAGCCTGTGAAGGATTATAAAAATTAACACCAATAAGCAGTGCTTTTTTTTGTAGCAGGAACTCCTTTGCATATTAGGCTGCACACCCCTGATGTAGCCAATCCTCCAAGAGCTTATAGTAGGGCCTGTAATAAGAGTTCTGTAAGCTCCAGGAGGATTGGCTACATCATGGGGGTGTGGCCTAATATGCAAAGGAGTTCCTGCTACAAAAAAGCTCTGCCAATAAGAAAGCTTCAGCTTATTCAGCCAACATGGCATAGCAGTGTGTTAGAAGGCAGGAAACCAAATTTGAATAGCTGAGGTGTAGCGCTCAGCAGGTGACCATTCCAAAGCACTGGGCCACAACCAGGAAGCCCCAGATTGAACTACTACTCCTGACCTGACAAGCAAAGCTGATGCATAGGCTAATATGCAGCAGGGGTTAGCAATCTTGTGGAATCAAAGAGCCAAACTACATCAACGTTCAGAGCAAGGGATTAACACAGAAGTCCCTCTCTCTTGGTGTAGCCTACCTCAGAGGGTTCCGGTAAGGAACAAAATGGAGTCCCTGTTCTCTACGTATGCCATTTTGGCTTCCTTGAAGGGAAGACAGGATGTAAACATGCAGAAGGAACTAAATGAAGAGGTGTAGCTTGGCAACCCAGATTGTAGGCACAATGCTGTCTGGATACTTCCCTTGACTGTGAGGGTTCCAACTATCCATGCAATAAATTAAACACAAGACAGCAAAGACATAAACCAAATGGTGCAAACAGTTATTTAGTAGAAACGAAGAGGTCATGTTCACTTGTTACGCCATCTGGTGTCTATTTAACCTCCCATTTTCCATCACTTGCTCCTTCACAACACAAGACAGGAGGTTGAGCTAATGCCACAATAAGAACCTTGCTGTGTTGTGATGAAAAACAGCCACCCAGGTCAAGATGTTCATTTGGCCGGCATAGCTGCATACTTTACACTGCGCTGGAATCTTGAGGGCTCAGGAGATTGCACAGCCATGTTTTCTTAGATGAGCTGGCTGGTCGCTGAACTTGTGGTGGGGCAGGCAGAGCCATACAAGGCAACCATATGGGGTTCTGGATCGTTTTATGAATCTAATTTTTATCCCCACTTTTCCCCTCAAGGAGCTTGGGGGTGGTACACATAGTTCTCTCCTCCTCCATCTTATCCTTGCAATAAACTAGGGTTGCCAGGTCTCCCCTAGCAACCAGCAGGGGGCGGGGAGGCTTACTGGTGGCAAGGGAGACCTTCCTTCCTTCCTTCCTTCCTTCCTTCCTTCCTTCCTTCCTTCCTTCCTTCCTTCCTTCCTTCCTTCCTTCCTTCCTTCCTTCCTTCCTTCCTTCCTTCCTTCCTTCTTCCCTCCCTCCTGCCCGTCAAACATCTGATGCTCATGTCTCTCAACTCTCAAACATCTGACATTTATTCTATGTGGCTCTTATGTTAAGCAAGTTTGGCCACCCCTGAGCTAGAGACTAGTTCTATGTACTTAGCATCTGACAATGGGAACTTTGATTCTCAAAAATTATACCCCGGGAATCGTGTTTGTCTTTAAAATACTACTTCCCCCCTCCCCACTTTAAAGCACTACTGAACTCAAAACCATTCTCTTCTACTGCAGACCAAACATGGCCATCCACCTGAAACCAATTTCAGGTACTGTTGCTTGCATTTTTTTCTCGTTAACTGGCAGTGGCTTGCAACAATAATATGAAGACTTTCAGTGACTCAGTTCCACCTGATTAATAGTCTGCAGTGTGTATATTTCTGCACAAATCATGACTCATCAAATGGTTCTCGCCTCCTTGGCATCCTCTTGGACCTCCACTTTCCCTTTCTGTAAAAGTCAATGGAATTAATTCCCTCGGCATGTCTATGAACTGTGTCCCGAGCCTGCTGATGACCAATGGCTGAAATATTCTTTGCAAATGAGCCTATTATTTATAGCTCAGTGGTGGTGCAGATGTTTGGCATTCATTTGCAATATTTAGTCCTTGTTATCTCCAGTTTCTGTGGGTTGAGAAAGATCTCTGCTGGTGGGTCCAAAGATGTAGACTGTTGTAGGTGTTCAGCACACCGCATTTTGATCATCCCAGGAGGATCACTTTTGAGAAAAACTGGTTTGAATGGCTTCCGCTTTCAGCAGAAACCACCTGTGCACTGCTCTGGTTGTTCACTCCCCATTGGGGGGCGTTAGCAGTAGCACAACTAATATCAGAAACCTAGTGATAGAATAGCATATCAGAAAATAGCAGCAGCTGATGACCCTACAAAAAAACAAGCTAGACTCAGAAATTTGGACCTATTGATTCCCCCCCGTCACCACATCATGGTCAAAAGCAGGGGTGGCCAAACTTGTTTAATGTAAGAGACACATAGAATAAACGTCAGATGTTTGAGAGCTACAAGACACGAATGTTAGATTTTTGAGAGCAGGCAGTCCGGAAGGAAGGAAGGAAGGAAGGAAAATAGATGGGGAGGGAGAAGTAGGAAGAAAGCAACTTTAACTTTAAATATATTCTCCAAGCTGCTGGCTGTCTTGGCTTGGAGAAGTGATTTAGAAAGAGAAATGCCTTCTCCAAGCTGGCTGATGGGGTGGTGGGGGCTCTGAGAGCCACACAATATATGTGAAAGAGCCACAGCTTGGCCACCCCTGGTCAAAAACATGCTGAAATAGCACTTGACCTGACATCTAAAGGCGTCAGGAGATTTTCTGAAACCCAAAGCCAGCCACCCCATGAGAACCATCAAGAGCAATTCTGAAAAATAGATTTGCAAAAAATTAAGGCGCTGAATAAACTTTTGGTCAGAGAAACCTGCAACGAGGTGGTTGGGAAATTAACGCTAAAAGGGCAAGGGGTGTGTACAGGGAGACCCTGATCCAGATGGCCCAGGCTAGCCTGATTGTGTCGCATTTTGGAAGTTAAGCAGAGTTGGTATTTGGACGGGAGACCACCAAGGACGTCCAGGGACACACACTATGCAGAGTTAGGTAATGTGGCAAATCACTTCCAAATGTCTCTTGCCTTGAAAACCCTACAGGGCGGCCTTAAGGTAGCTGTAACTTGACAGTACTTTACACACACTTGTATGGAAGATGGAGGCAAGAAGGAGTGCCATTTAGGCATGGCTTTTTTTTTTGCAGCATGAACTCCTTTGCATATCAGGCCACACACCCCTGATGTAGCCAATCCTCCAAGAACTTACAGGGCTCTTAGTACGGGGGCTACTGTCAGCTCCTGGAGGACTGGCTACATCAGGGGTGTGTGGCCTAATATGCAAAGGAGTTCCTGCTACACAAAAAAGTCCTGCATTTAGGAAATAAGGTGAGGGGAAAAGAAAGCTAATTTCTTAAGAGAAAAAAAAAGTAAAGCCACACTAACTCCTTGTGTTTACATCAGTCTATATGCACCTTGGCTGAGACTCTAGAGCGGGGGTGTCAAACTCATTTGCTATGAGGGCCGGATCCGATATAAATGAGACCTGGTTGGGTCAGGCTGTGTCAGGCCAGGCCATGCTTATACCTATTTAAGATTAGGTTAGGGTTGCAAGTCCCCCACAGCCTCCGGCGGTGGACTGTTTTTGTGCGCAGAGTGTGCACAGCATGAGTGCGCATGGCATGCACCAGCAACTTCGCATACCAGCTGCTCTAGGAGCTTCTGAGAAAACTCTATGGTTTTCCCAGATGCTCTAACAATTTGGGATGGAAAACTCTATGTACCACCAAGGGAAAACTCTATGGTACTACCAAGTCTATGGTACCATAGAGTTTTCCCTTCTAAGTTGCTAGAGTGTCCGGGAAAACCATAGAGTTTTCCTGGAAGCTCCTAGCATGGCTGGTATACAACGTTATTGGCATGATGACATCAGTGTGAGTGATGTCATCATGCTGGCGACATGCGGGCTGGCGGGTTGGGAACCTCCAACCTGGAAACTTGGCAGCCCTAGATTAGGTAGCAAAGATATAAACTTTATAGAGGACACAGACAAACACAATTATATATATATACACCCACACACACACACACGGCTTTTTTTTTTTAGCAGGAATGCAGTTCCGGCTGGCTTGGCATCAAGGGGTGTGGCCTAATATGCAAATGAATTCCTGCTGGGCCTTTTCTTAAAAAAGTCCTATGTGAAACAATGGTGATATCAGTGGGTGTGGCCTAATATGAAAATGAGTTCCTGCTGGACTTTTTCTACTATATATAAAACCCTAAAAACATGCTTAAAAAGTTAGCACTTGTTGGTATTAAAGGTGCTTTCTTTGTATCTCTCCCATGGGATCCAGGGAACTGGGCAAAAGAAGGTCCGGCTCTTTCCTTCCTTCCCCAGGGGATCAGGAGAGCGAAGGAAGAGAAGCTTGGCTCAGTAGATCTGTTGTGTGATTGAGAGGGACTGGAAAAACAAGCTTTGCTGTCTCCTCTTCCTCTCCAAGGGAGGAACCTCAGCCAATGGAGAAAATAGATGTTTTGCTCTGTATCTCCTGTGTGACTGAGCAAGCCTTGCAAAACAAGCTGTTATGCAGATGGAAGCAAGAGATAGGGAGAAGGGAGCAGATGACAGCCAGTTGCTCAGGGGCCTGATAGGAACCCTCCTGTGGCCGGATTCGCCCCCCGGGCCACATGCTTGACACCCCTGCTCTAGAGAGCCACCAGCAGTCCAGATGGACCATATTGGGCTAGTCAAGGCACAGTCTAAGTCTAATTCCATCCTTATTGGAAACAGAATTAATGGCTCTTGCTGAAGTGAGTGATGCCATAAACACACAGCCTTCCTGTCAGGAAATCCAGCCGGACTAAGTTGCAGCAAATCAAAATCAGGCAAAAATTCAATGTTGGAGCTGCACTGCTAACAAAACAATCATGTGCAGGCCAGAAAAGGGTAGAGTTTTGCAATCAAGTTTTAAAACACACACGCACGCTGGAAAGGCTACATTTCATTTTGCTACAAAACGTGTATCTTGTACCTTTCTCTGAACCAGCTACAAATCTTATTCTTCTAGTACACTGTACTGGTAGAAAGCATCCAGGCCCACTTTCTAAAGATGCTTAGTGGGTGTGGTGTCTATAGGTACCATGTGCAAGGGCTCTGTCATTCAGAAATGATACAACACTGATGTTATACACAGAACCACATCCGGTGCCTTTCTGTAGATGCCTTTATCAGTCATGAGTGTGCCTGAGAGAAGGCTAGGGGTCCCAACCCCCCCGCTCTACCGGGGGACCCCAGGTTTCCGAGCCTCTTCCCCCGCTCCCCCCAAAAACGGAAGCGGGGGGAGAAGCAGCGTCCTCCTGCTGCTGCTGGCGGCGTCGGGGAGGATGCTGGGGGTGAACAGCATCACCAGCGGGGGTTGAGGGGGCGAGGCCGCCGCGCCGCTGCACTGCACGCCCAAGCGCTTGCATCCGAGCAGCGCCCCCTGGGCATGCAGCCAGCAATGCGCCCTCACCCTGCGCGCCCCTGCTCGGCTCACCCGCTACGGAGGCTCCAGCTCCGCTCCCGACCGCTCAGGCTCCAGCGCGGAATGCGGCCCAGCCAGGTGACAAAGGCAGGCGATTGGACCCCCGCTCGGCCCGCCCACGGCCACCTCTTCCTCCTCCTTTTCGCGCCTTCCCCGCCGGCCCGTGCCAAGTTCCCTTGTGCGCTGCCGTGCCAAGTGCACCCTTTGCGCACTGCCCGGGGCGAGCCCCGCGTGTGCCCGGTCCGGAGCAGGTAAGACCAGCTGGGCTTTCCGGGGAGAAGGGGGACACCGGGCCTGGCTGGAGGCGGCCGCCAGCTAGCGATAGGTCTGCCCGGGCCACGTGGGGGGTGGACTGGGGCTGGGCGCCTGGCGTGTAAACAGAGCCTCGGGCAGAGGAAGAGGAGGAGGTGGCTGCAGGCTGCTGTCTCCATGCGGGGTTGCCAAGTCCCACTCAAGAAATATCAGGGGATTTGGGGTGGGGGGAGCCAGGAGCAAGGGTTTGGCAAGCACCATTAAACTCCCAAGGGAGTCCTGGCGCTCACATCTGCACGGACCTCAACGCCTTGGAAATGCCTTCCCTCCATTGGAAAGAAGGAAGCAGATAGGCGTGCGGAGAAGAGGCAGCAGCGCTCGCCACGCTCCCCGGCGCCGTTTCCCCCTCCCCCTAGCTCCACCCCAGTGTCTCCTGGCTCCACCCCCAAAGTCTCCTGGCTCCACCCCCAAAGTCCCCAGATATTTCTCGGGTTGGACTTGGCAACCCTAGAGAAGGCTGGATCTTAGGGTTGCCAGGTCTGTATTGGAAAATACCTGGAGACTTTGAGGGTAGATGCAGGAGGGGGCGGGGTTTGTGCTAGGATTGCCAATCCCCAGGTGGGGGCAGGGGATCCCCCAGTTTGGAGGCCCTTCCCCCCACTTCAGGGTCGTCAGAAAGCAGGGGGAGGGGAGGGAAATGTCTGCTGGGAACTCTGTTATTCCCTAAGGGGATTTATTCCCATAGAAAATAATGGAGAATTGGTCCGCAGGTATCTGGGGCTCTGGGGAGGCTATTTTTTGGGGTAGAGGCACCAAATTTTCAGTATAGCATCTAGTGCCTCTCCCCAAAATACCCACCAAGTTTCAAAAAGATTGGACCAGGGGGCCCAATTCTATGAACCCCAAAAGAAGGTGCCCCTATCCTTCATTATTTCCTATGGAAGGAAGGAATTGAAAAGGTGTGCCATCCCTTTAAATGTGATGGCCAGAACTCCCTTTGGAGTTCAATGATGCTTGTCACAGCCTTGATCTTGGCTCCACCCCTAATGTCTCCTGGCTCCACCCCCAAAGTCCCAGATATTTCTTGAATTGGACTTGGCAACCCTAGTTTGTGCATGGTGCAATGCCATAGAGTCCACCCTTCCAAGCAGTCATTTTCTCCAGGGGAGCTGATCTCTGCCAGCTGGAGATCAATTGTAAAAGCGGGAAATCTCCAGGCCTCACCTGGAGGCTGGCAACCCTACTGGCCGCACAAAACTGATCACTGTAGTCTGGTAAGGTTCAGGAGGGATGGCTCTGTAATACTAATACGATTCTGCTTGTTTGGAATCACTGCCTTGGGGAAGGGGAGCAAAGCAGCCAGCCAGCCCTGTTTACCAGACCATCTTCCCAAGCCCTGGTGCTTTTTCTTTTTTTCCTGCAGATGTCTTGGCTCCCACCTCAAATTTAGCACCTCCTTCCATGGTTTGAAGTGTGAGCCAGGAATCTCCTAACACCAATCCAGGTGGCAGCCCCAGGACGCTGCAGGCAGCGCTTGGGCATAAGGCAGCTGGAAAGGTTGAGGACTCCCCATCTGGCGCTTGATGTTTCTTTCCTGATCAGGATTCTGTCTGCTGATAGCCTCCAACATTTCACAGATGGAAATACAGAAATGCACACAACGCCTGTCTTCTCAGACTGAGCGCGAGCGCCCAAGCTTCCCGCAACTGCAAAGTGCTGAAGGCTCTGCTCCATCTGGTGCAGCCCGGCCTTCCTTCAGTCAGCAACAGGACTGTTTGCAGAGTCATTGGGAGCATTTCATTCAGAGCTGGCCCTAGACTGTCTGGCATCCTAGGCAAGGCCAACTTCTGCAAGTGCTATCAATCATCTCTAGGAATTGTCAGAAAGTCTATGGTTTTACCATAGAGAGGGATGGCATCACTTCTGAGTTTTTCCTGGAGAGACATCAAGCCACTGGTGAGAGTAGGGTTGCCAAGTCCCCCACATCCAGTTTTCCTTTTCAAATTGCTAGAGAATCTAGGAAAACCATAGAGTTTTCTTGGAATCTCCTAGAGTCGATGGTGCAGTGACATCATCGCGCCAGCGACATTGGGGGAGGATCCCCCTGCTGGCCCAATATGGGCTGGCGGGTTGGGAACCTCCCAGGTGGGGGAACCCCCGCCCAGCCCAGGAACTTGACAGCCCTAAGTGAGAACCCCCCACCCATGTCCTTATCCCTTTGGCCTCCTGCTTGTGGCCAGGCAGGGCCCTGTTTCTACGCTTCCCCTTTCAAAGGATATGCTTCATTTAAGATGATTGTTCTCTCCTGCTGTCTTTAGAAAGGCAGGCCAGATTGCGGAAGCAGGCTGGAAACTATTTCTAGGTAGGAACAAGGCCTGGGCCAACTAGACATTACAGGGGAGAAACAAGCAGCAGTCTCCCGAAGCATTTTTGAAAATGGAAAGCTGTTGCTAGTTTGAGGTGAGATGCTAGTCTGAGGTGAGAAGCAGAGAGGGGAGGTGCTGTTTCTTCTGCTGGCCAGCTCCCTGCTTAGGGTTGCCAACCTCCTGGTGGGGCCTGGAGATACACTGCTATTAAAATTAAACTCCAGATGACAGAGATCAGTTCCCCTGGAGAAAATGGCTGCTTTGGAGGGAGGACTTTATGGCACTGTAACCTGCTGAGGTTCCTCCTCTCCCTTATCCCTGCCCTTCCCAGGCTCCACCCCCAAATCTCCAGATATTTCCTCGCCGAGAGCTGGCAGCCCTAGAAATCTTCCTCCTTCCCAGTTTCTTCATTCACTGGGCAAAGAGAAATTCCACACCCTGCCCACCTCTTCCGTTTTTTATCACAGCTTCCTGAGCTGTTTTTCATTTTTCAAAAATTGCTGAGAGATTATTACATGTATCTTTGGTCTGGACAGCAAAATCCAGGAGGTGAATGCTCACAGTAGCACAATGCCTAGCGATGTGCATGGCGTCTTTGTTTGGTTTTTCAAGAGAAAATGTCCTAGCAAGGGAGTCTAATAGAGTAGAACACATTACAGACTCCAATTTGTTGTTGCAATGATTAATTCATTGATTCTCCCCCCAAAAGAACTGACCATAGATATCTTATTTGTAACCTACTTTCTTGTAAAGCTCCCTAAATTCAGACCCAAACTCATTTGCCTCCTAGATTGTTATTGTCCCCAAGAATCTCCTCTGTCACTCTGGTGAACAAGGTAGAAAGATTTCTCAGAATCCGCTTCAGGAGTCTGTCTCACCATCTAGAAACCCAGATGTCTGAAGCAAGTAGAACGCTCCAGCATAAATCATTGTTTAAAACATGTAATTCCCAAAAATAAAATTCTAGTGTGCTGCAAGCAGCAAATTAATTAAGGCTTCTGGTTGGCCCAAAGTAACCATCCACAGAAGAGGTTGCCTGCCACATCTCTGCCTGATCAGTTGCCTCCTTCCAATATTCCTGTGCTGTGGGTGGGTAAGCCTGCTCTATCTTGGCATCAGCTACGAGTAGAACATCCATACACTCCTGGTACAGAGCAGAATTAGGAAGCAATCCCAAGCATGTCTGCTCAACAGTAAGGCCCATAGTATTCAATATGGCTTACTTCCAGGAAAGTGTTTTTAGTACTGCAGCCCTAGCTACCTCCAGAAGATGCTGACTGTTGTGTCTCTGTATGCATCATGGTTCTGGCCATGTCTCCTTCCAATTAGAAAGCTTGCCTGGAACAGTGACTCCTGTGGAGAGGTGGGCTTTGTCAAAGTGTGGGCTGTTCTTACTCAATCCAGCAGTATGTTTATTTTGAGCACAGCAGTGAAATGTTCCACGGCTAGTCTGGGCAATGCTGACGTAGTAAATATTTTGTCTTGCACGTGAAGCGAAGTCACCTGTTTGTTTTAAATGTGAGACGTGAGCAATTGTTCGACAACCCGACAATACTGTTGCAAGGGCCCGCCTGCTGCTTTCCTCAGTCCTTGGAAATTACACACAGGTCCCTGGCCTTCGCTGTCGGCATAACAATTGCACACTTGTGCGCTGCATTTTTCATACCAGAGCGCTTCATAATCAGTGGCTGCTTCTGCCAGCAGACGCTTCAGAGGCGTATTGCGGCAGCTGTTTAACATTACATATATCTTCAGGGAGGAAGTCGAGAAGAATCTTGCATCCACTTGTGCGGAGGGAATTGGTTACAGCCAGACCATAACTGTTTTAATTGCAAATGTGCCTTTTAATCTGCATATTAATTTTGGGTCTCTGTCGTGAAGCCAAATGGCCCAAGCAGATGCAAGAACAGGGTTGAAGCTGCCCTGATCAATCTACAGCTACAGGCAAGGAAGCATCTGTTCAGGGGTCATTTCGTAGAAAAAGAGGTGCCGGAGCCAATTAGCACAACTCATTTGCACAGGGCTTTTTTGGTAGAAAAAGCCAAGCAGGAACTCATTTGCATATTAGGCCACACACTCTGATGCCAAGCCAGCCAGAATTGCATTCCTGTGTGTTCCTGCTCAAAAAAGCCCTGTATTTGCATATGCCACACACCCCTGACATCACCAGAAGGTATACTAAATTATATCTGCTCAGCATCTACCTTAAAATGCTTCTTGAATTAGAACTGTCCTAATAAAACCTTACTCCCATCATACTTTTTAAATTACTTTCTCCTATGTGGCCACAGTGGCATGGTGAAGATTTCTATCTGTCTGCTTGATATGTATGGGTTATTTCCTCATTTTTTTGTGGGGAAAAATATTAGAAATCTTAATCTTAAGAATCTTAAGAATTCAGCAAAATTCACACAGGGGGTTTGAACAATGGAGCCCAGAAGCAAGTTTTTTTTTTTTTGAGGGGGGCAGTGTAAGAAAGAAAAAGCACGATAAAATTTAGAGGTTCCAGAGCTCTGCTTCTGTGAGCTCCTGCTCAAAATGTAGGCTTCCCAACCCTCCCGCCCTGGCGGGGGACCCCAGGATTTCCACCCTATTCCCCTGCTCCCCAAAAAAATGGAAGCGGGGGAAGGGGGGGGAAACGGGAAACGGCGCCGGGGAGCATGGCGAGCCGCCCGATCCTGGAGCGGGCGAGGCTGCCGCGCCGCTGCCACCCCCTCCCCACCCACTGCAGCTGCTCCTCCGAGATGGGCCCACATGGGCCCAGATGAGATGAGCAGCCAAGAGCAGCACAGGCAAAACCAGAGAAAAGGAGGGCGGGGCAGGCCAGGAGCATGGCAAGCCGCGAATCCGGGCCACACCCCTGGCCCGCCTCCACCCTGCCCTCCGATTTCACCCCAGACGCGGAGCCCATCTCGGAGGAGCAGCCACGGCGAGCGGAGAAGAGGCGGCAGCTGTGCAGCTGCGTCACCCGCTCCGAGACGGGGCGGCTCGCCATGCTCCCCAGCGCCGTTCCCACCCTCCCCCTAGCTCCACCCCAGTGTCTCCTGGCTCCACCCCCAAAGTCTCCTGGCTCCACCCCCAAAGTCCCCAGATATTTCTGGGGTTGGACTTGGCAACCCTATCAAAATGAGACCTGCATGTGTCCATCCAGCTGCCTTGGAAGAGTAGTCCAGACACTGCCTAGATGAATCTCGACTCTCCTTTCATAGGGATTGCAACAGGAAGATTCTGGGCCTAACTTGTTTTGAGCTGTGTTTCTTCCCCCCATTACCTGACTACAGTTGCCAATCTCCAAGTGGGGCCTGAAGATCTCCTGGTATTGCAATTGATTTCCAGACTACAGAGATCCGTTTTCCTGGAGAAAATGGCTGCTTTGGAAGACTGTATTGCAATACACCTAGGGTTGCCAATCCCCAGGTGGGGGCAGGGGATCCCCCGGTTTGGAGGCCCTCCCCCCGCTTCAGGGTTGTCAGAAAGCTGGGGGAGGGGAGGGGAGCGAAATGTCTGCTGAGAACTCTATTATTCCCTAGGGAGATTTATTCCCATAGAAAATCATGGAGAATTGATCCGTGGGTATCTGAGGCTCCAGGGAGGCTATTTTTGGGGGTAGAGGCACCAAATTTTCAGTATAGCATCTAGTGCCTCTCCCCAAAATACCCCCCAAGTTTCAAAAAGATTGGACCAGGGGGTCCAATTCTGTGAGCCTGCAAAGAAGATGCCCCTATCCTTCTTTATTTCCTATGGAAGGAAGGAATTGAAAAGGTGTGCCGTCCCTTTAAATGTGATGGCCAGAACTCCCTTTGGAGTTCAATTATGCTTGTCACAGCCTTGATCTTGGCTCCACCCCCAAAGTCCCCAGGTATTTCTTGAATTGGACTTGGTAACCCTAAATACACCCCTTCCCTCCCCCAAACCCGCCCTTCCTGGGTTCCATTCCCAAATATTCAGGAATTCCCCAATCTGGATTTGATTCCCCTCCCAGAACTGTGTGTGTGTGTGTGTGAAGATACTTGCAGCAAACCTTCTCGTGAACAGACAAGTTTTTGTTAAGTTGTAAAAAACACCCAACAACAGCTTAAAAGTGAGAATTCTCACAAAGGAGTGGGATTCTTTTTGGAGATGTTACGTTTTCATCATTCTACTTTGTTATTTACATAGCGCTTTCCCTAAGTATGTAAACATTTTCCATTACTAAAGTACTAGGACAAACACTACTTATCAAAACCTGCTTCCTGATTCTGGGTGCCAATTCCAGGTGGGAAAATTCCTGGAGATTTGGGGGTGGTGCCCGGGGAGGATAGAGTTTGGGGAGGGACATCAACAGGGTTCATCCTTCAAAGCTGTCATGTCCTCCAGGGAAACTTATCTCTGTAGTCTACTGATCAACTACGATTCTGGGAGAACTCCAATCCTCACCTGGAGGTTGGCAGCCCTGATATATTCCTTTGTGCCAGCTACATTTTTCAGACAGTTATCTCCTTGTGATTTTTCAGACAGCCATCTCCTTCTGACTTAGGACAGTCCATTCAGCAAAGAGAGAGTGACCAGTTCAAGATCACCCAGTGAAATTCCATGGTAGAGTAGCTGGGACAGCCATTTTTCTGAGAGGATATTTTCAGGCAATATTCATGAGGCAACCAGGTCGTGTGAACTGCCAACGCTTACAAGATAAACAGCAGCTACATCCTGCACAAACAACATTGACTGGAATGTCACCATGAGGTTCTACCTCCGTGTCAAATAACGGTTGTGGGAACTGAGGAAATACAGCCAGGCCAGCTCTTTTTCAGACAGCTTTCCTTCTCCTGTGCTGTCTTTTTGTATGTGGGCCGCCTCAGAACGCAACTCATGACCAAGGCTCCTGACCTTTTCATGTTTAGTAATTAAAATGTGACCAGGAGGGGAGAGAGAAAAGAACTGTGTAAACATGGATGCTTCTGACTCAATGTTTCTGTGACATGTGTAGTCAGACCAGACAGGCATGGACATATTTTCCCTCCATCTCACCCAGCAGTACCAGTACAGATGTGGGTGGGCTACTGGAATTCTGCATTTTTGAGGGTTTTGTTTCTTCCCTAATTTACAGTAGGGTATCGTTGCTAATGCTTGCCCCAGGAAATGTAAGTTCAAACACAGACTCATTTATGCTAGAGGCTAGGTTTCCATCAAGGAACAGTGTGTCAAGTGGAAGCACATTTATGATTCTCATGCGTCCCTTCCTGGAAGCCTGTAATATGGAGTGACAGTTGTGGATGTGTTTAGACATGTCACTCTATCCCTCCAAGGAAGTGTGGCTTCTGCCATCAGCAAAAGCAGGAGAAGGAGATTAAATTTATACCCCATCCTTCACTCAGAGTCTCAGAGCCACCCTGAGCCTGCTTTGGTGGGGAGGGCGGGATATAAATAAAATAAAAATAAATAAAAAGAGCAGTTTACAATCTCCTTTCCCTTCCTCTCCTCACAGCAGATACCCTGTGAGGGAGGTGGGGTTGACACAGCTCTGTGAGAACTGCTCTAGAGAGATTGGCTCTGAGAGAACGTGTGACTGACCCAAGGTTATCCAGCTGGCTGCATGTGAAGGAGTTGGCAATCAAACCTGATTAGATTCCAGGCTCTTATCTACTAAACCAAACTGGCTTTCTGTGGTAGTGGTGGTGTAACAATTCGGGTCAGACTGGAGATGTGGGTTCAGGTCTCACTCTACCACGGAGCTTATTGGGTGCATCTGGGTCATCACCATCACTGATATAAGTCATCCCTAGCTCTGTTCGCAGGTAATGGGTGGCCTACTACTATTTAGAAATAATAAATCCCCTACCTCACAGGGATGTTGTGAGTGTAACGGAGACGTGAGGAGCAAAGGATGCCACCCTGAGAGCTCCTTAGAGGAAAAGTAGGAGTGAAAAATGCAATAAACTGATTGATTTCTAATTGAGAGTATTTGGCTTTCCCAAACTACATTTGCCAGGGCTGATACGTGGGGAAACCATGATACTTTAAAAACTGGGTTTAAATGTATAATCTGATCCCCTCCCCCTCCTGACTTGGATCAGAGTTATTTTTTTAAAAGCTTTCTATTTCATTAATGCAAATATGAAATTTATGTTGGCTAGAATTTGCCATTTGAAACATAGGCCTTCTGATTCCTAGACCCCATTTCTGTTCTTTGCTGTGTTGGATCTTGGGGTGCCAACTCTGGGTTGAGAAATTCCTGAAAATTTGGGGGTGGACCCTGGAGAAGTTGGGACTTTGGAAAGGGGAGGGAATGGGGTATAATACCATCCTCCAAAGCAGCCATTTCCTCCAGGGGAATGGATCTCTATAATCTGGAGATTATAATAGTTTGTAATAGCTGCTGTCAGGAGATCTCCAGGCCCCACTTTGAGGCTCGCAACCCAGGGATTCAGAGCATTTGAGCATATTGTGCAAGTGACTTGTAGAGTTGCCAGTCTCCAGGTGGTGCCTGGAGATCTGATATCACAACTCATCTCCAGATTACCAAGATCAGTTCCCCTGGAGAAAATGGCTGCTTTGGAGGGTGGACTTTGTGGCATTATACCCTACTGAGGCCTTCCTTCCCCCAAACCCCGCCCTCCCCAAGCTCCACCCCTGCAATATCCCAGAATTTCCCAACTCAGAGTTGGCAGCCCTATTAAATGGGTTCATTACTCAACCATGTATGAATCCTTCCTTCCTACTGCCATAACAACTGGCTTGGGAGATACAGGCTGTGATCACATCTACTAAATAATGCACTTTCAATCTACTTTCAATGCACTTTCTAACTGGATTTTGCCAGTTTACAGCAGTACAATTCAGTTGGAACATGCATTGAAAGTAGTTGGAAAGTGCATTGTTTATAGGGTTGCCAGCTCTAGCTCAGGAAATATCCATGGACTTTGGGGGTGGAGCCAGGAACAAGGGTATGACAAGCATGACTGAACTCTGAAGGGAGTTCTGGCCTTCACATTTAAAGAGACCACATGCCTTTTAAATGCCTTCCCTCCATTTGGAAACAATGGTGGATAGGGGCACCCTCTTTTGGGGCTCATAGAATTAGACCCCCTTGTCCAATCTTTTGGAAACTTGGGAGGTGTTTTGAGGCGAAACACCAGATGCTATGCTGAAAATTTGGTGCCTTTACCTCAAAAAAAGTCCTCCTAGAGCCCCTGATACTCACAACTGCTTAAAAAAATAAGAAAAGGGGAATTTTTTTTATTTTTTTGGAAATGTTCTGTTCTTTCCCAGTGTTTGTGATTTGTATTGTGACCTGTAGATATCACACTGCTGTAGACAATATTCCAAGATTCCATTTGGATACAAGGGTGTTATTATAGAGTTTTGGCTCTAACAGGGACCCTATAGGTTGAGCCAGAGTTCACCCTAGTGAGTTGCCTATCAAAATTGTCATTCTCACAGCTCCACCCAGCATATTCTATTCACCCAATAAGAAAATGACCCTGAATGTAAGATGAACCCTGTAAAAAAGATTATACACAAAAGGTTTTTTATGACTGTACATAACAGTAACTTGTGTGCATATTTAAGATGGCCAGCTCTTTTTCTTGAAGCCATATGAGGGGCAGGGAAACCCTACGCTTCCTTTCAGTTAAATAGGTAGATGGCATTTTACAGGGTGGTATAATAACAAAAAGTAGCTGTCTTGGATGAGATTGCCAGTCTAAATTTTGATAGCAGGGGATACAATAAATGGAATGAAGCAAAGGCAGAGAAGTGATGGTAACAAAATGAGTATGTGCAAATGCGGTTATGTATACTTAAGACTATTCCTTTCAGTTGGAAGTGAAGACTAGAGAGTTAAGCTTTTTGTAGTTTAAGCAGATGATTCAACAGTGAAATGACATAAAATAAGTCATTACATGGTCACTTCGTGACACCATGTAATATGTCCCCATCCTTGGGTAAAGTTTAGAGAATGAGGAATGGCTTAAAACAATTTTTAAGATGGGAGTGATCCTACCTAGAAGGTCTACTCAGAAGTGGGTTCTGTGAGTAGAAGTAGGCTAAGTGAGGCTTACTCCCAGGAAAGTGCCAGCAGGATCGCAGGCAGAAACATTGTATACAACACAGTCTAATCCTTGTTCTAGAGCTAAGGCTATGTGACCTAGGGGCAAGTCCACAAGTCACCAATTCCATAACAGTGTACACTAAAAGGGAATCCCTCTAAACTGTAAATTCCATCTCTACCATGTGTAGTCTGGAAATATGATGGGGCCTGGCTGAATATTTTAAAAAGAGTAAAAATCATTTTGAAAAAGAGATCACAAGTTATGGTGCTGCTCATTCCATTTTCACTGCTGCAAAATGTTTTGATGGATTTGTGTATTGAAAAATTATGTGTGTGTGTGTAGGGGAGAGGGAGAGAGGGAGGGAGAGACTTTTCAGATCAAAATCTTCAACTACTGTAATTCCTCAGTCTTAGATTCTGCTCCTAGATTAGCAATTCTGTTTACATTTCAGTCTATATGAATAAAACATAAGGGAGACCACGTAATGTGCTGTTTCTGCTATTCCACCTACTCCATTTGTACAGGAAAGTTATTCCCCCACCCTCAGTCTTATTTGTCCTGATCTCCTTTTCGGTATGAAGTCCTCAGACAAAATAATTCTCATCCTAAAAACATAGTGACAGACAATTAGCAAGGAACCACAAACGCCCATGTGCTTAGCAGAAACCACTGGAATGAACACTGCACATCTGTTTCCCTCTCCCTTTTAATATGATGCCCTTGATATAATTGCATCTTAATTTAACCTATGAGAAAGCAGCAGCTCCATCAGAAGCAAAAGTGCGTGTTGCACACATATCCAAGGGCTACAGTCTTCCCCTTTGCAGTTTTGATTTGGACATTTAGATGCCCTATTTGGATTTACTCATAGAACTAACTTCTGACATTTATAGATTTCCTGGATCTTACCCCCCACCCCCGCTGAATAAAGGGGTGTCGTAACTTTACAGAACTGAGATCCAACTCAAAAACTTGTCCTCTGGGCCAGAGATGACATGAATCCAAGTCTGCCAGATTCTGCTAACCTCCCCAGTTCTGCTAAACAAAGTTATTTCTTCAATCCAAGGGCTCTCCAATGAAGCAATACACTGCTGAGTATTATCTAAGAGGCAGAATCTTGAATGAGGTAGATAAGATTACATGTGACACATTAGTATTTGTTATAAGGTTACCGCATCATGGGCTTGGTTTCAGAAAAAAAAAGTTGCTGTGCTAGTCTCAGCCAAAAAGAAAAATGGGAAATAGGTAAGCCAGACGTATCATTGTACAGGACAAAATTCTGTTAACCTGACAGCTTTCAACTTCTACAGAATGCTTCAGGAGCCACAAGGACGAGGGGGGGAGGGGAGGCGGGGAATGAAGTCAAAGCAACCATCTTTACAGATTAACTTGCAAACATTCTGTGCCACTGAGGTGGCTGCACATTCCCAAAAGCTACACATGTTAAGATAGGGCAGAAATGCACGCATGTTACCAGAGACTTGTGACTGCTGCAAAAATTGGCATCCCGGTGTCAAACTCTTCCTCTGAACCTGTAGGCACTAGTGTTCCCTCGAATCTGAGTTAGTGTGAGCTAGCTCATAGATTTTTTGGCCTCCAGCTCAGACATTTTTGTCTTAGCTCAGGAAAAATAGAACAAACTCATGCAGTAGCTCATAGCTTTAATGCCAGTAGCTCACAAGGCTCCGTGGCTTAGAGGGAACATTGGTAGGGACACACAGGGCTTCTTCACATTGCATATTTCCTAGATCCAACAGGCAATAATGAAGTCAGAGACTGGATATGTGTGACATGATGTTGCATTGCGCAGTGTTAGTACACATTACGGGGGATTTGGTGGAAAAATGAATGCAGGGACGCCACTTTCAGAGGCAGCCCTGTGTCTGATAACAAATGGCTTTGCCCTGGTGTCAAATGGTTTTGCCCATGGTGTCAGAGAGGTTATCGCACAAAGATTTTCCCTACAGGGGATCAGTGGAGAACTTGACACAGGGATGCTGCTTTCAGCGGCAGCCCTGTGTCTGATAACATATAGCTCAGCGGTTAAACAATACACAGCCTCAGAGAGATTATTCCACAGAGATTTCCCCAGCTCTGGTTCCTACCCACCTCTTTCCCTGGCATTCTTATCAATACTAATACTTATACAGGGCCTTACAGGGTTCACCCACACCATCTCAGTAATCGTTGTAAGAATCCTGCAATGTGGAGCTGTATTATTTTTGTTCCCTACCTACAGGTAGGGGGCTTAAGGTGAGAGGCAGCAGCTTATCTAAGGCTACCTAGGCTGTTTCCACACAGATGTTTTGCTCCTTCTTGACTTCCTTGCCACAGGGCTGTTTTGGAGACCATCTAGGCAACATCACCCCCCCAAAAAAACTTCTACCCTCTGAGCACTCCCTGGATTTGCCAAAGTCTTTCCCAAACCTGGTTGGTGTGATCTTTTTTTTTTTTTTTGAGGGGGGTGGGAAAGGTCACAATCAATGTTCCCTCTAAGCTGCAGAGTCTTGTGAGCAAAAATTCTACTTTGTGAGCTACTGGCATTCAAATTGTGAGCTACTGCATAAATTAGTGTGCTCTGGGGTCATTCTTCCTGAGCTAAGACAAAAATGAGTGAGCTGAGCTGGAGGCTAACAATCTGTGAGCTAGCCCACGCTGGAGGGAACGCTGGTCAGCACCATTTTTCTTGCCTCTGCCCCCCCATGACTACCATCCCCTCCTACACTCTTGGTGGGCTTTAAAAATCAATATGGACATTATCAATTTGTTTTTAAAGCCATGAAAAGTCCTTGGATGGTGCAGGGGGCGGGGGTGGGATAAGGAGGGGGGGGGAGGCAAGGGAAGTTACTGCATAGACAGCTTGTTGCTGTGGCAGCTACGGAAGGAACCTGGAAAGCCATTGTTGTGCGGAAGCAGCATTGGTGAGTTCCAGACATAAGCAGGATTTCCTGGTGCCCAGTTCACACAACACTGGCCACTGCACTATACCAACTTCACTGCACTGGGCCACTGCGGCCGCAGTCCCGCTAACTAAATTATGCTGGTTCAATGCACTTCCCAGCTGGATTTTACTGTGGGAACTGGCCAAATCCAGTTGGAGAGTGCGTTGAAAGTGGATCGAAAGTGCATTATTGAGTGGGGGTGATGGCAGGTGTTCCCTCTAAGCAGAGTCTTGTGAGCAAAAATTCTACTTTGTGAGCTCCTGGCATTCAAATTGTGAGCTGCTGCATCAATTAGTGTCCTCTGGGGCCCTCTTTCCTGAGCTAAGACAAAAATGTGTGAGCTGGAGAGGCTCCAAATCTGCGAGCTACCTCAGGCCAGCTCAGCAGAGAGGGAACGCTGCTCCCAAGTGTCCCACATCCCTGGAGAAGCTGCAGCAAGCACCCGCTTTAAGCCTCAGCAAAGGCAGGAAGGAAAGAGCCCCTTCCCTTACCCAGGGCCCGCCCTAGACTGCCTGGAGCCCTAGGCAAAGCTAACTTCTGTCGCCCCCCCCCCCCCCCACCCCGCAGTGACAACACGAAGTCACACGGGGCACCCATTTTTGCACCCCCCCGCGCAGGTTGGCGCCCTAAGCGACGGCCTAGTTTGCCCCGTGGCAGGGCCGGCCCCCGCCCTTACCTTCAGCTCCTGGCCATAGAAGCGGCCCATGGAGGCGTCGGCGACCAGCAGGGTCTCCACATAGCGAGCCTCGGACGTGAAGCGCCTGGGTCTGCTTCTCTCGCCGCCTTCGGGCACGTCCTGCGCGCCCCGGTTCCCCCAGCCCCGCTTCTGGAGGCGGTGAGCCTGCAGCAGAGGATCTCCGCGGGGGTCCCCCCGGGGCTGCAGCAGGTACTTGTCCCCGTCGACCACGAAGGAGCCGTGGATGCCCTGGCACAGGCTGAGCGCCACCAGCGAGTCCGGCTGCGCGTTCACAGTCCCCGAATAAAAGCACCTTCGCACCGTCCCCGCGTCCTCCTCCTCGGCGAGGAAACTCCCGGCCGGCTCTCGCCTCCCGACGTGCTGGATCTTCAGGCCGGGCGCTAAGAAGCTGGCGTCGGGGACCAGCCGCAGCGCAAACTCCTTCCCGAAGGCGGCCAGCGAGAAGGCGACGTGCCCTTCGCCGTCCAGAGGGGATGCCGTCCAGACTGGCACCACCTCCTGGAAGTCTGCGCTCTGGGCGGGCGATGCCCAGGCACGGTGGAGAAGCATCAAGAAGCAGCCCAGGAAGGGGAAGGGGGCGCGAGCAGGTGCCAGCGTGCCGGGGAAGGGCTGCCGGGGAAGGGGCATCGAGGCCAGGATTTGGGAACCTGCAAATGGCAGCAACTGAGAGAGAGAGAGAGAGAGATTTGCAAACTCCCAGCTGCTTTAGAAGTTTGCAAAACGCAGGCTTCTTGCAGGAGAGGGGGAAGACACAAGAGAACAGCAGCAAAACTGTTGTACAACCACTCTGCCCAAGGTTAGTGCCTTTTGATAGGGAAGAGAACAAAAGCTCGACCAGAAAAAGAGAGAGTGATGAGCTCTCTGTCGCCAAAATTTAGCAGCAGGGCAAGGGAGAGTTGGAGAAAAATCCTTCTCCCTAGAAGCTGGCTGCGGACTGGCTTCTGGTACCCGATCTCCACTTATTTTTTTTCCCTTTCTTTCCAAGGGAAAGATGTCAGATCATATGAAATTGTAGCAGCACCAGCATAGAAAATGAAAAAAAAAAAAAAAGCAGCGAGTTGTCTACTTGGGAGAAAGAGCGTTGAGCTGCAAAAAGCGCTGGGGGGATTCTGATTTCACTCTCTCTCTCTCTTTCTCTCTCCTTGCCCTCCTCTTCTCTGAGTGTTTCTCCCTAGGAATCTCTCTCTCTCTCTCTGTCTCCCCCTGGGTAACTCCTTCCAAAGACTTTGAAGCACCAAAGAGAGCTGCGGAGACCTCAGTATTTATACTTTCTTCCCCCTGCTTTGACATAAGAGGTTTATTTTTGATCTCTCTCACTATTCCCCATTCCCCTCCCCTGGGACCCGGAGAGCAGGAGGAGGAGAAATGAAAAGGGGGGGGGGAGTTTTTGGATGGGAGTCGAAGCCAATCAGAAGCCAGGAGGACCCGCCTCTCTTGTTTAAGTGTCAACGCAAACATTTCTTCCCCCTTTCTCCTATTCTCTTGGCGTTAACTCTTTCAGTGCCTTTGATCAACCCGAGCTGTGTTCATATAAACAACAAATTACATGTCAAGGATTTCTTTTCATCTGTAATTCTGCACCACCTTGAGTTTAGGCTGCCACCTTCTGCTGTCTTTTGGGGCTTCTAGGGGCTGGTATGGGGAGGGGGTGTGGATTTGGCAAAACAAAAAAAATCTCAGTCTTCAAATGAACAGAATACAGTTTAGCAGTTGCTTATCTTTGATGCTTCCCCCCTCCCCCCAAAAAGTTCATTGTCCCAAAAAGAACAGTCAGTCACTAAAGAAAGTGAGGAATTCTGTCCTATTGTACCAGTTCAGTAGTGAAGAGGATTCATGAAGGTTTCATCTCAGAATTTCCTTTGGGGTTTTGTTATATGGAAATAAGTAGGACATAACTGGATACACACACACAAACATCTGTCTCTGTGTTTTTCTGCTTATCTATTTACCAATTGCATCCAACACTAGGGTTTTTTTTCACCCATTTCTTTTTCACAGATGATATTGTACAGTTCCTTGTGACTTTTTGTGAAAAGAAAATATTAGCTAGAACGAACTTCTGTCCAATGTTCCCTCTAAGCTGCAGAGTCTTGTGAGCAAAAATTCTACTTTGTGAGCTACTGGCATTAAAGTTGTGAGCTACAGCATAAATTAGTGTGCTCTGGAGTCATCCTTCCTGAGCTAAGACAAAAATGTGTGATCTGGAGGCTAAAAATCTGCGAGCTAGTTCGCACTAACTCAGCTTAGAGGGAACACTGCTTCTGTCCCCAGTACGTGAAATATCAGAAAGACCAAAAGACACACACACAGAATCCTAGATATCTCCCAGCTGCACCAATGAACATTGTATGTAATCAGTTCAACAAAACCCCTTAAAACAAAGTTCCCTCTTTTGCACAGACCCCATCATCCTGGCTCTCTTGTAGGGTGTCTTTGACTGTTCACTTACTGCCCACTGTGTAAAATACTGATTATGTTTTTGTTCCTATCTAGTGCTGATGGAGTTGCCAGAAATGCCTTGCTTTAAGAACACAATGGCCATCCCTTAATTTGTTTTCTTGGATCAAGTAAAGCTCTCTGCATTCCCCATACCCTGGTCAGTGTCAGGAGAACAAGACTAGGATATCAGTGGTTTTCCTTAGTTGTGTGATCTGAAATCTCTCTGCTTCACTGCAGGGAAAATATGATGTATACCTGCTTCCCCACCCTCCTTCAGTTTCTAGACACAGGAAACTCTACTGTGCTGAGCCATAGAGAAGCCAGCTTATTAAAAGACTGAGGGAATTCTTTGCAGAAGAAGACTGAAGATTTATACTCTGCCCTTCTCTCTGAATCAGAGACTCAGAGCGATTTACCATCTCTTATATCTTCTCCCCCCACAACAGACACCCTGTGAGGTGGGTGGGGCTGCGAGAGCTCTCCCAGAAACTGCCCTTTCAAGGGCAGCTCTGCGAGAGCTATGGCTGACCCAAGGTCATTCTGGCAGCTGCAACTTGAGGAATGGGGAATCAAACCCGGTTCTCCCAGATAAGAGCCTGCACACTTAACCACTACACCAAACTGGCTCTCTTTTATTTGCTGGGATGAAAAGGAAGAAAGAAAATGCCTTCTTAAAGGCCAGTGTCCTATGCACTGGATAGATAGCCTTTTCAGTTCAAGGATTCTTTCCATCCCGGTGAGTCTCATTATTGTCCTCTTCCCACCAGCACAACTTTTGCATAGTGACAAGAGCGAACGGTTCCTCATTAACTCCTACTGTTTATTAGGGCAGAGCTTTTTTTTGTAGCAGGAGCTTCTTTGCATATTAGGCCGCGCCACCCTGATGTAGCCAATCCTCTAAGAGCTTACAGTAAACCCTGTAAGAACAGCCCTGTAAGCTCCAGGAGGATTGGTTACATCAGGGGTGTGTGGCCTAATATGCAAAGGCGTTCCTGCTACAAAAAAAGCCAGGGGGGTCAGTTTCCTCCATTCTGCAGTCAGCCAGGAGGTGCAATGGATCAAGCCCCCCGCTGCCCCAGCCCTCACTTTTCACAATGTGCTGTTTGAAAGCCTTAATCCTGAAAATATTTGAAAGGATAATATAAGCCATGTTTTGACGTTTCGGATACCTGCTTTTCTGGAAGTGGGGAAATCGGCTTTATGGCAGAGGTTTGCAGACCCACAAGGGTCAATATTTAAACACTGTTTACTCCGGACAAATATCCGTGTGTGTGTGTGAGTGTGTTTGTGTATGGCGGGATATTTATATATGCTTAATCTCTGTTGAAAAGTCCCCTCCATATACTCAGACACACACCAGCTGTGTCTCTAAATAGCAGCATGTTATCCAAGGGGCAAAGTTTCTAATTACTACATTTCCTTTTATAAAGTATGGGGTTTTTTTGGTTGCAAAAAGAGAAACTCCCTGACCATCCATTGATGTCCTCCTTAACCATGCCAGATGAAAGAAATAGTCAGGGATGGTGTAGTAAGTTGTGGCAGGAGTCATTCCTACAAGCACTGAAATCTATGGCATAGTGCAGTTTGGCTCAGTAGTTAGGTGCGGGGACTCTTATCTGGGAGAACCAGGTTTGATTCCCCACTCCTCCACTTGCAGCTGCTGGAATGGCCTTGGGTCAGCCATAGCTTTCGCCAGAGATGTCCTTGAAAGGGTACCTTCTGTGAGAGCTCTCTCAACCCCAACCACCTCACAGAGTGTTTGTTGTGGGGGAGGAAGGTAAAGGAGATTGTGAGCTGCTCTGAGATTCAGAGTGGAGGGCAGGATACATGTCCAATGTCGTCTTCTTCATCATCATCTGTCCTAGAAGTGAATTTGGGCAGACATGGTAAGAGGATGATCCCAATGCTGTAGCTGAAGGTGGGGTTTTCAGATCAGGAAAGGAAAAGATGGGAGCTGGAGACAGGGTTGGCAGGTCCCCCCAGCCACCAGCAGGGGATAGGGGGTAGAGTGGCCAGATCCAGGTTGGGAAATTCCCGAAAATTTGGGGATGGATCCTAGGGAGAACTGGGACCTCAGTGGAGTAGAATGCCATAGAGTCCCCCTCCCAAGCAGCCATTTTCTCTGTGGGGGCTGATCTCTGTAATCTGGAGATGAGCTGTAATTCTGGGGGACCCCCAGGTCCCACCCAGAGGCTGGCATCCCTACTTGGAGACCACATGGGAGCAGGTTGGTCTAACTCAGGAGGAAGTCCAAAAGGAGAGCAAAGAGCTGCAGAAGTGTAAGATGAACAACTGTGTAGCCAACCAGGAGAATTACTGCAGTCATCTGGAGCTGAAGATAGAGAGAGACCTGATGCTGGGGAAAGAGGCCCTCTGCTGGTGTAATTAGCACAGCAGGATAGCTCCCATGAACAGATAAGGTGTAAGACTTTCAGTCAGCACAGACAGATGTCTGGCTTGTAGATTAAGTGCTGTATGTTGTAATTGCAGATTCCTCCAAGGGTGTGTCAGGTGAGCTGTGAGATATTCAGAAAAGAAGCATTTTCTTTGTGTGTGTGTGTGTGGGGGGGGGTGCAGTGGGCTTTAAGACGCTGTAGATGAGAGCACCTTTAGAACAACCTAAAAAAATGAATCAGAGGGAGTCACTGATGCAGCAGGAGCAAACCGTGCTTTGGTGTGTGGGAGGTGGAGTATGCTGTGCATACGGAAGTGCAGCGATTCTGCTCACTTTGCCCTGCGCAGAATAACACGCTCTGTTGGAATGGTGCAGAAGCAAAAGGGCTGTTAAATCCAGCATAGCCAAAGAGAGAGATTTCACCTCTCTGTCTCTGTTATCTTTAATGTTCATGGTTCTGTTATCAGGAATCCCCAAGTTCATGGGCAATTATAAAATTAAGATAATATTAATGGCAATGGCACAGTCAAAGTAATGAAGCTTATAAAAAGCAACAGCAAAACCCAAAAAGCATCAGTAAGCAAAATCCAAACAGTGGTACCAGGAGCTGATAGGATAGGATGCACCAGCACCCTTAAGCTTTGCAGAAGGCCCTTATCTTCCCCAAACCCAAAGAGAATTATTCTGTGGAATCTCAGTAGGTCTTGTATCTTGATGCCATCAACCTGGCCTCCAAAGAGAGAGTTATTCTGAACAGGCTTCTGTGATGATTTAGGTGGGCTGGCGGTTCCTATAGGAGGAGATCAGAATAGGCTTTCTACATTCCAAGCCAAAGAGTGCCATGTGCAAAGAGCAGGTACCTGTATCGCAGATATCTGCTTTGGATAACTCAAGCCAGCCAGCCAAGCTGCTGGTTAAAGGAGAAGCTCCTTCCCAATATCTCCAGGATCACACTAGCTAGTTTGGCTCTGATGGCCGGATCCTTCCAGTTCCCAAACAGAGGGAAGAGGTGTGTAGGATTATTTGCTGAATTTTTTTTGTTTCTGTACTGTTTATTTTTTTTTAGTAATTGCGAGTTGGTGGCAGTTTACTGTTTTTCTCCTGTGTATCATCCCAATTTTAGTATATGTGCTCCCCAAGCAGGCATGCAGTTTACTGTTTTTAATAAAACTGATTAAGGTTGTTTGTTAGCTGCCTTGAACTTTGTAGGAAAATCCTACCTGTTTTTTTTTAAAAAACAAAACAATAAAGGCTCCAGAGCAATCGTAGTTCCCAGCATGGAGCTGAGAGAAAAGGAGAGAGCAGGAAGTAATGTCAGCAGGAGAAAAGGGTCATAGTAATCCCACCAAGAAACCTGTCGGGTGCATCAGTCTGTTCAGACATGACCAGTAAAACAATTGGTTGTCATTCTTGCTGTCAACTCACAGCGGACACATGGCGACCCTGGAGGGTTTCCAAGGCAAAAAGCATTAGGAGGTGGTTTGCCATTGCCTGCCTCCACATCACAGCTCTGGTATTCCTTGGAAGTCCCCCACCCAAATACTAGCCAGAGCCGACCCTGCTTAGCTTCCAAGATCTGATGAGATCCAGCTAGCCTGAGCTATTGATGCTGCCCAATCCTGTGCAGTAGAAGCGATGGTGGTGTGGAAAGTGGCGGTGGTGGTACTGCGTATCCCTGGAAAAATCAGGCCTGCCCTACTCCCCTGCCTTCTGTGCTATGCATGCTATCGTTGCAGGGGAAGGTGGTGCCTCCCCTCTTCCTTCTCTACCAAGTAGTCAGACGGTAGGCAGTAATGATGCTGCATGTCATTCAGGGCTTTTTTTGTAGCAGGAACTCCTTTGCATATTAGGCCAACACCCCTGATGTAGCCAATCTTCCTGGAGCTCACAGTAGGCCCTGTAAGAAGACCCCTCCAAACTCTTGGAGGATTGGCTACATCTGGGGCGTGTGGCCTAATATGCAAAGGAGTTCCTGCTACAAGAAAAGCCCTGATGTCCTTGTTCATTCTTGACTCACCTGCCCAGGTGAGCAATGATGGGTTATGGGACCAAGGCAGGAGAGTGAGGGCAAGTGATAGCTGCAGGACTTAGCAGCAGTTGCTTATTTCTTTGCTCTGGCAAGCAATGGAGAAGTGGTGGAAACTAGCAGCTTTAGAACATGGACATTTGATTAGAAATCCATCAGCTGCTAGTTTCCACCACTGCTAGTTTCCACCACCACTAGCAGTTTCAGGTTGGCAAATTTTATGCAGAAGTTTTATGCAGTCTGATATTCAGACAATATGTTTTAAAATTCATTTTTGTGCATGCTCTGCATTAAATGCTGTACATTTTATGATCTGTGGTATAGGCGGCTTGACCCTCCATTACACTGTGAAGATTTGGGTTGAGTTCTCCCCCTTCCCCCTTTCTTTGGTTTTTTTGCTATATAACCATAGAGTTTGTCCAAAACCCGCTGTGCGGTGCTGGCAACGTGATGATGTCACTTTTGCGTAATAATGTCACATCAGGGATATTGCACAATTATGTCCCTATTTGGGGGTGGGGTTCCCCTGCTGGCCAGCTGGGGGGGCAGTGGATTGGAGCCCCCCAGGCCGGGGGCGGGGTCCCTGGCCGGACCAGGGGTCTGGCAACCCTATTGGTTACAGAGGGTAGCCATGTTGCTCTGCAGTAGAACAGATTCAAGTCTAGCAGCGCCTTTGAGGCCAACAAAGAGTTTCAGGTGTCAGCTTACGAGTGTCAAAGCTCACTTCATCAAATACAGGAGAGGAGAAATGGAGAGCTGAGCCCTTTTATCCCACTCATCCCTCCCACCTTCTGACTACATCTCCGTTTTTGTTCCGCTGTGTCTGATAAAAGGAGCTTTGCCTCTTGAAAGCTTACACTCAGAAGCTCTTGTGAGTCTCTAAGCAGGGACAGTCCTAGACCGCCTGGCGCCCTAGGCAAGGCTAACTTCTTGCCCTTCCCACTGATAATGTCACTGACTGAGTCGCATGGGGGCACCCAATTTGGCTCACCCCAGAAAGCCAGCACCCTAGGCAATTACCTAGTTTGCCTAGCAGCAGGGCTGGTTCTGTCTCTAAGGTACAACTGGACTCAAATCGAAAAGTGCACTAGGTTTCATTGCTTTTGTTTTCTTAAAAAAAGAGAATGTTAAGCAAGAATGACGTATTCTGATGTCACTCGGCATCTTCCTCCCCCTTAAACTGCTGGCTTAAACCACTATGAAACTTTGGAGTCGTGGTCTTGATACTCAGGAACCTACCAATTGGACCGTACTTATTAACTATCTGAGCAGACCCAGGGGAATCATGACGCCACCTAAATGTTGTTCACTGGTTTTAAGTGATGTAATTCTAGATTTTGGATACAATTACTGCATTACATTATGGCTTATCGTATGGTTTTTTATGTTGTAACCCACCCCGAGCTGCCTTGGTAGGAAAGGCGGGATAGAAATAACACAACAACAACACACAATACATTATCATCATCATAATCATCTGTTTATTTATATTCCACCCATTTCCCATAGGGCTCAGAGTGGAGCACAGCATGAATAATAAAATCGCAAAAACAATCAACATAATAATAAGCATAACAGTAAAAACCAATTATGATTATTTCCAGTGCAAGCTATTTACAACTGCATATCTGCAGGGCTTTTTTTGTAGCAGGAACTCCTTTGCATATTAGGCCACACATCCCTGATGTAGACTATCCTCCTGGAGCTTACAGTAGGCCCTGTAAGAAGAGCCCTGTAAGCTCTTGGAGGATTGGCTACATCATGGGTGTGTGGCCTAATATGCAAAGGAGTTCCTGCTATAAAGAAAGCCTTGCATATCTGACTGAATTTGGGGTTCAAGTTCATGGGAACAGTTGCAAGTTTCCCTGATCAAAGCCTTGAAGATACATTTTTGAGCTCTGAAAATCTCTTCTGTGAAGTCCTTCTCCTTCTGTTGCAGAAAGGAATTGTCTTCCAGTCTTCCCCCTCCCCCGCACCTGGTCATTCTCAATGAAACAAGCTGCATTGGTGCGAAGTGTCTCCTCAGGAATGGCTAACCCCCAGGAGTCCTTTCTTTTGCACCCATCCCTTCCCATTTTCTTTCCCAGATATGCTCTGAGATGCGCTTGAACCCTGCAAATGCAAGAGACCCATTTGTCTCGAGTGCTCCTTGTGCAGCAATGTGTCGCTTTGAATGAATGCAGTCCTCGCTCTTAGCCAGAGAGCAATATAGCCAGCTATTTATCAGGCTGATCTATTCTACAGAAAGAGTTCCTTTTAGGGCTAGTTTTCGCAGGGTATTGGCATGGAATGTTGCACACACAGCAATCCTCCCCTACATCTGCATTTGCGGGAGCAAGCTAATATATGAGCCAGTAGCTTGTAGATGTCAGCTATGACAACTTGTGTGATCTTCCGACTCTTAAAAATATAGATATCCACGATGCCAGAAATGTGCGTCTGACAGCTGCTAGCTGCTGGTTTATATGCTCCTCATTCCCGCGGATGTGGATGCAGCCACAGCAACCGTCCCTGCAAAATCATGTCCCAGCATAACTTGCAAACTGGTGCTGGGAAGTGCCTTCAAGTCGCAGCTGACTTATGGTGACTGAAGGGGTGGAATTCTAGCAGGAGCTCCTTTTTATATTAGGCTACGCCCCCCTGATGTAGCCAATCTTCCAAGAGTTTACCAAAAAAGGGCCTTGTAAGCTCTTGGAGGATTGGCTACATCAGGGGTGTGCGGCCTAATATGCAAAGGAGCTCCTGCTAGAATTCCACCCCTGGGTGACTGCATTGGGTTTTCAAGGCGAGAGACATTCATAGGTGTTTGCCTGCCTCCATGTCATGTATGCAGAAAGCCCAGGTTCTGTCCCCAGCATCTCCAGTTAAAAGGACCAGACAACAAGGGATTTGATGAAAGACCTCTGCCTGAGACCCTGAAGAGACCCTGAAGAGACCCTGAGACCCTGAAGAGACTTTAGCTTGGAGAAACGTCAACTGAGGGGTGACATGATAGAAGTTTACAAGATAATGCATGGGATGGAGAAAGTAGAGAAAGAAGTACTTTTCTCCCTTTCTCACAATACAAGAACTCGTGGGCATTCGATGAAATTGCTGAGCAGACAGGTTAAAACGGATAAAAGGAAGTACTTCTTCACCCAAAGGGTGATTAACATGTGGAATTCACTGCCACAGGAGGTGGTGGCATCCACAAGCATAGCCACCTTCAAGAAGGGGTTAGATAAAAATATGGAGCAGAGGTCCATCAGTGGCTATTAGCCACAGTGTGTGTGTGTGTGTGTGTGTGTATATATATATATATATATATATATATATATATATATATATATATATATATATATATATATATATATTTGGCCGCTGTGTGACACAGAATGTTGGACTGGATGGGCCATTGGCCTGATCTAACATGGCTTCTCTTATGTTCTTATGTTCTTAAGAGCTACAGCCAGTTGTGACCCTGGAGAACTATGTCCAGTAGACGATACTGATCTTGATGGGTCTGATTCAGTATAAGGGAGCTTCACATGCAAGATGTCCAGCCAACACCTAGAGGTTGGCAACCATAAGTTACAAGCCAGTTGCAGAATGACTTGTCCCAGCTCAAACAGTAGGTTAATTATATTGAATTTGATGTACACATTTTTGCAAGTGTGTCCAAAAAATGAGAACTCTAGAACCATCAAGGCTGGCCATCTGTGACTGTGCTACCCTATGCACAGTCAATCCATCCTAAACCCTTTGATTTTAATAGGCTTAGACTGGAGTAACTCCGCATAGGATTGCACTGTTATTTTGCCCGAAGTGGACAGTTCTGATGTGAGACTATTCTGAGCTCATGTTTGTTTCTCAGACAAGTTCTGACACATTTTAGCAATCTAATCCCAGATATCTGTTAAGGGTGCAAAGCAATGTCAGTGCAATAAGTGGAAGAAGACATTTTAAAAATTGAGGGTGCCTTCTGCCCACTATAATTGTTTAGGCGGCTTTACTGAGCTGTAAAATGCAATATATATATTTTTTTAAAAGTTAAGCATCACTTATGAAAAATGCCGTTGGGAGTAGAAGCAAAAATTCAAGGAGTACTGTCAGTCAGAGCAGTAATCAGAAACTGAAGACTTCTGGCCCAAATCAGTTCCTCATAAGAAATGATCAGGACACCAGGCCCTTCCTCTCAAGGGGCCGTGAGAGCCAGTTCAGTGTAGTGGTTAAGTGTGTGGACTCTTATCTGCGAGAACCGGATTTGATTCCCCACTCCTTCACATAAGAACATAAGAGAAGCCATGTTGGATCAGGCCAATGGCCCATCCAGTCCAGCACTCTCTGTCACACAGTGGCCAAATACACACACACACAATGTGGCTAATAGCCACTGATGGACCTCTGCTCCATATTTTTATCCAATCCCCTCTTGAAGCTGGCTATGCTTGCACCCTCCACCACTTCCTGTGGCAGTGAATTTCACATGTTAATCACCCTTTGGGTGAAGAAGTACTTCCTTTTATCCATTTTAACTTGACTGCTCAGCAATTTCATTGAATGCCCATGAATTCTTGTATTGTGAGAAAGGGAGAAAAGTACTTCTGTCTCTACTTTCTCCATCCCATGCATAATCTTGCACCTGCTGATGTGGTCTTGGGTCAGTCACAAGTTCTCTCAAGGCTGTTCTGCTCAAGTGCAGTTCTGGGAAAGCTCTCTCAACCCCACCTACCCCACAGGGTGTCTGTTGTGGGGAGGGGAAGAGAAGGAGATTGTAAACTGCTCTGAGACTCCTTCAGGTATTTATTTATTTATTTATTTATTTATTTATTTATTTATTTATTTATTTATTTATTTATTTATTTATTTATTTATTTATTTATTACTTTACATTTATATCCTGCCGTCTCCACAAGCGGACTCAGGGCGGCTTACAGTATCATAAAAACAATCAATTCCATAAAACATATAAAACCATAATACATTTATCAGTTTAAAACTATTACGCTATCTCAATCCAGTCTGGCGGTATTGGGTTCTGACTATGACCACCAGCTTCTGTAGGATGTCCGGTGGCAGCCCATTTTCAGTCAACCAGAAAAGCCTGTCTAAACAGTTTGGTTTAGGTAGTGAAGGTAGTGAAGGGCAGGTATAAATCCAATCTCCTCTCCCTCCCCCTCCTCCTCTTCCTCCTCCTCTTCCTCCCCCTCCATTCTTCAAAGTGGCCCATTTGGTAACCCAACTGTTAATAATGAGGGCTGTTCTTTGACTTATTAGAACCCAACTTCAGCAGGAGCATGAATTCATCCAGGGCTGGATGAACGTTGAACTGGTTTCAGACAGTTGTATCTTAGAATGACTACCTGGATTGAAATTCACACATGCAGTCAGTTGTTACTATTTCTACTGTCTGGGCCAAAGGAAATGGAGTCAGAAGAGCCACTGCTTATCCACCACCTGCTATTTCTCCCATGATCTGAAAGAAGAGTTACTAACCCATGCCCATGTCTGGATCTCCGTGGAATCTTTCCACCGTCCTTTTCTGCACGGGAAGCAGGAAGAGTTATCTGTTGTCTTGGAAGCAGCAGCAGGCAGGGTAGAAGACCGCAGGAAAGGTGTCCTCATGCCCCATCCTTGTGCCACCCGCTTTTATCCCTGGCCCCTTGCTGGCACTCTGTTGTGTAATTGCAGAAGCTCCTACAGCCAGGGCTTCTTCTTTCTTTTTTTAAACAAGAACACACAGGAATGCAGTTCCGGCTGGCTTGGTGTCTGGGGATGTGGTCTAATATGCAAATGAGTTCATGCTGGGCTTTTTCTACACAAATGTCCTGTGTGAAACAATGGTGATGTCAGGGGGTGTGGGTTATAATATGCAACTGAGATCCTGCTGGGTTTTTTTGTACAAAAAAAGTCCTGCCCACAGCTGTTTCCCCCCGACCTGTGGCTTGGTGTTCCCCCCTTCTGCCCTTCAGAGCTGAGCTCAAAGCACTGCAGCTTAATTTAAGGGCTTGCATGTTGTGTGTGAAGCGCAGCTTAGCTGCCATTTTGAAGGTGGAGCTTAGGTCTGTGCAGGGCTTTTTTTTGTAGCAGAAACTCCTTTGTATATTAGGCCCCACCCCCTGATGTAGCCAATCCTTCAAGAGCTTACAGCAGGGGTGGCCAACGGTAGCACTCCAGATGTTTTTTGCCTACAGCTCCCATCAGCCCCAGCCATTGGCCACCCCTGGCTTATAGGGCTCTTAGTACAGGGCCTACTGTAAGTTCCAGGAGGATTGGCTACATCAGGGGTGTGTGGCCTAATATGCAAAGGAGTTCCTGCTACAAAAAAAGCCCTGGGTCTGTGCTTCACCATGGATTGGCTGCAGGGAGCGCATCCCCTCAAATGCTGTATCCTCAGCTACTTTCCAGATCTCCTTTGAGTCACAGCAAAGATGGCATGGAAGCTTGACAAGCCAGCCTTGTTGTGTGGAAGCTACACCCAAAATCAGGGGCATCCAACCAGCTATACAGAGCAAAATCCCATGAAGGAAGGTGCTATTGTCTGTCTGGGCTTTCGTTTCTATCAACTTTATCTGTCACAAAACTCATCACTCTAGAAAACACCACTAGATGTCAGTCTTGCCTCATGGTCTCTTGCCTTCTGTTGGAAAAATAGAGGAAAAAAGCATGCCCGCCCAGTCTATAAATCAATTATAGGTTGTAACATGCAAGAGATATTCCATGCCCAGGATAATACAATCTGTGAACTTTAATTAGCTCAGATAATAGTGACATGCAGGAACAGAGAGAATGCTCGATGAAGTGGAAATAACAATCCACGGGAAAGGACTGCAAACTATCCCACCTAGGGTTGTCAGGTCTGTGTTGGAAAATACCTGGAGATTTTGCGGGATGGATCTGGGAGAGGGTGGGGTTTGCGGAGGGGAGAGGCCTCAGCATGGTACAGTGCCATAAAGTCCACCTCAGGGGAGCCGATCTCTGCCAGCTGGAGATCACTTGCAAAAGCAGGAGATCTCCAGGCCCCACCTGGAGGTTGGCAGCCATATGTGCTCCATGCATCTCTTTGGGAATGAGCCCCCTGCCTGTTGCCTGTACCTGGTAAATTGCTGTCCCTGTTTTATCCTCTGTTTTGTTTGCCTTTTGGAGATATCTTGTTAAACGTTTGCTCATGTGAGATATCATTTGTGGGAGGTACAGGGGATTCTACAAGTCACATCTCAAGGAGTCTTGCAGGTGGAACCGTGGCTCAGTGGTAGAGCATCTGCCTTGCAGGCAGAAGGTCCCAGGTTCAACCCCTGTTATCCCCAATTAAAAGGACTGTAGTAACACAGCAGGAAAAGAAGAAGACCAAACATGAAACAGATCGATCCAATAAAGGAAGTCACGGCCCAGAGTTTGCAAGACCTGAGCAAAGCTTGTTAAGGCCTTGGTGGTCATTAATTCATATAGGATTGCCATAAATTGGAAATGACTTAATGGCACTTAAACACACACGGTACGTCAAGTGAAAGATTTCAGCCTGTGTTCATGGGAGCTGCAGCCAGTCGTAAGAGACAGTACTGAACTTGATGGATCAAGGGTCTGTATAAGGCAACTCCCTATGTTCTCCTACTGCATTAACATTAGGAAGAACTTCCTGACAGTTAGAGTGGTTCCTCAGAGGAATAGGCTTTCTCGGGAGGTGCTGGGCTCTCCTTCCTTGGAGGTTTTTCAGCAAAGGCTAGATGGCCACCTGACAGCAATGCCGATCCTGTGAACTTAGGCAGTTCACGAGAGGGAGGGCAGGAAGGGTTGCATCACTGCTTAGTTTCTGTGAGCATTTCTTACATATCCAGGAAATTGCTGATCATCAATTTGGGGCCAGAAAGCAATTGTCTCCAGGCCAGTTTGGCCAGGGAGCTTGAAGGGATTTTTTTTTTTTTGCCATCTTCTGGGTATGGAGCAGGGGTAAGTGTATGTGTGTGGGGGGGAAGTATTTGTGAATTTCTTGCATTGTGCAGAGGGGTGGACAAGATGACCTTGGAGGTCCCTTCCAAACCTATGATTCTATTATTCTGTAGACCCCACCAGTCATGACAGGCATTTTGCTAGTAGTACAATGAAATGAGGATTAAGTCTAAAAAATGAGGATGCCCAGGACTTTTTTTTGTAGCAGGAACTCCTATGCATATTAGGCTCTATCCTCCTGATGTAGCCAATCCTTTGAGAGCTTACAGGGCTCTCGGTACAGGGCCTACTATAAGCTCCAGGAGGATTGGCTACATCAGAGGGGTGTGGTCTAATATGCAAAGGAGGTCCTGCTAGAATTCCTTACAGGGCTCTTTTTACAGGGCCTACTGTAAGCTCCAGGAGGATTGGCTACATCAGGGGTGTGTGGCCTAATATGCAAAGGAGTCCCTGCTACAAAAAAAGGCCAATCCTGGCATAGTATATAAAAAACAAGAATACTTTGCTCCTCAAAGAGAAGCTCAGTCAATACTTCTGTTGGGTGTTTTGCAACTTAATATGTTTTAAGTAACCTCCAGAGGGCAGTCTTTGGTTTTTTTAATGGCTTAGATTAGAATACACTTTCATAGGTTTGAAGAGCAAACACCATTTTCCTAGTTGAACTGTTTGGCTTCTAATGGCAAAATATTTTGTACCAGGGCTTTTTTGGTAGAAAAAGCCCAGGCAGGAATCATTTGCATATTAGGCCACACCCCCTGACATCACCATTGTTTTACATAGGGCTTTTTTGTAGAAAAAGCTCAGCAGGAACTCATTTGTGTATTAGGCCACATCCCCTGACACCAAGCCAGCCGGAACTGCACTCCTGCTCAAAAAAAGCCTTGTTTTTAGCCCAAATCATATTTCTAGTATAGCAGAGTGCTGAAGGCCAGTCACATGGCATCCATTCATTGACCCAGTCCCAAGATTGAGGCAAAGGGCTCTTTACCACCTTCCTTCCCAGGGGCAAAACTATACAAAGGGCTTCTTCACTCCTCTGTTCCCAGTAGGAATAGCAGCATAGACAAAAGGCTCTATGGCTCCCTCCTTTCCCGTAGGAACAGCAGGAACAGGCTTTTCAGCTCCTTCCTCCTCAGTGGGAACAGCAACTCAAGCGCAGGGCTGCTTTACTCCTTCCTCACCAGTGAAAACAGCAACACAGACAAAGGGCTCTCTTACTTCCCTTTCCCAAGTCGGAACAGCAGCCAGGGCCAGATTAACAATTAGGCCAATTAGGCACTGGCCTATGGGCCCCCACACCTTTAGGGGCCCCAGGCTGGCTCCCCCCCACATCCCCCCACCCTGCTTTCAGCCCTGCACACACAGCCAGCAACTGAGCCACGCTTTGCCCTACTTGGCTGCTGTAGCCGCTGCTGGCGTTATCACCAAGTTTGTTTCTCTCTGCCTCTCCCCCACAGCTTTGTCAAAGGGGCTTTTGAGAAGGTACCTGCAGGCTGCAGCAGGGGCCACAGGTGGTGGGGTGGGCGCTCCGACTCTGAGATAATTTGTGAAGGGCCCCCCAAGATTTCAACTGCCTAGGGGCCTCCACAGGGTTTAATCTGGCACTGAGCAGCAGCATAAGCAAAGGGCTCTCCAGCTTTCTTCTCCCAAGTGGGAATGGCAAACTAGGCAAAGGGCTCTTTTCCTGCCCAGTAGGAACACCACAACAGGCAAAAGGTTGTTGTTGTTGTTGTTTTTTAATTGCCTCCTCCTCAGCAGGACTAACAACACAGGCAAAGGGCTCCTCTAGACCCCCCACCCCCACCCCAGGAAAAACACCACAGTCTCTTTAATTATCTCTGTCAAGATTCCACCACTCCTTGGCCCCCTTCTCAGTTTCTAGGCCTGGGAGTCAATGCCCATATCTAGGATTTTTTTTCTGGAGGTGGTGCCAGGGGATGCTAATTTAGTTAACAAAGCTTAAACAACAAGGGGGGCTTGGGGACAAGGAGAGGTTGGGTCTGGCAGATCTGGAATGTGGCACTGTCCTCATGGCCCCTGCCTAGATATGGCCCTGGTTGCCAACCTTCAGATGATGACTGGAGATCTCCTGGAATTACAACCAGGGCTTGAATTCAGCAGGAGCTCACAGGAGCACAGCTCCTGACCCTGCAGCCAGGGACTGGATACCTTGGGGAGTACTCTCCTGGCTGCACACAGATCCTGGGGCATATGCAAATGAGATATCCTACTGAGCTCCTGCACTTTTCCCTGTACGAAACGACCCCTGATTATAACTGATCTCCAGGTGACAAGTTCCCCTGGAGAAAATGGCTGCTTTGGAAGGTGGACTCTGTGGCATTATATCCCATTGAAGTCCTGAAGGAGAGCCAGTTTGGTGTAGTGGTTAAGTGTGCGGACTCTTATCTGGGAGAACCGGGTTTGATTCCCCACTCCTCCACTTGCACCTGCTGGAATGGCCTTGGGTCAGCCATAGCTCTGGCAGAAGTTGTCCTTGAAAGGGCAGCTGCTGTGAGAGCCCTCTCAGCCCCACCCACATCACAGGGTGTTTGTTGTGGGGGAGGAAGGTAAAGGAGATTGTGAGTCACTCTGAGATTCTTCGGAGTGGAGGGCGGGATATAAATCCAATATCTTCTTCTTCTTCTTCCCCCAACCCAAATCCTGCACTCCTCAGGCTCCACCCCCCAAATCTCTAGATATTTCCCAACCCAGAGTTGGCAACCCAAGCTTGAATCCCCTTTTGGAGAACCCTAGCCACTCTCCTTTCTCCCTTTTTGGTCATCTGCCATCAGTCTAACAACTGTGCATGCCATAAACTCCTCCAGTGGCCTGACTCAGTGAATGTGGCATTTCTCTGTGTGTGCATGAGTGGGATAATTACTCCCTTTCCTCTCAGCCCCAAATAAATATTTCTAACTCTGCCAGGTGTTTTGTATCTCTGCGTGGAAGAATAGCCAGGTGCAGGGATAAAAAGTTTAACCGCAATCTGAGATATTTACAAGAGAAAAAAAATTATATTGCTATTAACTAAAAAAAAAAAGAATCTACAGACGAAGAGCACAAAAGCAGGGGAATATCTATCCGAACGCAGTACGTGGGTTACAGCAAAGGCTTAGGAAATGAAATACAAAAGGAATGCTGGCTAAGTCACACTGCTTACTGAGCTACCTTGGTATTAAAGAAGCATGGTCTTGGCAACTGGGTCAACTTCATTTTTATTTCTTCCGGGGCTGGCCCTAGAGTGCCTGGCATCCTAGGCAAGGGTAACTTCTGGCACCCCCCCCCCCTGCTCTAGGGTTGCCAATCCCCAGGTGGGGGCATGGGATCCCCCGGTTTGGAGGCCCTCCCCCGCTTCAGGGTCGTCAAAAAGCGGGGGGAGGGGAGGGAAATGTCTGCTGGGCACTCTTATTCCCTATGGAGATTTATTCCCATAGAAAATCATGGAGAATTGATCCGCGGGTATCTGGGGCTCTGGGGGGCTCTGTGTTTTGAGGTAGAGGCACCAAATTTTCCGTACAGCATCTAGTGCCTCTCCCCAAAATATCCCCCAAGTTTCAAAACGATTGGACCAGGGGGTCCAATTCTATGAGTTCCAAAAGAAGGTGCCCCTATCTTTCATTATTTCCTATGGAAGGAAGGCATTGAAAAGGTGAGCTGTCCCTTTAAATGTGATGACCAGAACTCCCTTTGGAGTTCAATTATGCTTGTCACAGCCTTGATCTTGGCTCCACCCCTAATGTCTCCTGGCTCCACCCCCAAAGTCTCCTGGCTCCACCTCCAAAGTCCCCAGATATTTCTTAAATTGGATTTGGCAACCGTACCCCGCTCTGATAACATCACTGAGTCACTTGGGGGCACCCCCCCAATTTGGTGTCCCCAGAAGGTCGGCGCCCTAGACAGTCACCTAGTTTGCCTAGTGGCAGGGCCAGCCCTGGCTCCTTTCCATCCAACTGGTCTTGGCGCGCTTCCCCTGAGTGAGCTGAACATTTAACACTTTCCTTCCCAGCTGGGAAGGATCCTGTGGGACCAATCCAATATTTGTAGGCTGACCTATCAATTTCTTACCAAGCCAGCTTTTAACCAATCATGTTGGGTTGTTCACTACTGATTTTTAGCTCTTGAAGCTGCAATTAGAGATGCCAGCCTCTAGGGGGCATGGGGACCTCTTAGAACAGCGGTCCCCAACCTTTTCGGTGCCAGGGACCAGTTTTGTGGAAGACAATATGCAAAGGAGTTCCTGCTACAAAAAAAGTCCTGTGAGACCTGTCCAGGTTTACAGTTCTGCTGCAGGTTCTTCAGAAGGCCTCAGAATCAGGCAAAACATGTTCTGGCTGATTCATTGAAGCATCACTCAGAGTAAGTCTGTCAGCTGGCCGGTCTGATCTCATGTAAGACATCCAGATGTTACATGGACAAAATCAACCTGCATAACCTTGATAATCACAGTCCACTCCCAAATGTTAGAGGGCCTTTATCCAGGTTGTGCAGTTGCTGTGTTTATGGGCTGTTCAGAAACAAGGAATGAGCCGTAAAACCATTTGCCTGGCCTGAGTATGCATCTTTGGTATGTTGGGTTTGTGAACATGCCGAGTGCCAGGTTTGTTCCAGATGTCTAAACTCTGAGCAACCTCTTGTGGTCTGTTGCTTTTGTGCTGTTGTAAAAGCAGTTCTCCTTCAGCACTACCTACACATTTCCAACTGTAACGCTCAGCAGGAGCCTTATTAATCTGGAACGAACCCCAGGCAGAACAGGTGTCTGCGATATAACTCTATATCAACCTTGGCTGGAAACTCCAGGGTTGTCCATTAAACTTTGGTTCTGGATGCCAATGTGTGGGTGGTGGTTTTGTTTCAGCTTTGAATGGATTCCCCCAAGCAAGGATTCCCAAACTGAGTTTTTTGTTGAAGTGATTGACTCAGCATTAGGGGGCGCTACATCACTCTAAGTGTGAATAGATGTTATCTCCTTGAGTGGGATGCTTCCCTTTGTATTAACCTAGGAGCAGGGGTGGAATTCAAGGCTCTTTTTTGTAAGCTCTTGGAGGATTGGCTGCATCAGGGGGTGTGGCCTAATATGCAAAGGAGTTCCTGCAAGAATTCCACCCCTGCCTAGGAGCTACCTCTGACCTCTCTTTTCTTTCCCTTTGTCTGCTCACTCTCTGCAAATCGCCTTCCATGGAGACACATGTTTCTGGAGGCCTCTTCTGTGAAGACAATGCCCTCCCACACACATGATGCTGGACAAGCTGCCCATTTGTGATAGGGAATGTACTCTTTAAATCCATAGTACTCTTAAATCTATAGTCTTCAGCCAGTTTGGTGTAGTGGTTAAGTGTGCAGACTCTTATCTGGGAGAACTGGGTTGGATTCTCCACTCCTCCACTTGCACCTGCTGGAAAGGCCTTGGGTTAGCCATAGCTCCCGCAAGAGTTTTCCTTGAAAGAGCAGCTTCTGGGAGAGCTCTCTCAGTCCCACCCACCTCACAGGGTGTCTGTTGCGTGGGAAGAAGATAAAGGACATTGTAAGACACTCTGAGACTCTGATTCAGAGAGAAGGGTGGGGTATAAATCTGCAGTCTTCTTCTTCTCCTTTGACTGCAACCTGAATGTGAACTGGATCTACTTGAGTAAATGTGAATTTACCTTTTTGGCAATATACTTCTTGGGACATTTATTTACAGTATCATGCTGTGACTGAGCGGAACTCTGCTATATTAACCAACTATCCAAATACTTTTTGGCCATACTACCCTTTCAGAGAGTCGCACCCAACAGCAAACTATTTATCCCTTCCCACATATTAGCTCACATACCCAGCATATTTTTTTCCCCCAGGCCAAATCCTGAGCTCGTGTATATATTGTGCATAGGTTTGCCTCCCCTAATAGGTTGGGCAGCTGCATTTCCAGCTGAGGCTTCAGAGAGTTGAGTGGAACAAAACAAACAAACAGTGATTTATTTATAACCCACAGGAACGTCTCTCACTCTGTTGCCAAGTCCAATTGTATCTTAATGTCTATGTGCTGTTAGCATTAGAAACAAATGCACCAAATAAGAACATGGGGTAGTTTTATGTCTAAAAGCTTTAAGAACTTAAGAAGGGCCCTGCTGGATCAGACCAGTGGTCCATCTAGTCCAGCATCTTATCTCACACAGCGGCCAACCAGTTCCTCTGGATGCCAACAACTGGGCATAATGGATGAGGCCTTCCCCTGAGGTTGCTTCGTGGCTCTGGGATTCAGGGGCTGACTATCTCTGAATGTGAAGGTTCCCCATAGTCACCAAGACTAGTAGCTGTTTATCTTCCATGAATCTATCTAATTTTATTTCAAAGCTGTGTATTCCTGTGGCCATCACTACATCCTTTAGCAGAAAATTCCACATTTTAATCACTCTCTGTGTAAAGTAGTATTTCCTTCTGTCTGTCCTGAACCTACTGCCCATTCGTTTCATTGAATTATTAGAGAAGGTAGAGAAAGAAGTACTTTTCTCCCTTTCTTACAATGCAAGAACTCGTGAACAATCAGTTAAATTGCTTAGCAGTTGAGTTAGAATGGATAAAAGGAAGTACTTCTTCGCCCAAAGGGTGATTAACACATGGAATTTCACTGCCACAGGAGGTGGCAGCAGCTACAAGCACAGACAACTTCAAGAGGGGATTGGATAAACATCTGGAGCAGAGGTCCATCAGTGGCTATTAGCCACAGCGTATTGATGAAACTCTGTCTGGGGCAGTGATGCTCTGTATTCTCGATACTTGAGGGGCAACAGTTGGACGGCTTCGAGTAACCTGGTCCCACAAATGGATCTCCTGATGGCTCCTGGGTTTTTTGGCCACTGTGTGGCACAGAATGCTGGACTGGATGGGCCATTGACCTGATCCAATATGGCTTCTCTTATGTTCTTATAATACTGTCAAGTTCTAGTATTTTAGGAGAGGGAGAAAAAATTATCTTGGTCAACTCTCTCCACTCCATATATAATTTTGAAAACCTATGTCATGTCCCCTGCTTACTTGTTTCTTTTCCAAACTGAAAATTCCCAGACTCTAAAGCCTTTCCTCAAATAGAAGGTGCTCCAACCTTCTAATGATCTTGGTTGTCTTCTGTACTCTTTCCAACTCTGCAATGTCCTTTTTTGAGATACAGTGACCAGACAGTATTTCAAATGAGGCTGCAGCATAGATCTATACAGGTATTACTGGGGCTGTTTTGTTCTCAATCCCTTTCCAAATAATCCCTAACAAGGCTAACATAGAGTTTGCTTTTTTCACTGCTGCAACACATTTTTGTTGAGTTATTCACTATGACCTTTCTCCCTCTCACCCTCAGCAAGTTCAGACCCCATTAGCCTGTATTTGAAGTTGGGTTTTTTTTTTCCTTACAGCTTTTCCTTACATCTCTTGTCTAAATGAATAATAACTGTCTTAGGGTACTTTTGACCTTGAAGCATCCAACAAGGGGGGGGGATGGTGGGTGGGCAGAGCAAGAGAGCAAATGGGTGGAATTTGAGCACTTCCATGGATCATTTTTTAAAACCCCAGAAATATTCTCAATGTAAAAATAAATTCTTGTTCTTTTGATGGAAGCTATCATATTGCAAATTAATAAGTAAAAAAACCACTTAGGTATGGCAAATTAATGGATGTGATTGATTAACAAATTAAAAGGACATGGGGTGGGGAGAGAAATATTTAGGTGCAGTAGATTTTTCTGTGCTCTGTTTTCTTTCAGGTAAGGACAAACAGTCTGCCCACAAGCTCCCCTCCCATATGTCACTAGCCTTAGACTGTTCCTTCAACCGAGTGGTATAGCCAGTCAGAGACCTTTGAAAAGAAGAAGAAGATATTGGATTTATATCCCGCCCTCCACTCCAAAGAGTCTCAGAGCAGCTCACAATCTTCTTTACCTTCCTCCCCCACAACAGGCACCCTGTGAGGTGGGTGGGGCTGAGAGGGCTCTCACAGCAGCTGCCCTTTCAAGGACAACCTCTGCCAGAGCTATGGCTGACCCAAGGCCATGCTAGCAGGTGCAAGTGGAGGAGTGGGGAATCAAACCTGGTTCTTCCAGATCAGAGTCTGCACACTTAACCACTATACCAAACTGGCTCCAAAGTTGACATTCCCTTTGTCTGCAGATATATTATTTTGATATAATATTTTCCATTTGTGTATATTGTGAATATCCCAAGTGTACCCCTCAAAACATCATTTACTTCATAAATGTGTGTAAACTGAAATTGAGAAAGAGCAGGAGATGTTGCATTGTTGGGATCTCCTGTTGGTTTTCATGAAATTATTAGCAGGCATAGATAAGGGGTTACTAAATCAGACTGGGACAGGAAGCCGAATTTAATCCTTTCTTCTCATCTTGTTTTTCCCATTTACTGATTAGGTGGCAATAGATGCAGAGCAGAGAAATTTATTTAACTTTCTAATATCCCACCTTTTCCCTCAAGGGGAACCTGAAGCAGCTTGCATCAGCCTCCTCCTCTCCTCCCATTTATCCTTGCAACAACCCTGTGAGGTAGGTTAGGCTGAGAGTGTGTGACTGGCCCAAGGTCACCCAGAGAGCATCCATGCCATAAGTTGGGAATTAAACCTAAACCAGTTTCACCAGGGGTCCTCAAACTTTTTAAATAGGGGGCCAGTTCACTGTCCCTCAGACTGTTGGAGGGCCAGACTGCCGTTACTGTACAAGGCCACGGGCCGTCTGTTCTCCGTCTTCTGCATCTCTCTCCCTTCCCCACACCACACACCCCGGCCTGGGAACTCACCTCACCTGGGTATCACCTCACACTCTGTCTCTGCCGCCTCAGCCCAGTGCCGGAAGTGTGCGTTGCTAACGCGAGTTTAGGCCGAACGTCACTTCCGGTCTGATTTTGCCATAACCCGGCGGGCCGCATAAACGTCCTCAGCGGGCCACATCTGGCCCACAGGCCGTAGTTTGAGGACCCCTGAGTTTCACACTGGACCTTTATCCTAGTTTAGCCCTGTCCCCAAACTGACATTCTACACTAAAATCATAGAATCATAAAGTCAAAAAGTTGGTTTCTCTTATTCTAGCGTGAAATGTCAGTTTGGGGACAGGGCTAAACCAGGATTAAAGGTCTAGTGTGAAATTGGTCCTGGTTTCCTAGATCCTAGTCCAAGGCTTTAACCACTAAGCCATGCTGGCTCTACAAAGGGAAATACTTCTTTACTCAACAATTGCATTCTGGAAATCACTGCAGACCCGCATGGCTACTCTTTGAAACCAGAAACATTTATCCAGATCCTGCTCATATCACGAACATGCATTTGGCTCTTTCTCATAAACAGATTATGCATGTACAGAAGAAGAGTTGGTTTTATACCCCACCCGTCACTACCTGAAGGAATCTCAGAGCAGTTTACAATCTCCCTTCCCTCCCCCTCCCCACAATGAACACCCTCTGGGGAAGGTGGGGCTGAGAGAGCTCTCCCACAACTGCTATTGAGAGAACAGCTCTGAGAGAACTGTAAGTGGGCCAAGGTCAGCCAGCTGGCTGCATGTGGAGGAGTGAGAAAAGATTCCGGTTCTCCCAGATTGCAGTCCGCACGCTTAACCAATACTCCAGATGGACATGTACAGGCAGAATGTATGTGTGCTCACTGTAATGCAAACAGGGCTAGTGAAAACCGAAGACTAGTTTTGGATGGAAATTGCACCACTATTTTTGGATCTCTGATTTCTCAAACAGAGTAAAATGTCTGCCTCATATATGGGCTATTTGATATCTGGGCTATAAATAGAATCAATATGAATTGCTTTTTAGACATATAGAGCTAGAAGGAACTTCAAGGCTCATCTAGTCTAACCCCTGCACAATTCAGGAAATTCATAACTAACTCCCCTCAGTGACCCATGCTCTATGCCCAGAGGAAGGCAAGAAACCGCCAGGATCCTTGGGCTAACCTGGCCTGGAGGAAAATTCCTTACTGACCCTGAAGGGGCAATTGGCCTTCCCTGAGCATATAAGAAAGAACCACGAGAGCTGAGCACTGGCTTATCCCTTAATGCCCTCCCTCTCATGATCTGCCTAAATCCACAGACTTAGTATTGTTTTCAGATGGCCATCCAGACTCTGCTTAAAAACCTCCAAATAAGGAGAGGAAGTTCTATCAGGAAGTTCTTCCTAATGTTTAGCCAAAAACTCTGTCAGGAAGTTCTTCCTAATGTTTAACAGAAAACTCTTCTGATTTAATTTCAATCCATTGGTTCTGGTCTGACCTTCTGGGGCAACATGAAGTTCTTCCTAATGTTTAACTGAAAACTCTTCTGATTTAATTTTCAATCCATTGGTTCTGGTCTGACCTTCTGCTCCATCCTCTATATGACAGCCCCTCAAAGATCTGGCTGTCAAAGAGGGATGCATGCAACCCAGTATATCATCCGCTCTATTCAGGAGGGGCTTTGGCTTAGTGGTAGAGCAGGGGTGTCAAACTCATTTGTTATGAAGGCCGGATCTGACATAATGAGACCTTGTCGGGCTGAGCCATATGTGTATCTAATCTATTTAAGATTAGATAGCAGAGATATAAACTTTATAAAAGACACAAACACATTTTTTTTAAAAAAACCTTAAAATACGCTTAAAACATTAGCACTCATTGGTCTTAAAGGTGCTTTCTTTGTATTTCTCCCATGGGATCCAGGGAACTGGGCAAAGGAAGCTCCGGCTCTTTCCTTCCTTCCCCAAGGGGCCAGGAGGGGGAGGAGCCTCAGCCAATAGAAGAAAGAGAGGCTTGGCTCAGTAGCTCTGCTGTGCGATTGTGATAGCCTGGCAAAGCACGCTCTTCTCCCCACCCTTCCTCCCCAATGGAGGAGCCTCAGCCAATGAAGAAAACAGAGGTTTTGCTCTGTAGCTCCTGTGTGATGGAGCAAGTCTTGCAAAGCAAGCTGTTTCATAGAAGAAAACAAGAGAGGGAGAAGGAAGCAGATGACAGCCAGTTGCTTGGGGGCCTGATAGCAGCTCTCTAGGGGCCTGATTTGGCCCCTGAGGCAGATGTTTGACACCCCTGTGGTAGAACATCTGTTTGACATACAGGAGATCCCAGGTTCAATCCCCGGCGTCTTCAGTTGAAGAACCAGCAGGAGATGGGAAAGACCACAGGTGGGATCTGAGAATCCCCCAGAATTGCAGCTTATCACCAGACTACAGAGATCAGTTCCCCTGGAGAACATAGATGCTTTGGAGGTGGACTCCATGGCATTGTACCCTTCTGAGGGTCCACTCCTCTCCAGGCTCCATCCCCAAATATCCAGGAGTTTCCTAGTCTAGATGTGACAACCCTACCCCTCCTCTCCTGCCAGTGGCCAGGGGAATCTGGCATCCTGACTGTCATATCACTTCTTAGTTATCTCTCCAGGCTAAACATATCCAGCTGTTCCTCATAGGACTTGGTCCCATTTTTTGCCATTTATGAATGCGTTGCAGAAAAGTATTCGCCATGACTGTTGGAAGAAGCGATGCAAAATGATCAATGCAGTGCCCCCGTTTTGGTGTGGAAATTCTGAAGACCTCGAGAAGGTTGATACTTAGTTGACTAGATGCTGATGTTAAGAAAAATGTACTCAGGCTCTTCCTTGCTAAACATTACCATTGATTATCTGCTGGCAAACCTGAACTCCCTATCCAGTGTAATTCTGTGGCTTTCAGATAACATCCAAACCTAACAGCAATGCAATTTGGTTGCAAGAGAAAAGCTGCCTTTTCTCAAAAGGGAGGTAGCTAAATTTCCAGGGGGCATTTACCTTTCAGCAGCTGAGATGAACTATTAAGGCTCAGCGGCTCGGACCAACCTCTACACTGGAGGGATGGAACAGTTGCCCAAGGTGATAGCCAGGGATCTGTCTGAGCAACCCACTATATCATCAATATATTCAGGAGAAGCTGTGGCTCAGTGGTAGAGCATCCGTTCAACATGCAGAAGGTCCCAGGTTCAATCCCTGGCATCTCCAGTTGAAGAACCAGTAGGTGATGGGAAAGACCACATCCTGAGACCCCAGAGAGTTGCTGCCAGTCTGAGTAGACAATACTGACTTTGGTGGCCTGATGGTCTGATTCAGTATAAGGAAGCTCCATGTGTTCAACCTTTTTTTGAATGGTGATAATGGCCACCACCAATGTTCTTTCTCTTTTAACAAAACCGATGCTCTCATTGCTGCCTCATTTAGTGCCCATTTTAGCAAGCTCAGAAAATGGAGAACTGGGGTATGTGTGGTTGCTATGCAATTCCAGGCTATGTTTCTGGACCACACACTTGCCCCTGGGGAGCATCTCCTGTTGTTACCTGCCTTCTGGATTAATTGGCTGTGGCAGAATGGCAGGCTGAACTAAAGACAAGGGGGGAAACAGCAGAGGCAGCAGTAGGTGTGTAGCCAATGCAGAAAAGCAAAGACTAGGGGTCACATGGTTTTAGAGGTGCACTTAAATAAATAAAGCCTGAATATAACAACCAAGTGTATAGAAGTTATTGCACAGGTACACTCCTCAAGGAGCTGGAATCAGTTGCTGCTATGCTTGCAAATCTATTTATTTTATTTTATTCAATTTATATTCCGCCCTCCCTACAAAAGCAGGCTCAGGGCAGCTTACATGTTTGTGTCAATACATGAAACATAAAAGAAAGGTTGAAACGCTTGGGGCTCTTTAGCTTGGAGAAACGTCGACTGCGGGGTGACATGATAGAGGTTTACAAGATAATGCATGGGATGGAGAAAGTAGAGAAAGAAGTACTTTTCTCCCTTTCTCACAATACAAGAACTCGTGGGCATTCGATGAAATTGCTGAGCAGCCAGGTTAAAACGGATAAAAGGAAGTACTTCTTCACCCAAAGGGTGATTAACATGTGGAATTCACTGCCACAGGAGGTGGTGGTGGCCACAAGCATAGCCACCTTCAAGAGGGGTTTAGATAAAAATATGGAGCAGAGGTCCATCAGTGGCTATTAGCCACAGTGTGTGTGTATATATAAATTTTTTTGCCACTGTGTGACACAGCGTGTTGGACTGGATGGGCCATTGGCCTGATCCAACATGGCTTCTCTTATGTTCTTATGTTCTAAAACCACATTAAGATATAAAAACATAAAAACCAAACATTTTCAAGTGCTATAATGATCTTTGAATTTTTCTATTCTGTTGTCCCAGCTGGGTGTTCTATAGAAAGACTGATCTTAGGTTCATGTTCAAGGTGGTCCAGTTGTTTTGGAGTCTGTTGTAGCCTGTGATTTTAATTTAGAATCTAGAAAGTTGTAGTATAATAATGTGTGAAACGACCCAACATCTTTGGGTGGATGTAGTTCCATGATTTTCTTCAGAGCTGCAGTGCAGAGGAAAGATTGACATTGGAGGGGGGATATTTAACCCTTTCCCTTCCATGGGTTTCCCGTCAAACAGTTTAATTGTCATAGAGATAGGCACAAACTTGTTCAAGAACTAAAATTAGCCGTGAAGTTTGGGCAGTTTGGTTTGCGAACTGAAGAGCTGCCATGAACTTCCATAAATTTTGATGCAGTTCATGGTGGTTTGTGGCAGTAGTTTCTGCTTTTCCCTGTCAATCAGCTGTTTGGTTTAAATGTCTTAGAGCCATTTAAACCCCTGCTTTCTGCTCCCCCTCCCTTTGCACAGGGAGCAGAAATCAAACTTTAAATGTCTCATGAACCAACACAAACCGGTTGAGTTCACAAACTGACCTATCAGTTCATGGTTCAGTTCGTGGTTCAGCCATGAACCACAAACCAAATGGAACTGCAAAAATTCAGTTCATGCCTATCCCTAATTGCCAAGCTGTTTTCGTCAGGGGAAAATATATACACAACTGTCTTTATCTTCTAGCTGTTTGTGTGTGTGCGGGGAGGAAGAGGACAGTTTTCAGGTGAACAATATGAGGGCTTAAACTGCCCTCTCCCTCTTGTAATCCCCCATATATTGTTCTAGCAATTGCATATAATCTTTTGAGTCCAAGACTGAACAGGGCGGGTTGGAAAGGAGCATATTGCAGAGTGGGGAGTAGGGAAGATGAAAACTAGGACTGTAGATCCTGTCTTGCAGGGCTTTTTTGTAGAAAAAGCCCAGCAGGAACTCATTTGCATATTAGGCTATGCCCCCTGATGTCACCATTATTTCACACAGGGTTTTTTTTTAGAAAAAGCCCAGCAGGAACTTATTTGCATATTAGGCCACACCCCCTGACACCAAGTCAGCTGGAACCGCGTTCCTGTGTATTCCTGCTCAAAAAGGTGCCCTGCTCTCTTGGCAGTAGCAATGCAGAAGGATTAAGATGTTGCAACAAATTTTAAAAAGGTGTAATGTTGAAAATCTCAAACCTGAATGCATCATGCTTCTGTCTGATCAACGAAGCATACTGTAACCCCTGGTTTCCAAACTCTACTCACCAGCTGAAGCTCACCAGATGACCTTGGCCAGTTGCTCTTTCTTAGCCTAACCTACTTAAAAAAAATATTTTAGAATTTTATTGAACATCGTAAAATGACAATACAGTATAGTATAGTATAATATAGTAAATAATAAATGAAAGTTCACCATATGTAAATAATAAATTGCTAAGATACTTAACAAAAGAATAAAAATTTAAGTAATCTAAAAGTCACAGTTTAGTAAATAAGTTCTATAGCATCTAAGAAAGAAGAATTTTCTGCTTTCGATGCCAGAAATTCAAGAAAAGGAAACCAAATGGCCACAAAATGGGAATTAAAAGATTCAGAATCATGAGGTAATAAAGAAACGGATAGCTTATCTAAAATGCAAGCTTCTAGAAATTTTAAAAGCCAATTTGAGAGAGTGAGAAGATTTCCAAGAACTAGCAATGACCATGGGTTTCTTTGCAGGAACTCCTTTGCCGATTAGGCCCCTAATGTAGCCAGTCCTCCAATGGCTTACAGTAGATCCTGTAAGAAAAGCCCTGTAAGCTCCTGGAGGATTGGTTACATCAGGGGGTGTGGTCTAATCGGCAAAGGAGTTCCGGCTACAAAGAAAACCCTGACAATGACTAAATCTGTGGCAGCGCAGAGGTATTCAAGAAGGTATAAATTTGATAGTTTAAGAAGGCATGACAAACACATATTTAAAACAAAATATTCAAAAAGTGAACTTAGCCTAACCTACTTCACTGGGTGACTGTCAGGATAAAATGGGGATGGGAAGAAGCATGTAAACCATCCCAGGCTCCTTGGATGAAGGGCAGGATGAAAATGTGACAGAAAACTAAACTGACAGATTAGCCTGCATACGTGTCACGAAACCATGATTGGTTTCCCTGCCCTGTTTCTTGTATTTTTGGTAGCCAGACCTGTGACAAATGTGTGAGATGAGTTTACACGAGATTGGGTTCATGGGAGCATGGCCTTGAATTTAGACAGGAGTTGATTTTAGTCCACACAGGAAGCCATCTTTCCTGGTCGGATTTCGAGCTGTTGGCTGAGGCAGTGGGAAGAATGCAGATCGGCCTGTCTCGGGCAGGGATCCAGCTTCCTATCTTTGCCAGCCCTTTTGAATGAAGACAAGTAGAGGAACGACCAAGCCAGCGTTTCCTCCACTCTTCCGCCCTTCTCACTGTTATCTTTGGCTTGGCACTCTCAAAAGGATTCTCTGAAATCAGTTTTTCATTGTTTTAGCCAGAATACAGAAGATGGGTCTAGATCAGGGATGGCCAAACTGTGGCTTGGGAGCCACATGTGGCTCTTTCATACATATTGTGTAGCCCTTGAAGCCCTCACTGCTGCATTGTCCAGCTTGGAGAAGGCGTTTGTCTCTTCAAGTCACTTCTCCAAGCCAAGCCAGCCAACAGCTTGGAGAATGCATTTAAAGTTGCTTTCTTTCCACTGCTTTCTTCTTCCTCCCTCCCCCATCTATTTGCTTTCATTCCTCCTCCCTGGCTAGGGTGGCCATAATGTCTGAAGGTCAGCCAGGGACACCTTTTTTGGGGGGAAGGCAGGGGTGCGCGCGCGCAAAGCGTGCCGCCGCCGGAAACAGGAAGTGACATCACTTCCTGTGACATCATTTCCCACACGCCACCTGCTGGAAACAGGAAGTGACATCACTTCCTGTGACATCATTTCCCCCACACCACCTGCCGGAAACAGGAAGTGACGTCACTTCCGGTGACGGTGTGCCGCCGCCGGAAACAGGAAGTGACATCACTTCCTGTGACATCATTTTCCCCACACCACCTGCCGGAAACAGGAAGTGACATCACTTTCTGTGACATCATTTTCCCCACACCACCTGCTGGAAACAGGAAGTGACGTCACTTCCGGTGACGGCGTGCCGCCGCCGGAAACAGGAAGTGACATCACTTCCTGTGACATCATTTCCCCACGCCACCTGCTGGAAACAGGAAGTGACATCACTTCCTGTGACATCATTTCCCCCACACCACCTGCCGGAAACAGAAAGTGACGTCACTTCCTGTGACATCATTTTCTCCACGCCGCCTGCCGGAAACAGGAAGTGAATCACTTCCTGCGACATCATTTCCCCCACACCACCTGCCGAAAACAGGAAGTGACATCACTTCCTGTGACATCATTTCCCCCACGCCACCTGCCGGAAAAAGGAAGTGACATCACTTCCTGTGACATCATTTCCCCCACACCACCTGCCGGAAACAGGAAGTGACGTCACTTTCCGGTGACGGTGCTTCCGGTGACGGCGTGCCGCCGCCAGAAACAGGAAGTGACATCACTTCCTGTGACATCATTTCCCCCCACACCACCTGCCGGAAACAGGAAGTGACATCACTTCCTGTGACATCATTTTCCCCACACCACCTGCCGGAAACAGAAAGTGACGTCACTTCCTGTGACATCATTTTCTCCACGCCGCCTGCCGGAAACAGGAAGTGAATCACTTCCTGCGACATCATTTCCCCCACACCACCTGCTGAAAACAGAAAGTGACGTCACTTCCGGTGACGGCGTGACGGCGCCGGAAACAGGAAGTGACATCACTTCCTGTGACATCATTTCCCCCACACCACCTGCCGGAAACAGGAAGTGACGTCACTTCCGGTGACGGGGCGCCGCCAGAAACAGGAAGTGACGTCACTTCCTGTGACATCATTTCCCCCACGCCACCTGCCGTAAACAGGAAGTGACATCACTTCCTGCGACATCATTTCCCCCACACCACCTGCCGGAAACAGGAAGTGACGTCACTTCCGGTGACGGCGGTTCCGTTGACGGCGTGCCGCCGCCGGAAACAGGAAGTGACATCACTTCCTGTGACATCATTTCCCCCACGCCACCTGCCGGAAACAGGAAGTGACATCACTTCCTGTGACATCATTTTCCCCGCACCACCTGCCGGAAACAGGAAGTGACATCACTTCCGGTGACATCATTTCCCCCAAATGACATCATTTCCCCCAAATGCCACTGCCGGAAACAGGAAGTGACTTCACAGCACTTCCTGTGACGTCCCCAAAAATCCCCCAAATATCACCGCCGGAAACACCAAGATTATTTATAGAGAGGGAAAGTAAAGTTAAATGAAACTCTTTTTTTACTTTTTTCAAAGTGACAAGACTAGAGAGAACGGGTTCCATGCTGAGAAGCCAGTCAGATTCCAGTGAGATTCCAGTGAGACTGTGTTGCATAATGCAGCCTATTTATTTTGTCCTGTTTGATCTGTTGGCTCTATCTGCGCCACCTTCATCACTTTCGGGATGTGGATCCCCCAGTGCGGTGGTCTCCCGACTCCCTCCGCTGGCTGTTTCTGATAGCCCTGCGCCCCCTCTTTCATTTGATATGTGTCCTGTGCGGGTGCCACCCTCCCGCCGGGAGATGCCGCAAAATGAGCCCCCTTGAGGCTTATGGCGGCAGGGCTCGGGGGAAGCGAGCAAGACTGCTGTTCTTTTGAGGGGTTATAGAGTGTTTCGAGCCCGTCCCTGTGGCATCGGTCCCATCGTTGTGGGACCCAGGGGGCCGGCGCAGCGGCACGCCGAAGCAGCCTGTCACTAATAACACAGGTCGAGATGCAGGACAGGAACCCGGAAGTGACCGACAGGCTGCTTCAGGCCTTTTCCCTGGTGAATTTCCAATGGGCCTCCTTTGGCCTGGGGATTACAAGCAGGTTTTGAGAGCTCGATCTCAGTACTCTCTGGGGAACATGTGGGGAGAGACGGTCCCTAAGGTAGGCAGGTCCTAGGCCATATAGCTCTTTAAAGGTAATAACCAGCACCTTGTACCGGACTTGGTATATTATTGGCAGCCAGTGCAAATCCTGGAGCCCCGGCCGAATGTGCTCCCATTTTGGGACCCCTAATAACAGCCGGGCAGCGGCATTCTGCACTAGCTGCAACTTCCGGGTTTGGCACAGGGGCAGCCCCATGTAGAGGGCATTACAGTAGTCCAACCTTGAGGTGACCGTGGCATGAATCACTGTTGCTAGATCGTCGTGCTCCAGGAATGGGGCCAGCTGCCTCGCCCGCCTAAGATGAAAAAATGCAGACTTGGCAGTAGCTGCTATTTGAGCCTCCATTGTTAGGGAAGGCTCCAATAGTACCCCCAAACTCTTGACTTTGTGCACTGCTGTCAGTGGTGTACCATCCAAAACTGGTAGGGGGATTTCCCCTCCCGGGCCACGATGACCCAAGCAAAGGACCTCTGTCTTCGCTGGATTCAGCTTCAATCCACTGAGCCTGAGCCACCTAGCCATGGCCTGTAGCGCCCAGTCCAGATTTTCTGGGGTGCAGGCAGGCCGGCCGTCCATAAGTAGATAGAGCTTGGTGTCATCAGTGTACTGATGACAACCCAACCCATACCTTCGGGCGATCTGGGCAAGGGGGTACATGTAGATGTTGAACAGCATCGGGGAAAGCACTGCCCCCTGAGGCACTCCACAATCAAGCGTGTGTCTCCAGGACAGTTCACCCCCAATTGCCACCCTTTGTCCCTGACCCTCGAGGAAAGAGGAAAGCCATTGTAAGGCCAGCCCCTGAATCCCCATGTCGGTGAGGCGGCAAGTCAGCAACCGATGGTCGACCGTATCGAATGCTGCTGATAGGTCTAACAGCATCAGTACCGCCGAGCCACCTCGATCCAGATGTCGTTGAAGGTCATCCACCAGGGCAACCAACACTGTCTCCGTCCCATGGCCCGGGCGAAAGCCATACTGATGGGGATCAAGAACAGAAGCATCCTCCAGGAATCTCTGTAGCTGCAACGCCACTGCCCTCTCGATAAGTTTGCCCAAAAAGGGCAAATTCGAGACCGGCTGATAATGGGCCAATTCGGCCAGGTCTAACGTTGTTTTTTTCAAGAGGGGGTGGACCACCGCCTCTTTAAGTGGTGTTGGAAAATGCCCTTCCGTTAAGGATCTATTTATGATATCCTGTACAGGATATCTAAGCTCCCTCTGGCAGGTTTTAATAAGCCAGGAGGGGCACGGGTCCAGATTGCAAGTTGTTGGGCGTGCAGATAAGAGGATCCTGTCAATCTCCTCCAGGCTGAGAGCACCGAAGCCATCCAGAACACGATTCGAAGACAGGCACGGAGCCTCGGGTTCGCAAACTGTCTCTAATATGGCAGGGAAATCGCGGCGGAGCGACGCGATCTTATCTGCAAAAAAATTCGCAAAAGCCTCACAGCCGATCGACAATTCTTTAGAATTTGGTCTGCCTTGTGGCAGCGTTGTAAGGGTCCGAATTGTATTGAACAATTGTGCTGGGCGCGAAATTGCAGACGCAATCTTAGCTGCAAAGTATGTTTTCTTTGTGGCTTTGACTGCCATCTCATAGGACTTCATAAACTCTCTATAAGGCAGCTTCATGTGCATTCATTCACGGGATTACTGAGGTAACGCTATAGAAAATACTCAGCGCTAACAGGTAACACAGCCCACATGCAGTCTGCTGGCTATCTAAAACTTTTTGGCCTTCCACTTTCAAAACCCTACTGGTTTCCTTCATATAGTGTGTACTTTTGATTGAAGAGTTTGTTTCTGCCCTTAATTATACCCTTATGCCCTTTCAACTAACTTTACTTTCATGAGGTATTCCTGTTATCAGCGGCCTTTTGAGATTCTGCCATCCTGCCGGATGGAGCTGGCCCAGGTGTTGTGCTGGAGTGCCCTGCCACACCACAGTCCTCGCTCAACCTTTGTGCCAAAAGTATTCAAGTACCCATTAAGGGCCAGCATCTGTTGTTGACTTAGCCATTTCCCTTCTGCTTTATGTTTTCTCTTTCTTCAAACACAAGAAGGCTGGAAGGCGATGATGCCAGAAAAGCAGACTGTGGGGTGGAGGAGAGCGATTTTTAGCCAATAAACAGAGTTGTCCTACAATCAAATGCAGAACTGTCCACATGCATAATTTCTCAGGTCTCCTTTGACCCTAAGAGAGAACGGTTTGTCTAAAGAGACCCTGGGAGTACAGATTTTGAACTCAGGATTTCCTCTTTAAATTGAATGTTTGAACCGCTTCACTGTATGCCTTAGTCATGCCCTACCAGAGATATTTTGAAGGCATTTAATTGCATTATCATGTGTAAACTGGATGGGAATTTCTTGTTGAAAGGAAGAAGAAGGCCATAGATTTATACCCCACCCTTCTCTCTGAATCATAGTGTCAGAGCGGCTTACAATCTCCTTTATCTCCTTCCCCCACAACAGACACCCTGTGAGGTTGGTGGGGCTGAGAGAGCTCTTACGGTGACTGCCCTTTCAAGGACAACTCTTGCGAGAGCTATGGCTGACCCAAGGCCATTCCAGCAGCTGCAAGTGGAGGAGTGGGGAATCAAACCCGGTTCTCCCAGTTAAGGGTCCATGCTCTTAACCACTACACCAAACTGGTTCTATATGGCATGCGCCCTAGACAGGGTTAGTCCAGCCTCATCAGATCTCAGAAGCTAAGCAGAGTTGGCTCTGGTTAACTTGGATGGCAGACCACCAGGGAAGTCTAGAACTGCTACGCAGAGGCAGGCAATGGCAAATTACCTCTGAACGTCTCTTGGCTTAAAAACTCCACAGGGTCACCATAACTTGATGGTGACTTGATGGCAGTCCCCCCTCAAAGAAGAAGAAGTATAGCATGCATTGACTAAAATAAGAGCTGTGCACAATTATGGCTGAAACTCTTTCAAGGACAGTTCCATTAAAAAAAAAAATCAGCATTTCAGTCCAGCAATTACTGAACCCATCAATTCATCAAATCCGATTTGTTTTTCTTTTTTTTTTGGCATAAGTCACCACATCCCGGAATTAGCAGTAATCTTTGCCAAAAAGAGAAATCTGATTTTTTTGGAGTGAAGGAAGGGCTCCATTCGGTGAAATTCCATTCACTTTGAAACCCAGGGCTGAATCACTGGACTCCCCAACAAGAACAGCCAAAGCCCCCCCCCTTTCATTCCGCCTGCCATGCATGCAGAGTTCAGTTCATTAAGGTAACAGAGCTCATTAGCAAAAACTCAGCCATTCAGTGAGTCTGACTCAAGTGCGGGGCGGGGGGCGGGGAGAGTATCGGGAGGTCACAGGTTCAGTCCAAAGAGAGACTGAATGATGGTCTATCTGTTCAAAAGCAAACCTCTTTGCATGGCCAGGCCAGACTTGGGGGAGCTTCCAACCTCCTGTTAGAAAGGTTTAGATTTCAGAAATGCATAAAATTCTTCAACTTACAGCTTCTTCCCTGCCAAATCTTTAAATCAAAGCAGAGAACAGGTTGTCTGCAAGGATGGCTTAATTTAACCTTAAACTTACTCTGGACAGTGAACTGAAGGCATTTGATGTGACTGCGTGCCCTGTGTACAGACACATTCGATGGGGAGGGGACGGACAGACATTTGAAAGGGCACGTGTCGCCTTCTAGCAGAAAGCCGTCCAGCTTTGGAGCTGAAATGAAATGGAAGATGGATGAGGCCCATGAAGTTGAGGGAAGAGTGATCTGATTCCGGTCAGTACAGAAGGATGGGACAGTGTGTCATGGTTGACCAGGGCAGGATACAGTAACTAGTGATCATATTCATGGCTTTTTTTTTTTAGCAGGAATGCAGTTCCAGCTGCCTTGGTGTCAGGGGGTGTGGCCTAGTATGCAAATGAGTTCCTGCTGGGCTTTTTCTACCAAAAAAGCTCTGTGTGAAACAACAGTGATGTCAGGGAGTGTGGCCTAATATGCAAATGAGAAAAAACCCTGATCATGTTGATGTCAGACTATTGATGGACACTTTCACTGCACTGCTCATGTCCAGGGCTTTTTTTTGTAGCGGGAACTCCTTTGCATATTAGGCTGCACACTCCTGATGTAGCCAATCTTCCAAGAGCTTATAGGGCTCTTAGTACAGGGCCTACTGTAAGCTCCAGGAGTACTGGCTACATCAGGGGTGTGTGGCCTAATATGCAAAGGAGCTCCCGCTACAAAAAAAAGCCCTGCAACATGTCTCTTTTCCTTTCTTCAGTTGTCTGCATGGAAAACTCTTTGAGCTGGCAGTGCTTGCTTGCTGATGTGCCCATTATTCTGCATAGTCTGTTAGATGATGAGCAACAGGGATACTTTTCCAGGGCTGCTTCCATGCGCTGACAGCTGTCTGTTTCCACCCGATGGCTTTGGTGTGCGGCTTTAAAAATATTGACGTGTTCACTATAGGATTTGAACAGTAAGGTGATGTGTCAATCACTACTTTTAAAAGTGTTCCAGTGGAACTGGGGAGGGATGTCAGCTGCAGGGGACAGAGTCAAGGAAAGGAGGGCAGGAAGGGCTGCATCAGTGCTTAGTTCTTGTGTCCCCTTCTTACATGCCCAGGGAAATGCTGTTCACCACTTTTGAGTCAGGTAGCAATTTTCCTCCAGGTCAGTTTTGCCAGAAATCCTTGAGGTTTTCCCCCATCTTCTGGGCATGCAGCAGCGGTCACTGGCAATGTCCCCTCTAAGTTAAGTTAGTGTGAGCTAGCTTATAGGGTTTTTTTAGCCTACAGCTTACACATTTTTCTTTTAGCTCAGGAAAAATGACCCCAGAGCAAATTAATTGATGCAGTAGCTCACACCTTTCATGCCAGTAGCTCACAAAGTAGAATTTTTGCTCAGAAGACTCCACAGCTTGGAGGGAGCATTGGTTGCTGGGTGTGTGGGTGGGAGGTACTTGTGAATTTCCTTGGTGCAGGGGGTTGGACTAGATGACCACGGGGGTCACTTCCAACTCCGTGACCGCTTTTGCACTACGGCTTGTTCTGGGTGGAGAGCCCTTTTGCCCCTGGTGTTTCTTTCCATTTTCACACAGGCTGCCGTGGAGCTGCGAGTTGGTGCACCATTATTCTGTGGCAAGCAGAAACCGCTTGTAAGAGGATCTTGCTTGCCATGGGAAAGTGGCACGCCAACTCACAGCTCCGCAGCAGCTTGTGTGAAAATGGAGAGAAGCGCTGGGAGCAAAAGGAATCTCCACTCAGAACAAGCCTAGGGTGAAATTGGTCCGTGATTCTAAAAAGATACTGATGTGAATCAGAGGTGCAAAAAAGTGTACCTTCCCTTCCATACAGCGTGCAATGGCTATTCTTTGAATGATGCTGCCCCCCCCCCCCCAAATCACAGCAAACCAGGATTGAGAAAGATTGCAAGAAACTGGGAGGAAACACAGAAGTAGAAAGAAAAGGGGATGATCCTATGTGGGTTCTCCTGAAAACAGTGATGCTAAGGCAGCACCAAATATCTGCGAGGAAGCAGCTAGGAATTGTCACGGTTGATCCCAGAATCCACATGGAGTGGGAAAGAGAAGGCATTCATGTTGCTAATAATAATAGATTGCACATTTTGTGTCCTCGGAACCCAGCATTTCAAGGCGGTTTCAAGGGGTTCAGAATAATCAGTTCATGTTTTATATACAGAAACCCTAATTATGTGGTTGGATGTAACTGCATGCACATGTCACACACATACTATGTCCTTCCTGAGCATCTGATGCTTATTAATTGGTTTTTTGCCAGTTCTATAAAAAGACACACTAGTGGAAAATAAATGTGCTTAAGCACCCACTGTCAGAACTTGTATCTTTGCTGCTGGTCCTCTATAATGTGACCAATGCTGTATGGTAGTTTTATTGTGGCTTGGAGCTGTATTGTTACTGAACCAAACTGACTCCATGTTGTAACCTTTGCTTAACCCAGAGTGCCTGAATAGTAATTAACCTTGCCCCACTGGTATCCAAAATATTTGGGGCTGTAGAATGAATTATGTCTTGTCTCTGCACATTCTCACACTGGGACCCTTTGAAGCCGAACAGCATGGCCTTCGGAGTAGGGAGGCATCCTCTCTACTGATAGTGATGGTGAGAAGACAGCTGCGCCCTACAATGTGAATTGTGGCTTTGTGAGATGTTTGCTTTACGTGTATAAAATCAAGCTGATGCTGGCTCTCGCCATTACTGTTATCTTGCCTTTTCCAGCACCTAGTTCTCTTCAATAAAATCCTAGCTTTGTAACTAAGTATGGGATCCGTTTGAAGTTCTTGAGTTCTGACATTATAACAGTAATCCCATTGTTCGTGGCTTATCTGTACTGGAGGCTTGGCTCGATGGCGGCAAAAGTACCAGACGACGGAGAGCCCACCACCCCATCGGAGGACCCGCCGCTCGACCCAAACGTGACGGGGGTCCGACGCAAAATTAAGGTTCCAGCGCCCTTCTCGGTCGACGCCGCCTTCCCGGCCCCGCGAACCTGGAGCCCGCGGAAGTCCACGGCAGCAATCGACGCCGCGGAGCAGCGGTATCGAAGCATGTTGGGCGAAGGAGGGGCAGGAGACGACGACGAGGGCCAGGCGGAGGGCACGGAGCCCCGAGGGGGGGAAGACCCGATCCGGACCCTCCGCAACGAATTATTCGATTGGGTGCGGGAAATCCACGGCGATGTGCACCGTTCCCGCGTGACGATGGCCGAGGAGATGCAGCAGAACCTGGGCGCTATCCACGACCAGCTCCGCACTTTGCAAACCGCGGTCCTGGGGATACCGTATGGAGTGTTGCCACTGGGGCAACCGCCTGTCGCCCCGCCGGCCCCCGCCCCGCAGGCTCCAGCTGCCCCGGCGCCGCCGGCCCCAGCGGCCCCAGCGGCCCCGGCACCTCCGGCTCCGCCGGCTCCGGCCGCCCCGGCACCGCCGGCGCCGCCCGCACCAGGGGCCCCGGCCGCCCCGGCGCCGCCTGCACTACCCGGTCCGATCCCGCCGGCCCTACCGGGCCCAGCACCGCCGCCTGGGGCGCCGCGAGCGCCAGGAGGGGCCGAGGGACGGGGAAGAGAGCTGAAGATTACGTTCGATGGGAATCCGGAGGACGTGGAATACTTTACTATTCAGTGCGACACGTTTTTCACCCACTGGGGCGCCGACTACCCTACCGAGGCCAGCCGAGTGTACCACATCGCGTCTCGACTGAGAGGGGCGGCCCGCAAATGGTATGTGGGGCTGTTCATGGGAAGAAAGCCCGAATTAGCTACCGTGGCAGGGTTCCTGCACGCGATGCTCCGCCAGTATGGAGATCCCTTGCGGGAGGAGAAGGCGGTCGCGGCCCTCCAACGCATCGAACAGGGCAACCGCTCCACCCGCGAGTACGCCACCGAATTCCTGGGGTACTGTGCGGCAGCGAGGGGATGGAACGAGGTCATGAAATACACCGCGTTCATCAACGGGTTGAATCCGAGCATCCTCGACCGCTGTTACAGTCAGGGAAGGCCCGACACGCTGGTCGGCTGGATCCAACTGGCCGGGGAAGTGGAGACCAACCTCCAACACGTGGGGATGAGGAGACAGCAACTAGCGAGGAAGGGAGCCAAACACACCCCAACTAAATCTGAAGGGAAGAAGGCTCCGACGACCTCCACCCCGTCTCCCGCCCGCAAGTGCTTCCAATGCGGGGACCCAAATCATCTTGCTGCTAACTGCCCTGGGAAAGCGGGATCCACACCACCCACGGCGCGGCCAACCACCCCGGGCCCGAAGAAGAAGAAGAGCAGCCGATCGAAGGAGCCCAGTCGGGGCTCCGTCGCCACTTCCTTGGCGACTGACGAGGATTTTACCACCAGCCTGGCGGCAGTCGAAGAATCGACCGAGGAGTCGGACGATACCGAGTCGGCGGGAAACGACAGCGACCTGCTTTAATGGGTGCCGCAAAGCAGGTCCAACAACAGCCGGCACTCCTCACGGTGAGAGCAACTGGGGGTTTACTTTTTATGGCCGTCACCCTCCTTAACCCGAACCTAAAGAGATTCATGCACGCCCGAGCGCTAATCGACTCAGGGTGTAACAGGGACTTGATCACCCCCCGCCTAGTTGAGGCACTGGGATTAGCCACTTCGCCCCTGCCACAACCGATGCAGTTCCAGCAAATGGACGGGGGGCCCATGAGAGGGGAACCATGTACTTTAGAAACTCAGGCGGTCCCGGTAGGGACTGAGGAGCATTGGGGAATTGAGACTTTCGTAATCGCCCCCTCCTGCTCTTTCGACGTGGTAGTAGGCTCAGCTTGGCTCGCTCGCCACCAACCCGACATAAGGTGGGAGGAACAGCTCGTCCGGTTCCCGGATTGGAGGTGCGAGCATCACCACTGGCGCCCCGAGTGGGGGCCGCACGCTCCCCCCCAAAACATGCGGGCGTGCCTCACACTCGAGGAAGTCGCCTCCATCCCCAAGGAGTACCGAGACTTAAAGCTGGCGTTTAGCGAGAAGGAAGCGGATGAGCTACCGCCCCACCGCCCTACAGACTGTGCCATTGAGCTAATCCCAGGGCAGCAGCTTCCCAAAGCGAAACTGTACTCCATGGGTTGGGCGGAGAAAGCTGAACTCCGAAAGTTTTTGGACAAAAATCTAAAGCGTGGCTTTATTCGACCCGCCACAGCTCCCCATGCCGCCCCTGTCCTGTTCCGAAAGAAGAAGGACGGGTCTCTTAGGCTTTGCACAGATTTTCGTGCGATAAACGGGATTTCCATGTCCAACGCCTACCCGATCCCGTTGATAAAGGACTTATTAAACACCGTAGCAAAGGGGAAAGTATTTACCAAACTCGACCTCCGAGACGCATACTTCCGCGTCCGCATCAAAGAGGGGGACGAGTGGAAGACAGCCTTCAACACCCCACTGGGACAATTTGAGTACCTTGTCATGCCGTTTGGGCTACAGGGAGCCCCGGGTGTTTTTATGAACTTTATTAATGAAGTGCTGCGGGACTTCCTGTTCAAGGGGGTGGTGGTGTACCTTGATGACATCATTATCTATTCACAAGATCTAAAGTCTCATGTGCCTTTGGTCAGAAAAGTGTTAAGCACCCTTTGTAAACACAAACTGTATGCCAAATTGTCAAAATGTGAATTCCACAAGACCGAACTGGATTACTTGGGCTTCCGGGTGTCGGGGGAGGGATTGTCCATGGACCCCGCAAAGGTCCAAGCGGTGTTAGACTGGGAACCCCCTCGAACCCGCAAGCAGTTACAAAGTTTTATCGGGTTCGCTAATTTTTACCGCGACTTCATAAAGGGGTTCGCCACGGTCATGCTCCCTCTTACAGAACTCCTCAAAACTAAAGGGAAGGGTGACGAGGCTAAAAAACCCGGCGCACGCCTAACGTGGACGCCTGACTGTCAAAAAGCTTTCACTGAGCTAAAACGCCTCTTCACCTCCGAACCCGTGCTGGCTCATCCTGACGAACTTAAGCCCTTTGTGGTCCAATGCGACGCCTCCGACGCCGCTGTAGGAGCCATATTAATGCAGAGGGGAGAAAATGGGGTGCTCCGACCCTGTGCCTATATTTCCAGGAAATTTTCCAATGAACAAAGAAACTGGTCGGTCTGGGACAAAGAGGCATTTGCAGTCATGTTTGCCTTAAAAACCTGGCGCTCCTGGCTTGAAGGAGCGAGAGTCCCTTTCGAAATCTGGACCGATCACAAAAACCTGGAAGCCCTCACTGGGCGTCGCAAAATGACTGCAAAACAGATCCGGTGGGCAGGCTTCTTTGCTAAGTTTGATTTTGTGTTGAAACACATCCCGGGCTCAAAGAACTTTTTAGCGGACGCCCTTTCCCGCCTGCCCCAACACGACAGTCTCAGGGAGGAGGTGGTGGACTCACTAATTTCCCCCTCAGCCATCGCGGGGGGGGTCACCACCCGCTCCGGTAAACAGACCAACCCACCGGACTTAGAATTACTTTCTCGGTTCCTCTCAGAGTACAAACAAGAAACTGACCGCCCCCCCAACTTGGTCAAGGCCGAGAACGGGCTCTGGTTACATAATGAAAAAATCTATGTGCCCGATCCCCTCAGGAAGGAGGTTTTGGACCGCTGCCACTCAAGTCGCTTGGCCGGCCACTTTGGCTATGTCAAAACACTCAACTTGCTCACCCGCCAATTCTGGTGGCCGAAAATGAAAAAAGATGTTTCAGAATTTGTACTCTCATGTCCCACTTGCCTCATGGCAAAACGAAGGGGGGGCAAACCTCCGGGCCACCTGGTTCCCCTCCCTACAGCCACCCGACCTTGGTCGGTAGTCTCCATGGACTTCATTGTAGAGCTCCCGCCCTCACAGGGCAAGACAGTCATCTTGGTCGTAGTCGACACCTTTTCAAAGCAGGCTCACTTCATTCCTTGCAAACAGTTACCTACAGCCAAAAAACTTGCCCAGCTCTTTTTCACTCACATTGTACGCCTACACTCATTCCCAGACAAGGTCATTAGTGACCGCGGAACGCAGTTCGTTGCCAACTTCTGGCGGGAGTTCTGCAAACTAGCTGGCATTGAGCAAGGACTGAGTTCTGCCTACCACCCCCAGTCGGACGGACAGACGGAGAGGGTTAATGGCCTTCTAGAACAATACCTCCGCTGTTTCATTAATTTCCAACAGTCCAACTGGGTAGATCTCCTCCCCTTTGCAGAATACGGCTACAACAATAGCCTCCATAGCTCAACCAAAACCTCCCCTTTTCAAATCATCAATGGCTACGAGGGCAAGCCGTTCCCTACGCTCGCCCTCCCAGCCAGCCCATCCCAGCCAACATCATGCCAACAATGGTGGGAGGGACTTCGTGAAGGCTGGAAGGGAATTCAGGAAAACCTGGAGGAAGCGAAAAAAGCCTACAAAAAACAGTTTGACAAAAAACACTCTCCGGAGTGGGATCTGAAGGTGGGGGATACAGTTTTCCTGTCGACAAAGAACCTTCCCCTTCCCCAGTCCTGCCGCAAACTTGCACTGAAGTTCCTAGGACCTTTCAAAATCAAAAGGGTGATAAATAAAGTAACGGTAGAACTCGAACTACCCAAATCACTAAGTAAGATCCATCCTGTTTTTCATTGCAGCTTGCTTCGGAAAGACCCTGGTGCTACGTCCTTCCATCCCAGGGCCCCACCGCCCCCTCCGACGACAGTGAGGGGTCAGAGTCACCATGAAGTCCAGGAGATCCTGGACTCCAGAGTCAAACGGGGGAAACTGTATTATTTGATCAGGTGGAAACACTTCCCCCCGAGCTGTGACGAGTGGGTCGAGTCTCAGAATGTAGTGGCACCGCAACTGCTGAAAAAGTTTCACCTACTGTACCCGCACAAGCCCAAGGCCGGCCCCGCGGGAGGGGGCGCTTAGGGGGGGCAGTATGTCAGAACTTGTATCTTTGCTGCTGGTCCTCTATAATGTGACCAATGCTGTATGGTAGTTTTATTGTGGCTTGGAGCTGTATTGTTACTGAACCAAACTGACTCCATGTTGTAACCTTTGCTTAACCCAGAGTGCCTGAATAGTAATTAACCTTGCCCCACTGGTATCCAAAATATTTGGGGCTGTAGAATGAATTATGTCTTGTCTCTGCACATTCTCACACTGGGACCCTTTGAAGCCGAACAGCATGGCCTTCGGAGTAGGGAGGCATCCTCTCTACTGATAGTGATGGTGAGAAGACAGCTGCGCCCTACAATGTGAATTGTGGCTTTGTGAGATGTTTGCTTTACGTGTATAAAATCAAGCTGATGCTGGCTCTCGCCATTACTGTTATCTTGCCTTTTCCAGCACCTAGTTCTCTTCAATAAAATCCTAGCTTTGTAACTAAGTATGGGATCCGTTTGAAGTTCTTGAGTTCTGACACCCACCAGTTGGCCTCCCTTCGTGATCATGTTGCTATCACAAAAGCCGAATATTCGTGTTCTTTGGCCTGGATCCACTCAACCATATCCACCATAGAAGTACTATGTCATGCATGGATGGAAATGCATTTTGTTGCCCCTCCCATCACCATCACCATCACGTTGTTGAAAAGAAAGAACCATGAGAACAGCCTCTCTGTTGTATTCATTTGGCACAGTAGCCTCTGCATGTTTGACTGAGTCCTGACAGGTTGGCTAATAATGGCCACTTTGGACAAGTAGAAGAAGAAGAAGATAAAGATACTGGATTTATATTCCACCCTATACTCTGAATTTCCGAGTCTCAGAGTGGTCGCAATCTCCTTTACCTTCCCTCCCGCCACAACAGACGTTCTGTGAGCAATGTTCCCTCTAAGCTTCAGAGTCTTGTGAGCAAAAATTCTACTTTGTGAGCCACTGGTATTAAAGCTGTGAGCTACTGGCATTAAAGTTGTGAGCTACTGCATCAATTATTGTGTTCTGGGTCATCCTTCCTGAGCTAAGACAAAAATGTGTGAGCTGGAGGCTAAAAATCTGTGAGCTAGCTCACGCTAACTCAGCTTAGAGGGAACACTGCCTGTGAGGTAGGTGGGACTGAGAGAGCTCTTACAGCAGCTGCCCTTTCAAGGACAACTCCTGTGAGAGCTATGGCTGACCCAAGGCCATTCCAGCAGCTGCAAGTGGAGGAGAGGGGAATCAGTTATCTCCCAGATAAGAGTCCGCACACTTAACCATTACACCAAACTGGCTCTCAAGTGTGTTCTTAAACAGCCCCATGGGAATTGTAGTTTACTTTCCCTCTCTGCAGCAGTTTAAAAATATGGCTTGTTAAACATTTAACTGCAAAAATAATAAAAGGGTGCCTCGCCTAAAGTGCATGAACAAAAAGCACCCCATTTGCCACGTTTGCGCAGAAATAGCCACAAGACACAAACAGAAGCTAAACTTCTCTATCAAAGTTACTACACAGCTGCAAAGGTACCTGGCTTGGTGCTGAAGTTACATAGCAAACCATAAGGATGAGAGAGGATCTGATCCAAATCTCAACTCACATGTAGGATTAAAAACATGCACAATTCCTCCCTGAATTTCAGACTAGTTTCAGAATTGTCACAAAGAGACTGGAAGAATCCTCTGACATCGTCATGTTTAATCTTGCGCATCAGCTCTTGAAAAACCAAACCAAACCCTGAACTGTGTCTTCTTGATTAATGTGCCTCCTCTTCTACTCTGAGAAAGTTAATGAAGTCCATGGCCGGGATGGATAACATCCGATACATCTGCATATAATCTCCAAGGAAGATGAGTTAGAATTCTCAGAATCCCAGCTTTTGTTTTTAAAACTTACTCATCCGTGTGGAGAGATAAATATTAAACAAAACATGGCTGCAGAATTACAAAAGGGATTGTGGAGGATCATGAACAAAAATGTTCAAGTTAGATATGGTTTGGCCAGCTTTGTTCTTCTAAGCCTATGTGTTAGGACCTTCCAAAGGATGCCTTAAGGTTTTCGTATTGGAAGGTAGACATTTTGGAATCAGAATATACCTGCCAACTGTAGTTTGATCTGTAATGATTCAAAGGACCGGATCTACATGTTTTTTGAGGGGGGGGGGATTTAAAAAAATGATGCCCCCCCTGCATTCTGTCTTATGGACCCATAGAATAGAATGGACTCCATACCCAATTCGGCGCCCACCCTCCAATGGCGCCCAAGGCAAATGCCACCTCTGCCCCTTCCTATCCAACCCTGATTATTCAGAAAGTGAAGCAAGTTTAACATATGCACACACATCACAATTTATTTCATTCTATTAACCATCACACTCTTTGCAAGTCAGGTATTTCCCCTCTGTTTCTGCGTCCTTGTTCTTTGTCCTTTTGATTAATCATGCAAAAGTGCCAATAAAGCCATCCTACAAAAAGTAATATTCTTAATTAGTGGGCAAGTCAATAAATGTCTGCTTGGCTATTTTCATTAAAACAGCTTTTGAATCTGTTTCAAGTGCAGATGGTAGGTAATAACTTAAAACTTAGAACTGCTTTCCAAAAATCTGATTCAAGTTTATGCTTTGGCCGAATTTCATCACTCTGTTTGGCAAAAGAGAGAGAGAGAGAGAGAGAGAGAGAGAGAGAGAGAGAGAGAGAGAGAGAGAGAGAAAGCGCTGAATAGCATTGCCTGATTCCTCTGCTGATGTCAGCATGGTAGGCTCATGTGATGGTGTAAGAGATAGAGCAGAGGTTACAGAAGGGTTGAGAATCCAATTGGTCTTTTTTCATATCTACATCTACAGTTCCGTAACTGGTGACCGCAGATAGTTGCCATGCAATGAACAGGTCAGCAGGCTGGGCATGAATTCAGAAGATATTTTGTAGGGGTCAAATGTGAGCTGCAAGAGTCTTAGAAAGACTTGCTTGGACACAAAGGGAGTCCGGTGGCACCTTAAAGATGAACAGAATTTCATAGAATCATAGAGTTGGAAGGGACCGCTAGGGTCATCTAGTCCAACCCCTGCACAATGCAGGAAACTCACAAACACCTCTCCCTAAATTCACAGGATCTTCATTGCTGTCAGATGGCCATCTAGCCTCTGTTTAAGAACCTCCAAGGAAGGAGAGCCCACCACCTTCCGAAGAAAATTTATTCTAGCATTTTCTCCACCGCCCCCAACATGTTAATTATTCAGCTGTAACTATAGGTAGTCGGCTCCAGGTTGATTCAGCTTTCCATCCTTCCGAGGTCGGTAAAATGGGTACCCAGCTTGCTGCGGGGGGGGGGGGGGGGAGTGTAGATGACTGGGGAAGGCAATAACAAGCCACCCCATAAAAAGTCTGCCGTGAAAACGTCACAATATGACGTCACCCCAGGGTTGGAATTGGCTGGTGCTTGTACAGGGGACTATCTTGACCCTTTTTTTTAACTATTGTAAAATGAGTTCAGCCAGCTCTGAATAAACCAAGTACACTTTATTGTGAGAAGAAAGAGGCTGATTTCACACTCACCTTATGCTGCTCTTACGTCCATCTTCTCAGTGCGGCATCCTCCCGATTTCCCACTATTTACGTTGGGGCTGCAGCAAACATCGTGGTTTTTGCACAGCAAACTAAAACTGGTTTTTAGTGGTTTCTGTTTGCTGCATGAAAACTGCAGTGTTTGCTGCAGCCCCGGCACAAATAGTGGGAAATTGGGAGGACACCACGCTGAGAAGACGGACATGAGAGTGGCATAAAGGTGAGTGCAAAATCGGTCAGAGTCACAAACAGCACAGACATTTCACTCATTATATGCACTCTGGCCATGGTTAACCATGCCCCCTCTAGTAGGCAACAGTTACTTCTATTGACTCACTCCAGAATCCTTTATTTGCATCTCTTTGTTACAAGCAAGCCTTGAATTCAGCAGGAGCTCACAGGAACGCAGCTCCTGAACCTTTCTGAGGGTTCCCCCTCCTCCTCCCCACCTACCTACCTTGTCCATTGAATAGAAGGTGCAGCTGCATAACAATCCCTGGATGAGCTCCACCACCTATTTTTCCTACAAAATGACCCCTGGTTACAAGTTGTTACATGCCTAGCATCCTGATTGGCCATTTCTTCCAGGCTTCAGGATCCTGGTTTGCAAGGAGTGCCTGTCTCAAGCTAAGGCAACAAGACCCCAGTACAACGCAATACATAACAGTAACTAACTTTATCTGCTTAATGCATCTTATTCTTCACTCTCTGTGCGTAAAGTGTCATCCAGTTGCAGCTAACTTATGGTGAGGCGACCCTGTAGGGTTTTCTAGGCAAGAGATGAGCAGAGGTGGTTTGTCATTGCCTTCATAGCAACCCTGGAACTCCTTGGTGGTCAAATACTGAGGGGGGCCAGCCTTCCATAGCTTTCAAGATGCAATGAGATTGGGCTAGCCTGGGCCACCATTCTGCACTAGGTTTTTCGTTTTGCCTATTTAAAAACAGTTGGGAGCATCTCACACTCACTCCGAGTGACCTGATTACCCTTTGGATTGGGTTTTGTTTTGAACCAGTCTTTCTTTGTAATGTTGCCCCCTCCCATACTTTCTGTTGCAAAAATAAATTGCTCATGAGGGTTGGCATCTTAGGGCTCCTGATAAAATGAACTCTGAAAGGATCCAGCCATTTTGCAAGATGTCTTCTTCAGGCTCCTTAGGCTGCAGCAGGGGTGGCCAAACTTGCTTAACATAAGAAACACATAGAATAAATGCCAGTTGTTTGAGAGCTGCATGACATCTTTATTAAAACTCTTAATACTTTCTTTGCACATGACCATGCTAGAAGACTTTTTAAAAAACAAAACAAAAGCTGGGAATAAAAGTCCCCATAAGACCAGCATAGGGAAAAGTTAGATAATTATTTTTGGCACCAGTGGGAGAAGGAAACACACGTGTACTGCATAAATCACTGACTACAGTTTGCATCATTATGTATCTCTCTTTGCCTTGACACCAAGGCTAGAAAATACAGCTACAACTTGCAAGAGCTATGAAAGTCAGGGGGAACCCTGCACCGCCCTCTTTAATTCCATCCCTCCTTCCAGTGGCTCCCTCGGCTGTTGCACTCTCTTTCCCGCTCTAGGTCTCTGGGTGACCTCTGTGGTGGAGAAGAGCTTGCAAGCCTGCCTATTTCTCCCTCCTTCTCTGCTTCACACAATGAAGAAATAGTCACTGACCTGTGGGTCAGCACTCAGAAGTTGACTAGGTCCACCCCTCAGTGCCCATTTTCTCCATGGGAATTGCTCTTGATCAGCTGGAGATCAACTGTAATAGTTGGAGAGCTCCAGCTGCCACCTGGAAGACTGCAAACCATTAAAGGTCAGTATGTCTACTAGGGTTGCCAGTCTCCACCTGATCTCCATCTGGCAGAGATCAACACACCTGGAGAAAATGACTGCTCTGAGAGCCAGTTTGGTGTAATGGTTAAGTGCACGGATTCTTATCTGGGAGAAATGAGTTTGATTCCTCACTCCTCTGCTTGCAGCTGCTGGAATGGCCTTGGGTCAGCCATAGCTTTCACAGAGATTGTCCTTGAAAAGGCAGCTGCTGTAAGAGCTCTCTCAACCCCACCTACCTCACAGGGTGTATGTTGTGGGGGAGGAAGGTAAAGGAGATTGTGACTGCTCTGAGACTCTGAGATTCAGAGTATAGGATGGGATATAAATCCAATGCCGTCATCCTCTTCTTCTTCTTCTCTGAAGGATGGGCTTTATGGCATTGTACGCTGCTGAGGCCCCTCCCCAAACCTCGCCATCGCCTGGATCTACCCCCAAAGTCTCCAGGTATTTTCCAACACAGACCTGGCAACCCTGGTGTCTACTTACACTGGCAGCGGCTCTCCAAGGCCTCTTTCACCTCCCTCACTGCCTGGAGTTTTTTAACTGGAGATGCTGGGGATTGAATCTGGAACCTTCTGCGTGCAAAGCAGAGGCTCTTCCATTGAACCACAGCCCCTCTCCTTTTGGGCACCACTCAGCAAGGCTTGCCACATAAATGAGTCTGTAAAGTGGCACATTTTTCGCTTCTGTCGCAACAGACCAGGCCTCGATTTAGAATTAGCCCCAGTAAAGCACAAGGCCTCTCTGCTTGGGAATTGGCACAGGGCTTGGCTTTGCATTTAAACTGTGCTTAAAAGGGTACAAGCCAGCAAAGTGGGCTCTGTTTGCCTGCCAGAGGTCCGGTGTTGTGCTGGGGCGCTCCGCTTGCAGGACTGCTTTGCACACGTTTCAGCAGCGCAGACGAAACAAGGAGCAGAGCCCGTGCGAAGCTGTACTGCAAAGCTCTTCCCTTTGCCAGCAACATATTTCAATCAGGCCAAACACAGCAAGCCCTCTGGAAGAGGGTTGTTTGGGTTATACATTTTCAAAAGTACACTAGACTTAAACTGATTTCATGGTCAGGGTTATCTCTGTTCCAGGAACTTTTGGAGCTAGAGATCTGCTAACAGATAAGCGTGCCCTAGAACGGCAACAACTGAGGCCTAAACAATGCCCTAGAATTTTAGTTGCATTGAGATGTTATTCATAAGGACTGATAGGGCTTTTTTTTGTAATAGGAACTCCTTTGCATATTAGGCCACACACCTCTGATGTAGCCAATCCTCCAAGAACTTACAGGGCTCTTAGTCCAGGGCTTACTGTAAGCTCCAGGAGGATTGGCTACATCAGGCTTGTGTGGCCTAATATGCAAAGGAGTTCCTGCTACAAAAAAAGCCCTGAGGACTGACATTGTCCATTATTGGCTAAACTGCATCCGGCCTCCTACTGCCAAGGGCCCTAATTATGGTTGCCTTCTGCCTAGAATCTTATGGCTGAAATCGACAAGACGGTGGTCACCTACAGAAAGAAATGACTTAGAACTGTCAGGCTGGATGATTTAAAGTTTTGGTTCTGTTGTTGGACTCATGCAGTCCTGATGAAGGCCAAGGAAACCCCTGCCACTCTGGAAGAGGGCGTCGATTGCTTCGATTCTTCTCGAATATGTGCTACAGGAGATTTTGAGACTGTGCTAATACCTACTGGGGACTTCACCGCACCTTGTGGAAGTAACTGGTATTATATTGAGATAATACTACAACTCCTGTTGCAGTGTTGTCCGTGCAGAATCTTGCGTATTAAGTTTTATACTCCTAGATCCAGAGGAGTTAGCTGTGTTAATCTGAAAAAAAGAGGTGTGTTTCTCGAAAGCCTATGCTACAATAAAATTTGTTAGTCTTAAAGGCGCTACTGGATGCTTTACTAAATTTTATACTGTAAAATAATATTGTATTTGAACAAAATCAGTTTTGAATTCATATTGAACCATTGCACGGTGTTTTTTTTTTTTTACTATTAACCCCCAGGTAGGGCCTCGTGGCACAGAGTGTTAAAGCTGCAGTCCTGCAATCCAAGCTCTGCTCATGATCTGAGTTTGATCCTGATGGAAGCTGGGTTCAGGTAGCCGGCTCGAGGTTGACTCAGCCTTCCATCCTTCCGAGGTTGGTAAAATGAGGACTCAGCTTGCTGGGGGTAAAGTGTAGATGACTGGGGAAGGCAATGGTAAACCACGCCATTAAAACGTGCCATGAAAACGTTGTCACCCCAGAGTCGGAAACAACTGGTGCTTGCACAGGGGATTACCTTTACCTTTAGGGCCGGCGACCCCTTGGGATTTCTCCTGAGTACATAGATCAGTTCCTCTGGAGAAAATGGCAGCTTCGGCAGGTGGAGATGGCAACTGATCTGCAGACTCCATAAATTGCATGCATACTTATTCATTTAAACTAGGCTGCCCTGAGCCACTTGTTGGGAAGGGCGGGATATAAATCATAAAATAAAATAAAAATAAAATATGTATTGCACTTCTGCAGAAAATGACAACTTTGGAAGGCGGGCTGCAAGGGATTCTACGCTACTGAGGCTTCTCCCCTCCCCCAACCCCACTCACTCAGGCTCCACCCTCAATTCTCTAGCTAGGTGTTTCTGAACCCAAAGCTGGCAACCCGACTTCCAGGCAGGGCTGTCCCTGCCACTAGGCAATTGCCTAGGGTGGCAGCCTTCTGGAAGTGCCAAATTGGGCAACTCCATGTGACTTGGTGACATTATCAGTGCTGGAGGGGGGGCTTGCCTAGGGTGCCAGACAGTCTCGGAGGTCAGTTGCAAATTCCAGGAGAACTCCAGGCCACACCTGGAGGTTGGCAACCCCGTCAACTGGCATTGAACTAATGGGCGCGGGTGTTCTTTTTGGGGAAGAGGGACTTTCCTGCAAAACGTGGCTGAACTAAGGAAGAAGGACGAGAGGGAGTTATTTGTTTAATTCCAAGCGACCCCAGAACAGCCAGCAGCATGGGGAGGGTGGGGGGGGGAGGGGGGAGAAGAGCTTTCCAAGTCGGAAACGATAAGCGCTGCTCTAATTAGGAGGAGAGAGACAGGCCGCCTTATGCACTCTTTGGCTCCTGCAGAGGCATCTGAGAAAGACAAAAAACGGAAAGAAAGAAAACTAACATCCTTTTGGCAGCTGCCTTTGGCTTGTCAACGCTTTCCCCGGGCTCAGGAAAAGCGAAACGCTCGCAAACAAAACATCAGCCCTATGGAAAACAGCCGGGTCAGAGAACCGGAGCCTTTAATTAGAGAGGGAGCGAGAGCCCCAAAGTGGAAAGCAGGGAGAAGGAGACAGGAAAAGGAACAGCGCGCACTCAGCGGGGGTTGCAAAATCCCTCCTGTCCCCGGACCCTTTGACAATTGCAAAAGTCAGCTAAAACTGGGGCGGTTTCCCCCCCCCCCCCCTTTCCTTTTCTTTGCAAGCCAGCGTCTCCGAACTGTCCGGGCTCTTTAAAAGCCGAGCGAGAAGGCGCTGCGCGGGGCGACTCGGAGCTGGGAGAGCGGCAAGTGGCTGAGGGCAGGGCCAATAAGAGCCTTCAGGACCTCCCCTTGCACGAAGAAAAAAAAAGGAAACTGGTTGCAAACCCGCTCTCTCGCGCTGGCACATGACAGCCATGTATATAAAGCCTTGAGAAGTCAGATGCATTTTTGAAAAGCCAGGTACTGTACGGGAGGGGAGGAAAAGGAGGAGGAAGGAGACGGCCGGGATCGGGATGCCCCTTTAAGCCGAAGCCGAAGCTGGAGCTGCAGAGCCGGAGCGGGCGAGGCGGCTGGCTGAGGGCGCGCCGGGTTGGAGAGCAGATTTCTTTTTTTGCTTCCCCCGGGGCGCCCCGAGGCTGCCTTTTCCCGCGCCTGGGCTGTGCAATTGACACGGCGGAGAACATCCCTGTGAAATTGACAACCTCCGAGGAGGATCTGGGGAAACTGAAGCTGCGCGGAGAACTTCCCGGTGAAATTGACACAACGGAGAACATCCTAGTGAAACTGACATACAGGAGGCAGTCCCCGTGAAATTGACAAGCACCCAGCAGGGACGGGAAACTGACGCTGCGCGGAGAACTTCCCGGTGAAATTGACATAGCCGAGGACTCCCAGCTCCAAGCCTCTCTCTTCGCCCCCGACCTGGCCCAACCATGCTGCTGCGGGGCTCCCTCTTGCTCTGTCTGGCCGCCCTGCCCGCCCTCTGCGCCCCGCTGGAGACGGAGATCGTCACCCCCATCCGTTTAGACCCGGACCTGAACGGGCGGCAGCATTTCAAGAGGGGGCCGGCGGATCCTCCCCAGCCCAGGGCGATCTACCAGATCACCGCCTTCCACGAGGATTTCTACTTGAACCTGAGCCCGGACGCTCAGTTCCTCGCCCCCCACTTCGCCACGCAGTACCTGGGGCCCCGCGCCGGCCAGGAGGAGGGCGCGCCGCGCCACTGCTTCTATTCCGGGGACGTCAATTCGGACCGGGACTCCTTCGCCGCCTTGAGCCTCTGCGGGGGGCTGACGGGGGCCTTCGGCTACCGCGGGGCGGAGTATCTCATCAGCCCCTTCCAGAACGACAGCGGCAACCGGGCGCTGTGGAGCAGCCAAGGCGAGCACCTGTTGCAGCGCCGCAGCGCGCCCGGCCCGCCCGGCGGCGGCAGCAGCCCCACCTCCCGCTGCGGCGTGGGCTCCAGCCTCAACCCGGCCATCCTGCAAGCCCTGGAGAAGTACAAGGGCGCCTGGAGGCCCGGCGGCAACGAGACGGCCAGGAAAGCGGGCCGCGCCAAGCGCTTCGTCTCCATCCCGCGCTACGTGGAGACCCTGGTGGTGGCCGACGAGACCATGGTCAAGTTCCACGGCGACGACCTGCAGCACTACCTGCTCACCCTCATGGCCACGGCCGCCCGCCTCTACCGGCACGCCAGCATCCTCAACCCCATCAACATCGTGGTGGTCAAGTTCCTGGTCATCGGGCAGGACGACAAAGGGCCCAAGGTCACCAGCAACGCCGCCCTCTCGCTGCGCAACTTCTGCGTCTGGCAGAAGAAGTGGAACAAGGGCAGCGACAAGCACCCCGAGTACTGGGACACCGCCATCCTCTTCACCAAGCAGGTGGGGACTGGGGGGGGGGGGGGAAGGAGGGCTCGAGATGGGGGGGGCATGGCTTTCCCCTCGCCGAACTTGGCTCTTTTCAAGAGCCAGTTTGGTGTAGTGGTGAAGTGTGCGGACTCTTCTCTGGGAGAACCGGGTTTGATTCCCCGCTCCTCCACTTGCGCCTGGGGTCAGCCAGAGCTCTCGCAGGAGTTGTCCTTGAAAGGGCAGCTGCTGGGAGAGCCCTCTCAGCCCCAACCACCTCACAGGGTGTCTGTTGTGGGGGGAGAAGATGATATAGGAGATTGTGAGGTGCTCGGAGTCTGATTCAGAGAGAAAGGCGGGGTATAAATCTGCAGTCGTCTTCTTCATCATCCCTTGGGAGGGCTGCTGTTGCAACGCTTGCGATGCATGCCTGCCTCTCCGCGCCCGTCCTAAGCAGCCCCGGTGGCCCCGGCTCTCCAAAGGACACGAGGGCGCTCGAGCGCCGGGCATGTGCGCTTGGCACCTTGGCCCGTGTGCCAGGAGGAGGGGGTGGGGAAGGGGGAGTTGGTCGAGCCCGCTTGCCAAAGGCGGCTGAAGGGCCAACCCGGCTTGCTCGGAGCGGATTCGTCCGTTTGGCAAGGGGGAGGCGCTCTAAACACGGAGAGCCGGATTTTCCCATTTATCCGGTCTCTGTGCTGTGTGCGGGCCCTGCGGCGCAGAGTGGTAAAGCAGCAGTACTGCGGTCTGAACTCTCTGCTCACGACCTGAGTTCGATTCCGGCAGAAGTTGGATTCAAGTAGCCAGCCCAAGTTTGACTCAACCTTCCATCCTTCCGAGGTCGGTAAAATGAGTACCCAGCTTGCTTGGGGGGAAAGTGTAAAAAAAGACAGGGGAAGGCAATGGCAAACTACCCCCGGTGAAAAGATTGCAAAAGCAACGTCACCCCAGAGTTGGAAACGACTGGTGCTTGCACAGGGGACCTTTCGTTTCCCTCCTGTGCTGTTTAGCCTACGGCTGGTCCTGCCTGGCTTCTCCTCCTCTCCTTCTCAGGACAGGCTAAGGGGACAATGAATGGCCCCAGGTCACTCAGATCTCAGCTGTTTGGTGTGTCCAACCCCTTTTGGGCTCTTTTTTTTTTAATTAAAGAAAACCTGATGAAAATGCCCTTGTGGGGAGGGGTTGGGAGGTTAGGAACATTCTGAGTCAATATCAGTGATCTCAGCTTCACGCCGGGGATTCAGTAGGTGCTCACAGGAGGGACGGTGGCTCAGTGGTAGAGCATCTGCTTGGTAAGCAGAAGGTCCCAGGTTCAATCCCCGGCATCTCCAACTAAAAGGGTCCAGGCAAATAGGTGTGAAAAACCTCAGCTGGAGACCCTGGAGAGCCGCTGCCAGTCTGAGTAGACAATACTGACTTTGATGGACTGAGGGTCTGATTCAGTAGAAGGCAGCTTCATATGTTCATATGTTCACGGCTCCTGACAGGGCCGTCTGAACAGTATTATGGGCCTTGGGCAAAGCAGTGTTTACTGGGCCCCTACCACAACCACTCACAGGAATAAAAATGTAAATGGTCGACAAACATTATTATTTATTTCATTGGCCCGTCCAACAAAATAGGCGTTGAAGCATTAAAAACGTGCTGTGCAGCACCAACTCATCAACATGATAAACATTTGAACAATACACAAGGCTTGGAAAGACAAACAAAATGCTTATCCATTCATATATTCACAAATTATCCATACCTGGTTATTAGCACTGCATCACACACAGATCAGTATGGGGCCCCATTGCTCGTGAGGCCCACAGGCAAGTGCTCACCAGGCCCAGGCATTAAGACAGCCCTGGCTCCTGAACCTTTCTGAGGGTTCCCCCTCCCCCTCCTCCCCACCTTGCCCGTTGAATAGTAGGTGCAGCTGCATAACAACCCCTGGATGAGCTCCGCCACCTATTGTTCTACAAAGCGACCCCTGCTCGGCTTAAAGAGCAAGGGGTGTTTGAAATGAGATTTGCCAGAATGATCTCTTGCTTGGAGGAAGTCAGTAGTCCTCTCTCTCCCTTCCCCCCTTTTCACAATATGGTCACCCCACTCAGTAAGTTTCAGGCCAGGTGGAGATCTGAACCGGTGCTTCTGCATTCTGGTCTAGGGTGAATTCTGCTCTGAACCTTGAATCCTGGTCCAGCCCTGCCCCAAACTGACTTTCTACACTAGAATCAGAGAAACCAACTCTAGGAGTCCACAAATCTGTGATTCTAGGCTAGAAAATCAGTTTGGGGACCGGGCTGAACCAGGCCCGTAGCTAACCAGGGCCCCCCCGGGGGGTTGGCTCCCTGATAGTTTTGGGTGGCCCTCACCTTCAGGCTGCTGCCTCCCTCCTGCGTGATTTCAATCACATGGGAGGGGCATCCAGGAGCAGCTGCTGCCCCTCCCATGCCATTTATAGGGCCTAGAAACCAACTGATTGGTGGGGTCTAAATTATGCAGGAGGTCTCCTGTCACCAGCCTTCTGAACAATTTAAAGGGCCCCCTCTCCCATGGCCCCCAATGGCCCCCTCCCACTGCGGCCCCTAGCTGAACCAGGATGAAAGGTCTAGTGCAGAAGCACATTAACTGCTACACTGAACTGGCTCTCAATGCAATAGGAGTCTAGTGGCAGTTTAGAGACCCGGTGTAAGCTTTCCTGGTCAGAGGTCACTCCCTTTGCTATAGACCACCCAGGAGCAGATGAATGGATGTGTGCTGAAAGGAGCAATGACCGTTGGGAGGGGCCAGTGGCTCAGTGGTAGTAGAGCAGCTGCTTGGTACGCGGAAGGTGTTCAAGCTCTGGCATCTCTAGTTAAAAGGACCAGGCAGTAGGTGGTGCGAAAGACTTCCACCTGAGATGCTGGAGGGCCACTGCTGGTCTGGTGGACTTTGATGGACCACAGGCCTGATTCAGTAGAAGGGAAAGGTCCCCTGTGCAAGCACCAGTCATTTCCGACTCTAGGGTGACGTTCCTCTCACAACGTTTTCACGGCAGACTTTTTTATGGGGCGGTTTGCCATTGCCTTCCCCAGTCACCTACACTTTCCCCCCAACAAGCTGGGTACTCATTTTACCAACCTCGGAAGGATGGAAGGCTGAGTCAACCTTTAGCCGGCTACCTGAAAACCCAGCTTCCACCGGGGATCGAACTCAAGTCGTGAGCAGAGCTTAGGACTGCAGTACTGCAGCTTTAACACTCTGTGCCACGGGGCTCTTGATTCAGTAGAAGGGAGCTACATATTTGTGTTCCTGTGGGAAACCACATGGCCTTTTGGCATGCCTTCTTTCGGATGCGATCCTTGATATGTTTCGTGGGGATCAATCCCACTGAATTCAGTGGGGACTTCTTCCCAAATTAACATGCGTAATACAGGGGGTGCTCCAAATGCATTCACTCAAAGTCCTTGCCTGGCAAATGTTGAGTTTAAGTCTACAACGCTATTTTTTTTGGCCGCAAAAATGCAGAGAGCATATACAACTGCCTTGCACAGAAGCGAGAGATTCGTTCATCTGTGGTAGTATCACCTGCTTAAGAGAGTAGTGTCCCCCCCTCCCCTTCCCAAATCTCAGGAGGGAGATTTCCTGCATTGTGTAAGGGGTTGGACTAGATGACCCTAGAGGTCCCTTCCAACTCTATGATTCCCCTAGCTCTGCTCCTGGAGATTATTTAAATGGGTATTGCAGGAATTGAACCTGCAGGAATTGAACTCTGCATATGCAAAATGTGTGGCTGCCATTGAGTTGTGGCCCTTCTTGCGGTGGGCGGTGACTCTGTGGGATGTGTGTGCTCTTGGCATACATGGAATTCCTTTTGAACAGCAGCCCGGGAGGGAAGGGAAAAAAAGAGAAGAAAACATTGGCAATGCGTTTTTTTTTTTTTAGCGAGGCCAGTAAATGGGTCAGAGGAAAGACATTCTTCAACGGGAGGCATTTTCAGCTGTTTTGCCAGTGGGCAGCTCCTCAGAGAAGGAGGAGCCGCACTGGTTCCCTCCCCTGCCTCCGCGCGCTGGGTGAGATATCCCAGTCACTCTGTATTTATGGCGCAGAGTGGCAATGGCCTGCCACCGTGTGGTTCTGGGGATTTGCCAGCAGCTTCCACATCTGCAGCATTTTGGATTTTCAGTTGGGGGCAGCAGAAAGTTGACACTGAAGGGGGAGGGATTGGCAGGGAGCTGGGAAGTGCTGTCAAGTTGCAGCTGACTCACTTTATTTATTTATTTATTTTATTGGATTTATATCCCGCCCTCCCTGCTGAAGCAGGCTTATGGCAACCCTTTAGGCCAGGAGTGTCAAACTTGCAGCCTGGGGACTGAATCAGGCCGCCGGAGGGCTCCTATCAGGCCCCTGAGCAACTGGCTGTCATCTGCTTCCTTCTACATCACAGCTTGCTTTGTCAGGCTTGCTCTATTGCCCAGTAGCTGCAGAGCAAAGCCTCTGTTTTCTCCATTAGTTGAGGCTCTTCCCGTGGGGAGGAAAGGTGAGGTGGGAGAACTTGCTTCAAAGGAAGCTCTGCCTCTTTCCTTCCTGCACCAGGGGACCAGGAGGAGGAGGAGGAGCCTCAGCCGATAGAAGGAAGAGAGGCTTCGCTCAGTAGCTGTGCTGTGCAATTGAGAGAGTCTGGATTGCACGGGAGAGATACAAAGAAAGCACCTTTAAGACCAACAAGTGCTAATGTTTTAAGCATGTTTTATTGAAAGTTTTTTTTTTTTTAAAAATCTTTGTGTTTGTGCCCTTTATAAAGTTTATATATCTGTTACCTGGTGTTACATTTTATGACACACATGGCCCGGCCTGGCAAGGTCTCGTTTATGTCACATCTGACCCTCATGAGTTTGACACCCTTGCTGTAGGCTTTCCAAGGCAAGAGACATTCCAAAGTGGTTCGCCATTGCCTGTCTCTGCATAGGGACTCTGGCTTCCCTGGTGGTCTCCCGTCCAAGTATGAACCCGGGCCAACCTAGCGTAGCTTCCAAGATCTGAGGGGATTATGCCAGCCTGGGCTATTCAGAGCAGGGCAGGACTGGCAGAGGTTAATCAGATTTCAAAGGCAAAGAAAGTGGACAGAGAGGGATAGTCTGGAATCTTGTATGGAACAGGCGATCCGAATGTGTGACCCGAATGAGTGACTGTAGAGTCCAGTCAAGCCAAAGAGGGGATTGCCTGTTTTTGATGCATAGCGTCAAGCATGAGATTTCAAAATAACCAGTCCTTGGATTTTGAAACAAAGTTTGGTTTATTGATAATCCATATGGCTCAGCTGAGCTACGTATTGGAACTGATACTTTGTAACATCAGAGTACATGCTTTAAGATGGCACATCAAAGGTTCTATAAACAATTCTACATTCACGTGTGAAATTCGCACGCTAAACTCCTTATCTATATTATGGCTAGCACATCCTGGGTTCAGGCCTGGCTGGACCTGGGAACAAGTCCCAGGAGGTCTTATCTTCAAAGAGGACATTCCTGCATTTGTTAGTAAAAGCGAAAGAAGCAAAGGAGGGGGTTTGCTACTGAGTTTAATTCATAGTTAGTAACAATTCTATGATCTGACAACTACAATAAAGAATGAATATACAATGCTTGACACATAGTTGACTGCAGGGCTCTTTTTGTAGCAGGAGCTCATCTGAATATTAGGCCACACCCTCCTGACATAGCCAATCCTCCAAGAGCCTACAGGGCTCTTAGTACAGAACCTACTGTAAGCTCCAGGAGGACTGGCTACATCAGAGGGTGTGGCCTAATATGGAGAGGAGTTCCTGCTACAGAAAGAGCCCTGGTTGACTAAAGGAATTCCCTGCGGCAGAAGAGGGGGAAGGCTTTGAAAGGGCATGAGGTCAGTTTACAGAGCTGTTGTGACAGCAAAGGAGAAGTTCTGAGCTGAGAAGTGGTGGCGCTCTGAATCCCAGTGGAGGCAAACTGGGGAGGGGAGACCTTGCTTTCTGAAAGCATCTGATTGGCTGGGGCATGGAGAGGTGGTGAGCAGCAGCCAGTTAGGTGGCTTGTGGGTGGAAGCTGTTTGCTGTAGGGATGTGTTTGGGGAAAACCAACCCTTGCTGCAAAGGATTGGCAATGATCAAAGTGGCAGGTGGGTGGGAGGTCCTAGGACTGGGCCAGGCTGTGGTCACTGATTGGTTACCTGCTGCCACTGAAGTCTGCTAGCTGGTTTGGACCTTATAGGGTGCTGAGACGGTTCGCTGCCTTTATCACATGATGGTTTCCAGGAAGACGGGGTCCCCTCTTTGATCTCCCTCCAGCAGTGGCTGGTGGTTCCTACCAGTGACCGATTGTCCAAACTCTCAAGAATTCTTTGGTCTGATCTAGCAGCAAACTTACTATTTTTTTTTGAAATGCTGCGAATTTGCCTTGTCTTCTGAACTGCCCCGAACAACTGAGTCCTACCGATGCCCTTCGACCTCTTGCTTGGGAAATGGTTTAATCTCTCTTGCCTTGTGCATGAAGTGGGATTTGTTCTCCCAGAGTCATTTTTCATGTGCGCATGTATTTACATTGGAAGTAAATAAATTAAGTTAATCTGGCTGCACAGCTGGGCTCTTAAAGAGTCCTCGCCATGACTGATTCTTCATTTCCAAACCACAACGAGACATGCTGTTCCTTTCCCCCTGCCTTTTGCTTGGGGAGGGGCTGTGGCTCAGTGGCAGAGCATCTGCCTGGCATGCAGAAGGTCCTAGGTTCAGTCCCTGGCATCTCCAGTAGGTGATGTGTCTGAGCAGGAGCTCCTTTGCATATTAGGCCACACACCCCTGATGTAGCCAATCCTCCAAAAACTTACAAGGCTCTTTTTTCTAAGCTCTTGGAGGATTGGCTATATCAGGGGTGTGTGACCTAATATGCAAAGGAGCTCCTGCTAGAATTCCACTCCTGTGTCTGAGACCCTCGAAAGCTGCTGCCCGTCTGAGTAGACGTTGATGGGCCAAGGGTCTGATTCAGTCGAAGGAAGCTTCATGTGTTCTCTGCTCATTCTGTCTGAAGCTAGTGAAATCCATTGTGGTCTTCAGAGAGCAGATGGAATGCTCTCACTTATTTATCCCGTTGCTGCAGTTCTGGTAAAGCTAAAAACCATCATTGTGTCCTGAAATTAGCCTTCTTTTGGCCCATGACTGGCTCCTCCCTTTTGTGGTCTTTTTGCTCCTTAACCTTTAGGTCATGAGTGGCCAAACTGTGACTCAGGAGCCACATGTGGCTCTTTCACATATATTGTGTGGCTCTTGAAGCCCCCGCTGCCCTGTCAGCAGATTTGAAGAAGTCATTTCTTTCTTTTAAATCTCCAAGCCAAGCACTTTGGCAGCTTGGAGAATGCATTTAAAGTTAACGTTTCTTTCTTTCCACCTCTCCCTCCTCTCATCTATTAGCCTTCCTTTCTCCCTCCCTCAAACAACTGATGTTCATGTCTTGTGGCTCTCAGACATCTGACATTTATTCTATGTGGAACTTAAGCAAGTTTGGCCATCTCTGCTTTAGGCTGATTATGCTGACCATCGGAGCATCCTCTGTGATTGGTTGTAAGGGGTGGCATCTTGCCCAATAGAAATGCAAATGCTTCTTGCTTCCTTTCTCTCTCACCAGCCCTCATGACATGACAGTGAGCGCCTTTCAGTAACCTCTCCACCTGGACCAGATGCAGACAGGTGATTGACTTAAAGTTTCCTCGTAGAACCGCTAGCCGTGTGCAGACAGGACTCTGGATAGATGCTGTTCTGATTCATAGCAGCGATCCCAGTTATACTCGTGGGAAACATTTTCACTCTCCCATTCGGGATTTCTCATTTGACATGGCAGGAGTTTCAGCCAAACTGTATGTTCTGTACTTGATGCTTCGCCGTCTGCCATTGCTAATTTTATTTTTTCCAGGGTTCTGCAGCGAATACTATGAGACTGTCTTCTCCCTGCCTATGCAGTTGGCTGCTGTAATTGATAGATGTCAAGGGCATTTCCACACATGCGTAACATACCAAAGCCCATGTTTTCTGGCATCTGTGTGCTGCTCTCCCTTTTTATTGCATGCTTTTGGAATCATAATGGACACTAGAGTGGTGCTAATTAAAACATACAGCTTTCTCCTTTTGTTTCTCACTTAAGTTCCAGCACACACAGCCTTATGTGCATAAGTGTGGTTATTTTATTTTTTTGAAATTTGAGGATTTCATTAAAATGCGTGGGGAAGATGGAATGCTGTGCATGCAAGGAATTCTGGGGTCTAAATGATGTCAACGTGGTTATTCCGCAGTACAATAACCATGCTATCTCACTGCTGTTAAACAGGGATCCCCAACCTTTTTGAGCCTGTGGGCACCTTAGGAATTCTGACTCGGCACTGTGGGCACAGCCACAAAATGGCTGCCTCAAAATGGCTTCTATGGGGGGCAGAGCCAATCACAAGATGCGGGTTGGATAATCTTGTAGCTGAATAAGCCTGGATTGCTTATTCATAGAAGAAAAATACAGTTGAACTTAGTGGAGATGTTGGAAACAGTAGTCTTCGGTGTTTGACTCATTTGAGCTTAATTTTGTTGTGCTTATGTGCCAGTTGGTGTAGTGGTTAAGAATGGCAGATTCTAATCTGCAGAACCAGGTTTGATTCCCCATGCCTTCTCCATTTACCTCACATGAGACCTGTTATAGAGAGAGAAAGGTGATTGGAAGAAGAAGAAGATATTGGATTTATATCCTGCCCTCCACTCCGAAGAGTCTCAGAGCGGCTCACAGTCTCCTTTACCTTCCTCCCCCACAACAGACACCCTGTGAGGTGGGTGGAGCTGGAGAGGGCTCTCACAGCAGCTGCCCTTTCAAGGACAACCTCTGCCAGAGCTATGGCTGACCCAAGGCCATCTCAGCAGGTGCAAGTGGATGAGTGGGAAATCAAACCCGGTTCTCCCAGATAAGAGTCCGCGCTCTTAACCACTCCACCAAACTGTCTCTTTGATACTCCTTAAAGTAGAGAAAATGGGATATAAAAAATGCTGTGTTTCTTCTTCCTCCTCCTCTGCACCTGTTAACCATATTTTGATCCACAAAGTCACATGGGAAGAGGTTGTGGATTCCCAATACACAAAAACTGTATTTAAACTTTCGTGCCTGCCTCACTTATCATGGGTCTAGCCAGGGCTTTTTTTGAAGCAGGAGCTCCTTTGCATATTAGGCCACACACCCCTGATGTAGCCAATCCCCCAAGAGCTTACAGGGCTCTTAGTTCAGGGCCTACTGTAAGCTCCGGGAGGATTGGCTGCATCGGGGTGTGTGGCCTAAGAAGTTCCTGCTACAAAAAAAGCCCTGGGTCTAGGCCAGGTTCAACACAGTGGGGCTGAAGAAATAAAAGAACAGCCATGAAACAAGCCATGGAAGTGATGATCTGGAAGTGTGGGCTGGGCTGCACATGTCTGTCCCAATGGTCTGGAGGCTATTCTTCCAGGGTTGTCTGGGCATAGTGACGATGTCACAGCTATTTTTTTTCAAAAAAATAAAGTTTGCACATAGGCACAGAGGTCTCTGAGTGGGAGCAGGCCTCGGCAATGCTACAGTTCTTTCAATGATGTAAGTTTGAAAACTGAACATCCCCTGTTCATTTTCTCATAAGTTGAGTACCCTTTACGTTCCCATTTATCTGAGTGCAGACTAATATGAGCAGTATTTCAACTCTATTGCATGGTTGGCAACGTACTGCGTGGGCAGCCAGTCAATAGCCACTGCTGGTACGTGGTCAGAACTTTATTGGATTGCTAATGGGGAGGGCTGTGGCTTAGTGGTAGAGCATCTGCTTGGCATGCAGAAAGTCCCAGGTTCAATGCCTGGCATCTCCAGTGAAAAGGATCAGGCAGCAGGAGATGAAAGACCTCTGCATGAGACCCTGGGGAGTTGCTGCCAGTCTGAGCAGATAACAGTACTTACCTTAATGGACTGCTGGTCTGATATAGTATAAAACAGCTTTATGTAGCCATAGGAATTTGCAGTGTTTTCAACCTCCCTTTACCTTTTCCAGAAACTACCATTCCCGTCCATCCTTGCAGGAAGACTGGGAAAGAGTGACTTAAGGGAAAGGGTTTATACATGGCCTAAAGATTACTGCATGATAGATTACTGCAGAGTTGATGTGACATCCTGACTCCATTTAGCTTCCAATAGGAACTGTGGTGCAGTATATCAACTGGAGTTCCTGTGTTGACTGGAAGGGCAGACCCATGTAGAGTGCATTACAGTAGTCTAGCCTCAAAATAAACATATCATGGATCCACCTGGCCAGATCAGCTAATTACAATAATAAGGGATAAGTTTAATGAAGGATACGACTTCTAGAAAGAACCACAGGCGTTTTTGTGGTCGGTGACAATGTGAATCCCTGTTTTCTTTCTTTTTCTGCCTCCTCCTCACCGCATTTCTCCCGGGGATACCCGATCGGAACAGGCCAGATTTGGCTGTTGCTTGTCTGCTGAGCTATTGAGTAGGACTTCAGGCTTCACATGGAATACATTAGAGCAGGATGTGGCTCGGTGGATGAGACCCTTGTCTTAGTGAAACAAGAGCTGGAACCCTTCCACCGACTTTGAAACAGAGCTGAGTGTTTCTCCAATTGTTTTGTGTCACAACGCAGTGCCGAATATTAATGTGACCAGTGTGATATTACTTACTGGATTGTAAAAAAAGCCCCCTTCATCAAGAGTGAGGGCAGCAGAGATGGAGGAGAAAAGGATCATTTTTTGTTATTGGCAATCTGAAAGAGCCCTGAAGCCTCATGGCTGTTTGGGGAACAATAAAAAGAAAAATATGATATTTTAATAGATAAAGCAAAGGTGTCTTAAATTCTCCTCCTGATTGTGTGGAATTCTATCCTGGAGCAGATGAGTAACCCTTCCTCCTTTTTTAAAAAAGAGGATGGGGTTTTCCATAATGAGTTCCAAAGTTATACCCTTTCGGAAACACAGGAAATTGATTTCAGCAAGTTTTTTTTTTGGGGGGGGGGAGGTCTTTTTTTAAAAAGCAACGTAGACAATGCAAGGACCATAGATCTGAATTTGCTACAGAAAGGGCTTTCTTTTTGTAGTAGGAACTCCTTTGCATATTAGGCCCCACACCCCTGATGTAGCCGATCCTCCAAGAGTTTACAGGGCTCTTAGTACACGGCCTACTGTAAGCTCCAGGAGGATTGGCTGCATCAGGGGTGTGTGGCCTAATATGCAAAGGAGTTCCTGCTACAAAAAAAGCCCTGAGTACAGACCTTCCATTCTACAGGGATAAGCATGTGAGTGATATGTACCAACTCGGGTATGGGGGAGGGCTTCATATACTTGAATGCTTCCACATACAAAATTATTCTCTGCATGTAAACAATGAGCAAGTCAGAGAGTAGGGACCAGGGCCAACCCTGCCACTAGGCAAACTAGGCGATTGCCTAGGGCGCTGGCCTTCTGGGGGTGCCAAATTGGGCATCCCATGTGATTGGGTGATGTTATCAGTGTGAGGGGGGGGGAGCCAGAAATTAGCCTTGCCTAGGCTGGCCCTAGTAGGGAGACAAGAACTTTTTCTTCCCTGGAGCTAGAGCTTTCTGCTTCTCTGGAGGAGCTTGCTTTCTATGTGCAAGGCTTTGTTTTTGTATGGAACAGCAGGCGAGCACATGAACCCCTTTCCTAGGGTTCGTCCCGGAGCGCACGACGCAATGACGTCACCCGGAAGTGTACCATAGAGTTTCCTATTGTACCATAGAGTTTTCCCTCCCAAATGGCAAGAGCATTCGGGGAAACCATACAGTTTTCCCAGAAATGCCTAGAGCAGCTGGCTGTGCGCAGTTCCAGGTGATGTCATCGCACCAGCGATGTAGGGGGAGGTTCCCCCTGCCAACCGACATTGGGAACCTCCTGGGTGGGGGAAACCCCTACCCTTTCCTGAAATCTGCAGTAGTACAGTTGTTACCATTTGTTGCGTTGCTTGTGGAAGCAAATTGTACTGGGATCTGATTTTGGCTTCTTGAATGCAAGGCTTTCACTGGAGGTACTCACTTGCAGAGCCACAGAGAGCTACATTTGCAATGACCGTCAGCCAAAAAAGCCATATTTACTTGCTTCCATCCCTGGCATGAGGCCTGCATGCAGGGAGCCATGCAGTTCCTCTGCTAGCGGCTGAGGAACCACCTGCTAACCACAAGCCATTCCCACTGTGCTGAAACATGGACCACCTTGGAGAACACGCCCGGAAAGAGCAGCAGGTGGTGTGTTAAAAAGCCGCATGTGGCTCCTCTGAGTGAGTATCCCTGGCTTACACTGTGTCCTTTAATTGCACCAAAAGTCTAAACATTGCCCACAAACATGAAGGGTTCTAGTGCTTCTGTATGGGGGAAATCTCCTACCGATGGCACAGTCTTTGGATCAGTCCCTGGCTGGTTTGGCACAGGAACAAGAAAGCATGTTAGTCTTCCTATGTGGATGGGCCACGCCCACATGGGTTATGTGCCCTGGGTTCAATGCGGCTGTTTTTTCCCCCTGTGCTTCCCCACAATGTTGTGGCTCATTTATGCACCTCCCAAGTTTCCCATGGCTTTTGCCTGATCTTTCTCGAACCCACTTTACCGTATAGTATCAGGAAAGATCATAGTCACGCCTGGATGGCTGTTGTCCATGTGAAAAAATTTGGGTTGTGTCGCTGCCATGACAGCATTTTTTCTGACACTTTCCCAGGGATCGTCATTTCCTCCTCAGTGCTACCAGGGAGCTTTTTTTATTTTTAAATATACAGTAATAGACTATTTTCATATCGCTATAACATAACAACATGCCTAATCGGTTATCTGAATTGTCAGTAAGCCTGTAGCTGAGGAGGGAAGGCAGAATGTTATACCCCTAGCATTTCAGAAGTCAGAAGATAAACAGGGTTAGTACTTGGATGGGAGACCACCAAGGAAGGTTCTGCAGAGGAAGGCAATGGCAAATCCCCCTCTGCTTCTCACTTGCCTTGAAAGCCCCTTGGTGGAGTTGCCATGTTGGCTCTGACTTGACAGCATTTTAAAGGCAAGGGTAGTCCCCTGTGCAAGCACCAGTCATTTCCAACTCTGGGGTAACATCGCATCATGACATTTTCATGGTAGACTTTTTATGGGGTGGTTTGCCATTGCCTTCCCCAGTCATCTACACTTTTACCCCCAGCAAACTGGGTACTCATTTTACCGACCTTAGAAGGATGGAAGGCTGAGTCAACCCTGAGCCAGGTATCTGAACCCATCTTCTGCCAGGATCGAACTCAGGTCATAGTCTCTACCTTAGCCTTTCCATTGTGATGACCTAAGGGGAAATATTGTTATAGCGTTATAGCACTATAATGATATTCTATTGCCTTTTTAAAAATTGAAAAAGTGGTGGATGCAGCTGGGGGATGGGGACAGGGAAACTGCTGAGAAAACTACCATATGGAAGCCCCGATGCCTCTGATCTATCAGCAGCCGGATCAGCAAAGAGGAGACTGTACAAGCCTCTCCCTGTGTGGAAATGACCCTGGAGCCCCGGTCCGAACCTGTAGACATCTATGGAGTTCCATGCGGTGCTGTGTTTGTCCTCCCGGTTTAAGCCCCTGTTCCCTCTTTCAGATAACAGCCTGCTTGCATTTTTAATGCATGACTGAACTGCTCATTCCTTAAATCCCATTGTGAGGGCATAGGATCAGCAAAGACATCTGCCTTTTTTGAGCTCATCCATCTGTGGTCTCTTGATACCGTAGAATTTATCTGCTTGCCAAAAGGCTGTTACGTAAACCAGAGTCCCAGTTTCATTAAAAAACGAGAGACAAGCTCGATAATAGACAGTTTCCAGTTGCAGTCAACAAGTCGATGACAGTGCAAGGCTGTCCGTTCTCATTCTGGCACCTGGAGATGCTTACTAAGGCAGTGAGTGCCACTTGGATTTTGGATACATCCTTGAGTGAGCTCACTGTCCCGCATCCCTGGTAACTTTGATCTCCTGTACAAGTGTGAATGAGAAGTCTCATTCTTGGCACAAATTTTTGGGCAGTTTCACATCAGAGTGCTTTGAATTGGCAGTAAATTGTTGGTTCACACCGAAATACATATCGGCAGAGGTGCATGTTCAGAGGAGGCTGCTCTCTGTACCCCTGTATGAGTTACTGTTCTCATTTTACCTCCTTTGTATCATGAAGCACGATCAGAACTGGAATTTGTAAAGAAGCCCAGAAGGGGCTCTGTGGAGAATATATGGAAGAGTTATGTTTGTTTCTATTATTGGGAATTTGGGAAATGTGAAGATGGGGAATGATGTGATTTAAAAGAATGAAGAGACGTTCTCTCTCTCTTCCTATCCTGGGTGCACCAGTCATCTCTCCTGCTACACCAATGGACAGCTCCCCGCCCTATTAAAATGAGAAGCTAATGAATTTTACAATCCCAGCATTTCAACCCGGACATTCTCATTTCAGGGCCAGCCTACATGATATGTGTGACATGAGTCAGGCCAAACATCCTTTTGGCTCGACTTGCAATTACATTTAAGAGCAGGGAATGGGAGTTCTCAACAGCTCCCAGTTGGGAAGGTCGTGGAGATTTTGGGGTGGAGTCTGGGGAGGGTGGGGTTTGAAGAGGGAAGGGACTTCGGCAGAGTATAAGGCACCTTCCAAAACTGCTGTTTCCTCCCACGGAACCGATCCCTGTAATCTGAAGAACAGTTGTAATTCTGGGAGATCTGTAGACCCCACCTGGAGATTTTGCTGCCCTAGTTCTCAAGGGCTCACAGGTCCACTTTTGGGAGCATGGCGTGGGGGAAGGAGGGGCTTCAACCTTCCCTGCCATGCCATTTTCCCAAGCTGAAGTGGCTGCCCTTCTGTGGAGCACCACATGCTGTAGCAGGGCTTTTGTTTTTTAGCAGGCACTCAGAGGAACACAGTTCCGGCTGGTTTGGCACCAGGGGGTGTAGCCCAGAATTCAAATGAGTCCATTCTGGGCTTTCCCCACCAAAAGCCCTGTGTGAATCAATGGTGATGCCAGGAGGTGTGGCTTAATATGCAAATGAGTCCCTGCTGGGCCTTTTTTGTAGTGATTGTCCCACGTACTGTCTACTTTGGCCCTCATTCCAGCTTCTTCCCTTGTGCAAATGGAACCTGTGAGTGTTTCTGGTACCAGTTTTGATTCTAGTTTGGTGTACGTGCTTTAATTTTGTGGCCGTTGTACAAGAAAGACATCAAAATTGCATGAAATAAATGGGAATGTGTGTGGGGAAACTACAAAAACAAAGAGAAATATCGGTCTGTCTGCCTGCCTATCTATTCTTCCTGCTTTTAAATGGCTTTTCTGTATCATTTCAGCATCAGCTTTGGATGCTGGTAAGAACCCAGCACCAGTGAGATTAGACGTCAAAGGCAGCCTTGTCAGTAGATGTAAATGGACCTTGGGGTTTTGCGGGGCTTTTCTTGTTGCAGGAACTCCTTTGCATATTAGGCCACACACCCCGATGTAGCCAGCCCTCCTGGAACTTACAGAGCTCTTAGCACAGGGCCTAGTGTAAGCTCCAGTAAGACTGGCTACATCAGGGGTGTGTGACCTAATATGCAAAGGAGTTCCTGTTCCACAAAAAGCCTTGGGTTTCAGAAGGGGAAATGTCCTGTGTCTGTAGCAGCCAAACTACATCTTACAGTGGCTGTGAGATAGGGATGCCAACCTCCAGGCAGGAGCTGGGGATTCCCCACAACTACAGCTCATCTGCAGACTGCAGAGATCAGTTCCCCTGGAGAAAATGAATGTTTTGGAGGGTGAATTCTATGGTACTGTACCCCATCGAGGTCCCTGTCTTCATCAGGTTCCATCCCTACATCTCCAGGAATTTTCCAACCTGGTTCTGGCAACCCTGCCCCCCATCCCCTGCTGGTGGCCGGGGGTGGGGGGGCGAGATCCTGGCAAACCTACCGTGGGTCGAACTGGTGGTTGCTGTAATGTGTTGTTTGGCCCTAAGTTCCATTTGAACCCAGGCTCGGGGTGAAGGGAGGGGCTGTGAAAAGCTGTTTGTTTATCTCTGCCTGCGCTCAGCAGGGAAGGTTTACAACAGTGAGTGTGTCAGTGTGTCAATGCAGGTGTTGGGCAAGGAGCCGAGGTTCCCTTTCGCCAGCAAGGAAACGGCAACTCACTCAGCACATACACGCCCCGAAAGAGAGGAATGAGTCAAGCACAATGAATGGCCGGCTTTGGCCCGGCAACACTTTCCCTTTTGCTGATGAACCGGTGCTCTTCTAATGGAGCCTATTTTGCTTCCAAAGACTCCTTGATTTACAAAAGACCGTAAAACTTTGCTTCCTTGGACTGCCAGCTTTGAAGAACGACATTGAACTTGGATTTGCCAGGTCCAATTCAAAAAATATCTGGGACTTTGGGGGTGGAGCCAGAGGACATTGGGGGTGGAGCCAGAAGCAAGGTTGTGCCAAGCATAATTGAACTCTAAAGGGAGTTCTGGCTATCACATTTAAAGGGACCACACTCCTTTTAAATGCCTTCCCTTCATTGGAGATAATGAAGGATAGGTAGACCTTCTTTTGGGGCTCATAGAATTGGACCCCCTGGTCCAATCTTTCTGAAACCTGGAGGGTGTTTTGAGGAGAGGCACCAGATGCTGTGCTGAAAATTGGGTGCCTCTCTTTTTAAGACTAACAAACTTTGCATCTGACAAAGAGAGCTGTGTTTCTTGAAAGCTTATGCTACAATAAAATTTGTTAGTCTTAAATATGTTATTGGGCTCTTTACTATTAAGAAGGTGATGCTCCCAAGATGATGTGACCATACCGAAAGGTGGTGCAACGTCTGTACTCTCATATGCAGGTCACATTGAAGCTTAATAAGGGATGATGTATGTGGGCACTGGCAACCTGGGTGTGCAGATCTTGGTCTTGGTGATACGGAAGGGACCGTTTTTCATACTTCTCCATCCCAATCCCTCTGTTCTTCCTCTTCACCTTCCGCTGACTCTTGTGAGTTTTCGCACGGCGCAGTTGTCCTTTGGAAATAACCCACAGCTTCTCTGTTGCTACCGGCCTGGATGCTAAAGCAGACCTGTCAGTTTACCTCCTGTTATGTGCATCCCGGGATGCCTGTTACCCAGCTGTCATGTTGAATTATATATGATGCATTGCTTTTAAAAATATATAGAGAGATACATCCTGACTAGGGACTCAAGTAAACCCATCAAATTGATTTCTCTGTATCTGGATTCAGGCCGAACTTCTGCTTCTCATCCCGTTCTCCCCTCTCAACTGATTATATTATAGGCTTCCTGGGGAGGGCCAGTAACTCCAACTGCCTAGCAGCTGAAGGTTCTCCTGTCTTATTACTTGGGTTTTGCTCTGTTTCAATACAAGAAACTCCATGGGACTGTGCCAAATTATCTGCTCTGTTGACCAGCGGCTGCCTCAAGAGAAGCATGGGTTGGCTTGCAGAGATGGAGTTTGCAGAAAGACAATGGAAAGCTCTCTCTTCCTCTAGTCCCGGAGACCGGAACATTCAGGGAAGCTGCATCGAGAAGGAGAAAAGAAAGCAAAGGAGGAAGGCCACGTTTTCATGAAGAGGGGCCCATGGAGGACCTAGCTTCTCTAGGTTAGAGTGCTGGAATGTGAATTGGGAAGACCCTCTGGTATGGAACCTTGCTGGGTGACCATGGGCCAGTCATCAACTTCAGCCTAGCCTACCTGACAGGATTGTTGTGAGGTTAGAACAGAGGAGAGGAGAATGATGCAAACTATGGTTCCCCTTGGGAAATGTGGGGTATAAATGAAATAAAAAGCACCTTTTCCCTGCACTGAATATTTTACAGATAGATACATAGATTGATTAAATAGATATATGTATGATAGATAGATGGATGATTGATAGACAGATAGATAGATAGATAGGTAGTTAGGACTATTTCCAGAATCTCATCATTTTTATTCCAAAGCTGGTTTCCTCCAGGCAATGAAACAAAGGTTGCAGAAATCAGGAGACAAGCGGTACTAACAAGACTAGTAGATATAGCTAATAATTCTGGATTATTACCTAAAAATATATTGGAAAGAAAACTGCAACAACAGATTCCTTGGTACTTTTATTTGCAACTACAACATACCTCTTCTACTCTCAACTTGAAAAAAGTAATGTCATCTTCTCACTCTGATTTTGAACTACTTCTTAAACAATCGGACTATAATCACAAAGGCATAATTTCTAAAACTTATGCTATATTGATTTCTCTGGATAGTGTTCAACGTTTACCATGCCAGTCAAAATGGCAACATAACTGTGGGATAGCTCTCAGCAATGACCAATGGAACAAGATCTGGTTCTCTAATTTGTTCCGCACCAAACTGATCAGTTCAAAATTAATGTCTTACAAAATTATAACACAGTGGTACCTTACACCTAAAAGGCTATCCTTAATATTATCTAACCACACTCCATTATGTTGGAAAAACTGTGGTGAAGTTGGCGATTTTGCCCACTGCTGGTGGAAGTGTCCTCGTATTACTTCATTCTGGCATGAGATTTTGCAACAAATAAAAATTATAATGGGATATGAAATTCCATTACTTCCTCAACTGATCTTCCTTGACATCTGGCAAGATCCAGCAGTACCTCAATTTAGGCGAGCACTGATAACTAACATGCTAATAGCAGCAAAACCCCCAATTGCTTCAAAATGGAAATCACCTCAAATTCCATCAATCTCCAGCTGGTTATCTAAGGTTTGGGGCATTCTCATACTGGAAAAAATTACAGATCATATCCAACATTCAAAGTCAGACAATGATAACTCGAAATTCACAGAGAAATGGTTTCCTTTTATTGAGTTCATCACAGCAACTACACAAACCAGAATATCTTGATCTTCTCTACTCATAAGTTTTTAATATTTTCCGTCAGTTGTGTTTTTTTTTGTTGCTTTTCTATTTACTAACACTTTTATTTCTCTCTTTTTCTACCTTCCTTTTCTTTTACTGTGCTAGTTGTGGATCGCACCTAATTATAATTACCAGATAGTAAATTTTGGAATAACCTGTAATAGTTTGCATAGAGAATATTTAGGCAGTTAAGAATTCATAGCAATGCATAATTAATAGTTTAATGATAATATGGGTCCAGCTAGATTAACTGTGTTTTGATACAGGAATTATTGTCTTAATCTTTTGTTTTCATCTTGACCTCTCTCCTTGGATAGAAAATGGTCTACATATCTAGATACATCTTTATAACTTAAAATCCTTACTTGATATTTTATTGTATGCATGTAAGTATTTATGCTTGTTTACAACCTGATTCCATAAGTTTAATTAATTGTATATGAATATAAATATTGATATTAACGTATATTTTTTAAAAATTCAATAAAAATATAAAGAGTTAGGTAGGTAGGTATATGATAAATGATTAATAAATGATAATAAATGATAGGGGTGGTGGGGGGTGGGCTCCCTCTGGGAATCCTACCCCCCCAGGGAAAGTGCATGCGCAATACATAGCCTCTCCTCTCCCGGTGTAGTGAACGCCGCGTGGTCACTGTCTGGCTATGCCTGGCAGATGGTCACTGCAATGGCCTCTCCTGCATTACTGCATCCGTAGCAACACCTTCTCACTGGTCCCCCCCGTTTTCACAGAGTTTGCTACGTCATGGTGCGACCGAATTGTCCGGCGGTATAACCGGATGGGCAGGCTGGGCCCACCAACTTCGTCAGCCTAAGAGAAGGAAAACTCTAACATCAAACCCGGGCAGATAGAGCTCGTTAATGTAACACCTACCACCTGGAGGACTCACTGCCGGCGTCCCGGCTTACTGGGCCATGGCAGATGACCCCCAGGTGAAAGGGTGGAGCCAGTACCGCGCACACTGCGCTTCACCTAAAAAATTCCTCTGCGCAGGCCTGAAGGGCATATCCACACACACAACCCACAACGCATCAAGTCCTTCAGCGATAGGCAAGGGGCGAAACGGCAGGTGGAAGGTGCCACTGGAAGCCGCAGTCCCGATCCTGCATGTAGGCGGTTCAGGATATTGGTCGCCTGATGCTAACCCGGAGACGAAAGCATCTTTCGGCAGCACCCTGAACGACCAAGCAGCCTTATCTAGGGACAGCACTGCTTGCTCCACACGGAGAGGGGCCTAGAAAAGGTGGCCTAAACAAAGCTCGTCTCCCCCACCCCAGTTGGCTAGCCGCGGTCAACGGGCATCCTTACTTGCGGTCGAAAAATAACAACAAAGAAAAGGCATGCACCTGCCTCACAAAGTGTGCAAAGACTAAAGCTTGCGTGTTGGAACATCAGAACCATGCTTGACACAGTAGGCAGTGGTCGCCCTGAACGACGCTCTGCTCTAGTTGCCCACGAACTTCTCAGGTTGAATATCGACATAGCAGCTCTCAGTGAGGTCCGTTTCCCTGAGGAAGGTAGTCTTCAAGAACACGGTGCTGGCGATACCCTCTACTGGTCGGGTAAGTCAAAGGCTGAGAGCCGCCTTTCTGGCGTTGGCTTCATGGTCAGGAACTCCATTGCCTCCAAACTCGAAAACCTTCCAACAGGTCACTCAGATTGCATCATGTCCATGCGCCTCCCACTTCAAAACAAGCAGCATGCAACGCTCTTCAGTGTGTATGCCCCAACCCTTCAAGCAGATCCTGCAGAAAAGAACAAGTTCTATGCTGATCTACGCAACCTCGTACGGAAGACCCCTACAGAGGACAAGGTGATCATCCTTGGCGACTTCAATGCCAGAGTAGGTAAAGACTCGGAAGCCTGGAAAGGAGTACTTGGCAAACACGGCATTGGCAACTGCAATGACAACGGGCGCCTCCTGCTAGAATTCTGCATGGAGCACCAGCTCACCATCACCAACACTATCTTCCAGCAGAAGAACAGTCTGAAGACAACCTGGATGCACCCACGGTCCAAGCATTGGCACCTTATCGACTACATTCTGGTGCGCCAGAGAGACCTTCGAGATGTCTTACACACCCGAGTAATGCCCAGCGCAGAATGTCATACGGATCATCGTCTTGTACGCTGCAATCTCCGTCTTCACTTTAAACCCACACCCAGGAGAGGAGGTATCCCTCGGAGGAAGTTTCAGGTTGGCAGCCTCCAGTCAGCCGAAGTTAAAGCTGCCTTCCAGGCAAAACTCCAGTCAAGAATTGAGGACCTCAGTTGCCCCACAGACCCTTCTCCAGAAGCACTCTGGGAACACCTAAAAACTACCGTCCTGCAGATCTCTGAAGAAGTCCTCGGGTTCTCCACAAGGAAGAACAAGGACTGGTTTGATGAGAACAATCAAGAGATCCAAGAATTACTGGCAAACAAGAGATCTGCCTACCAAGCACATCTTGCTCAGCCCTCCTGTCCTGGGAAAAAAGCAACCTTTCGCGCTGCATGTAGCAACCTCCAGCGCAAGCTTCGAGACATTCAGAACGAGTGGTGGACCAAGCTTGCAGAGAGAACCCAGCTGTGTGCAGACACTGGTGATTTAAGAGGGTTCTACGAAGCCCTGAAGGCAGTATATGGTCCATCATATCAGGCTCAGAGTCCCTTGGATAGTGCAGACGGCCAAGTGCTCCTCACAGACAAGGCATCCATACTGAACCGGTGGTCGGAGTATTTTCAGGTTCTCTTCAGTGCCAACCGCGTAGTTCAAGATTCAGCAATCCACCTCACCCCACTTCAACCGGTGAAAACAGAGTTGGATGAGATCCCCACCCTAGAAGAGACTGTTAAAGCCATCAAGCAACTGAAAAGTGGCAAGGCAGCAGGAGTTGATGGAATTCCACCAGAGATCTGGAAGCATGGGGGCACAGTACTACATAGCTCACTTCACAAAGTACTTGTCACCTGCTGGGAACAAGGCAAATTACCACAGGACTTTCGCGATGCAATCATCATCACCCTATACAAGAACAAAGGGGAAAAGTCAGACTGCTCCAACTACCGGGGGATAACCCTGCTCTCCATCGCAGGCAAAATCCTTGCCAGAATACTCCTGAACAGACTGGTGCCCACCATTGCAGAAGAACTCCTCCCAGAGAGCCAGTGCGGCTTCAGAGCTAACAGGAGCACCACCGACATGGTATTTGTTCTCAGGCAGCTCCAAGAGAAATGCAGGGAACAGAACAAGGGTCTGTATGTGACTTTTGTCGACCTTACCAAAGCTTTCGATACCGTTAGCAGGAAAGGCCTGTGGCAAATCTTGGAACGTTTAGGATGTCCCCCAAGGTTCCTCAGCATGATCATCCAGCTACACGAAGACCAGCGAGGCCAAGTCAGACACTGCAACGACCTCTTGGAGCCCTTCCCAATAGGCACAGGTGTAAAGCAAGGCTGCGTTCTCGCGCCAACTCTCTTTACGATCTTCTTTAGCATGATGCTTCAAAGAGCCGCAGTAGATCTAGATGAGGACGATGGTGTCTACATCCGCTATCGCACCGATGGCAGCCTGTTCAACCTGAGGCGACTAAAGGCACACTCCAAGACAATGGAAAAACTCATCCGAGAGCTACTGTTTGCTGACGATGCTGCACTCGTCTCCCACTCGGTATCAGCTCTGCAGCATATGACGTCCTGCTTTGCAGAGGCTGCCAAGCTATTTGGCCTAGAAGTTAGTCTGAAGAAGACAGAAGTTCTCCACCAGCCTGCACCCCAGGAAGATTATCACCCTCCCTGCATCACTGTGGGTGAATCAGTTCTGAAGACAGTCCAGCAGTTCAGCTACCTGGGGTGCATCATCTCCTCAGATGCCAAGATCGACAAGGAGATTGACAACAGGCTGGCAAAGGCAAACCGTGCATTTGGCCGACTGCACAAAAGAGTGTGGAGCAACAAGCATCTGAAAAAAGGCACAAAGATCAATGTTTACAAAGCGGTTGTGATGACAACCCTCATCTATGGCTCCGAATCGTGGGTTTTATACCGTCATCACCTGCGACTCCTTGAGCGCTTTCATCAGCGCTGCCTTCGCACCATCCTCAACATCCACTGGAGTGACTTTGTGACCAACACTGAAGTCCTCAAGCGGGCAGAGGTTACCAGCATCGAGGCACTGCTGTTGAAGACGCAGCTGCGCTGGGCAGGGCATATTTCTAGGATGGAAAACCACCGCCTTCCCAAGATTGCCCTGTATGGCGAACTCTCCACCGGCCATCGAAATAGAGGGGCACCAAAGAAGAGGTACAAGGACTCCTTGAAGAAATCCCTTAGCACCTGTCACATCAACCATCACCAGTGGTCTGACCTAGCCTCAGATCGCAAAGCATGGAGGCACACCATCCACCAGGCTGTCTCTTCCTTTGAGAACACACGCATAGCTGGTCTTGAGGACAAAAGGAGATTGAGGAAGAATCGCACTGCTACAGGACCAACCCTAAATCAGACTTTTCCCTGCAGCCGCTGTGGCCGGACCTGCCTGTCCCACATTGGTCTTGTCAGCCACCAGCGAGCCTGCAGCAAACATGGACTATTGCACCCTTCTTAAATCTTCGTTCGCGAAGCCAAGCCGAGAGAGAAATAAATGATAAATGATAGGTAGATGATAGATGGATGGATGATAGGTAGGTAGGTAGATAGATGGATATAGATGGTAGGTAGGTAGATAAATAGATAGGTAGATGGATGATAGGTAGGTAGATAGATGGATATAGATGTAGGTAGGTAGGTAGATAGATGAATGGATGATAGGTAGGTAGATAGATGGATATAGATGCAGGTAGGTAGGTAGATGGATGGATAATAGGTAGGTAGGTAGACAATTTTTCAGTGATAGTATAGCAGAATGGTTGGTGCATAAACTATGTACAATACATTATGTATCTATGAAAATGATCTAGATACATAAACATGACACAAATTGTAAAACAACAAGACTGAAATGTGTTAAAATAAAGCAATGAGTTGTCGGCATCAGGAACGAAAATGGATGTACCAAAAATGCCCAGAATGGCATGTGGGGAAGCAAAAATAAACCTCCAGCCCTCCCAACCTTCTTTCATCCCAGTTGTGTGCTTGTGTCATAATAGCCCAAGTATGGCTCTGATTCTTTCCATCATATTTATGACCGGGATGGCCAACTCCCCAGTGCTCATACCAGAAGTAGCTTCATCTTAGATTCTTGCAGCTGTCGGCAAGATCTCAGAGGATGATAAAGAGATGAAAAACGCATCTTGGGTCATCCCCCAGAGATGAAGAATGTTTGTCTGTGTAAATTCCAGGGAGCCATTTATCTCCCTGCCCCTCTTGGACTTTTCCGTGTGGGTGCTCTTCAAAGGAGATGAGCCCCAGGGGGGAAGGAGGAGGCCGTATCCGCCTCCGGGAGGGAGAAACGCACACAAGGCCCTGAGTGGGATCTGACAGTTCAGGATGGGAGCCCAGTGCTGGAGGGAAGCCATCTCTCTGATGTTCGTGGAGAAAATGCACTTCTTATAACACAGGCCTAAAGCTGAGCAGGTGTGCGGGTGCAGAGGTGTGATGCTGAGTGTCTGGACTGACCAGAGGAAGTAATTTTTCACTTGTAATAAGGGGAAGTGTTGAAAGCTAGGGGTTTTTTTTACATGAAGAATTGTACACTTTGATAAAGGAAACTTATTTATATCCCACTTTCTGCCATCATGAAACCCAGGGCGCTCTATATAGGAACCTCTAGAGCAGTAGTTCACAATCTTTTTGGTATGGTGATCCAGAAGTAGAGAAGTCCAATTCAAGAAATATCTGGGGACTTTGAGGTGGAGCCAGGAGAAATTGGGGGTGGAGCCAGATTCAAGGTTTTGAATAGCATAAATGAACTCCAAAGGGAGTTCTGGCCACCATATTTAAAGGGACCACACACCTTTTAAATGTCTTCCTTCCATTGGAAAGAATGGATAGGGGCACTTTCTTTTGGGGCTCATAGAATTGCACCCCCTGGTCCAAGCCTTTTGGACTTGGAGGGTGTTTTGAGGAGAGGCATCAGATGCTGTGTGGCAAATTTGGTGCCTTTGTCTCAAAATACAGCCTACCCAGAGCCCCAGATACCTGCGGATCAATTCTCCATTATTCCCTATGGAAATTGGTCTCCATAGGGAATACTGGAGTGTGCAGCAGACATGTCCCTCCCCGCTGTTTTCTGATAACCCTGAAGTGGGGGGATGACCTCCAAACTGGGGGATCCCCAGCCTCCCCCTGGGGACTGGCAGCCGTACCCAGAACTCCACATTTATTTGGTGTAGGGACTTTTCCAGGGCTGGGACAAGGTTTTTTGGCACCCTGGCAAACCATGACCTTAGCATCCATGAAGCTCAAATACCTTTGCCACCAAATGAGAAGGGAACACTCCCTGGAGAAGATCCTGATGCTGGGAAAGACAGAAGGCAAAAGAAGAAGGGGAAGGCAAAAGATGAGATGGCTGGACAGCGTTACTGATGTCACTAACACAAATTCGAGCAGACTTCGAAGGATGGTGGAAGACAGGAGGGCCTGGCGTGACTTGGTCCATGGGGTCGCAAAGAGTCGGAATTGACTGTGCAACTGAACAACAACAACGTTCAGCATTCCATTTTCTCCTGTGGCTAACCAGATGATTTGGAGAAAACAACAATTATTGCACAGGGGACACAGCTGTTCCCACTATGAACTCCAAGCAAGTGGCATTCTGACACACACAGTCTTTACATATGGAGATCACAGCCCAGCCTTTTGACCACCTTCTCCTTCTCCATTACTCCCTCATATCTACCCTAAGAGCAATGGAAAAGGTGATGGCAGCCATTGGTGGGGGGCTGGCCCATGACCCACTTTCAGAGATTTTGTGACCCACTTTTGAGTCTTGTCCCACAAGCTGGGAACCATGCAGAGGGTTGTTCCTTCAGGCTGTGGTGAGACTTTTACTTGTAGAGCTTTGTCAAGGATATCTTACCATGTGCCTTCTGACCAGATGGAGGCCACCCTGGCCACGAGATCCGATTCTTTTGGCTTGTTTCTCTAGCATTCGCCTTTTGATTGCTCCCTAGCACAACAAACATCCAGTTTTTGCTTTGCTTTTAGTTCCACTGTTGGTGTTTTTAATGGGCTGTTAATGCTTTTAAACAACATATATTTTATTGTCAGAGTCCATGCATGCTTATCTGATGAAGTATGCATGCATATGAAAGCTTACATTCTGAATAAAACTTTGTTGGCCTTAAAGATGCTGCTGAACTCCTACTTTGTTCTATTGCTCCAGGCCAACGTGGCTGCCCCCCTGGATCTACCGTATTGTATCGCCGTTTGATTCATTATTCATAACCAGGGTTGGCTGCCCCAGAAAACCTGATGGTGCATACATCCTCTGTATAAATAAGTTAAAAAAAAAGTCATGCATGGTAACTAAATGGAACCTCCATGCCTGGAAGCAGTATACCATTGAATACTAGATGTAAGGGACATATGGCTGAGGAAGGGCCATTGCCTTTGTGCTCTGCTTTGTGGACTGTTGAAGGTGTCTTGCTGTCCAGTATTGCTCCTAGAACGGTGGATTAGATTAATATTTGGTTTGATCTGGTGGGACTCTTGGCATTAAGAGTACTCAGCCAATTAATAATGCAAGCTGTGTGTCTCTTGGTGGTGTATTATCAAGAGCTCCATTCTGTTGGAGACAACGGGTCTACTATTTAGCACTTATTCCCCATTCCGAGTACTGTTGCTTATTCTTCTCCCCTGCCAAATATGCTGATTGCTTTGCTGTTGCTCATAGCGTAGGGCTGTTGCTAACAATGACCACGGTGTTTTGCAGCTATCTCTAGTCTGTGCAGTAAGTTTCATTGTGCAACATCTCATGAAATTGCTTATTCCTGATCTTTCCCCTTCATTCAGATCAATTTCTCACTAGCCTTACTCCGCTCTCACGCTCGTCTTCTCTGCAGGGCTTCTGTCGGATTTCACACTATCTGCCCCGGGGCTGCAACTAGCTTTGCCTTTTTTGCACGGCAAACAGAAACTGGTTTTTAGAGGATCTTGTTTGCTGCGCGAAAGAGGCACAGTGAGTTGCAGCCTTGGGGCAGCTTATGCGAAATCTGACAGCAGCCCCGCTGAGATGAGGAGAGTGAGAGCGAGGTAAGGCTAGTGGGGAATCGGTGCGACTCCACAATAATGATTCAGGAACTCATGGCTTTATCCTGCTCCCTTATCCGCAGCTGACAATACGATGAGACCTCTAATAATTGATGTAATAAGACTAAAAGGTAGTCCCCCATGCAAGCACCAGTCGTTTCCGACTCTGGGGTGACGTTGCTTTCACAACGTTTTCACGGCAGACTTTTTACGGGGTGGTTTGCCATTGCCTTCCTCAGTCATCTGCACTTTCCCCCCAGCAAGCTGGGTACTCATTTTACCGACCTCGGAAGGATGGAAGGCTGAGTCAACCTTGAGCCGGCTACCTGAACCAGCTTCTGCTGGGATTGAACTCAGGTCGTGAGCAGAGGGCTCCGACTGCAGTACTGCAGTTTTACCACTCTTCGTAATAAGACTAGGGTTCCAGCAATCTGAAACTAAGCAGAAGTAGGAAAGATCAAGATGGGTGGCCAGTAGCACCTTGAAGACTAACAAAATTTGTGGCAGGGGAGGAGCTTTCTGGAGAAGTGAGCAGTGAATCACGAAAGCTCATTCCCTGCCACAGATTTTGTTAGTCTTTAAGGTGCTCCTGGACTCTTGCTCTTTTCTATTGCATAAGTAGAAAACGGTGTAGTGAAAGCAAAATAATACATACAGGCAACCATTAATGCTATATGCAGTAGTATTTTCCACAATCCTATTATCTTTATTAGAGGAGCCCCGTGGCAGAGAGTGGTAAAGCTGCAGTACTGCAGTCCAAGCTCTGCTCACGACCTGACTGCGATCCTGGCGGAAGCTGAGTTCAGGTAGCTGGTTCAAGGTTGACTCAGCCTTCCATCTTTCTGTGGGCAGTAAAATGAGTACCCAGCTTGCTGGGGGGAAAGTGTAGATGACTGGGGAAGGCAACGGCAAACCACCCCGTAAAAGTCTGTCAAGAAAACATCCTGATGTGACGTCACCCCATGGGTTGGTAACGACTTGGTGCTTGCACAGTGGACTACCTTTACCTTTATTAAAGAACTCCCCTGAACCATTCAATTATAATATTACAACCTTTTAATCCTTTTTGCGGAAGGGCTGTGGCTCAGTGGTAGAGCATCGTTAGGGCTTTTATTGTAACAGGAACTCCTTTGCATATTAGGCAACACATCCCTGATATAGCCAGTTGTCCAAGAGCTTACAGGCTTCTTAGTACAGGGCCTACTGTAAGCTCCAGGAGGATTGGCTACATCAGGGGGCATGACCTAATATGCAAAGGAGTTCCTGCTACAAAAAAAGCCCTGAGCATTGGCATGACTTGCAGAAAGTCCCAGGTTCAATCCCTGGCATCTTCAGCTAAAAGGATCTGACAGTAAAAAGGATCTGGCAGTAGGTGATGTGGAGGACCTCTACCCGAGACCTTGGAGAGCTGCTTCCCACCTGGAGACAATACTAACCTTGATGGACCAATTATCCAATTCAGTATAAGGCAGCTTCATGTGTGAATTTGGTGCAGTGGTTAAGTGTGTGAACTCTTATCTGGGAGAACCGGGTTTGATTCCCCACTCCTCCACTTGCAGCTGCTGGAATGGCCTCGGGACAGCCATAGCCTTCATAGGAGGGCAGCTTTTGGGAGAGCTCTCTCAGCCCCACCTACCTCACAGGGTGTCTGTTGTGTGTGTGTGTGTGGGGGGGGAAGGTAAAGGAGACTGTGACCTCTCTGATACTCTAAGGGCGTTTTCGCACTGACCTTCAAGTGGCGCGACCACCCTCTTCACACCGGAGGATCTGCGCGGATTTCGCACAAGAAGCGCCGGAGCACCCAAAAGAGCTGGCGACTTCCGTTGCAAAAGCCGCTCAAACGTTTTCCTGCTTCTTGGCGGTTTCCGTTTGAGCAGGTTTTGCGACGGAAGTCGCCGGCTCCTTTGGGTGCTCCGGCGCTTCTTGTGCGAAATCCGCGCAGATCCTCCGGTGTGAAGAGGGTGGTCGCGCCACTTGAAGGTCAGTGTGAAAAAGCCCTAAGATTCAGAGTATAGGGCAGGATAAATCCAATATCATCTTCTTCCCTATCATCTCCATCAGCCATAACAAGGAGCATACCTTTGACAGCAAACACAGGTTTGCATCCATGTAACATAAGAAAGAGCTGCAGCCATGGAAGGGGCTTTGGCATTTAAGCCCCAACTGTTCGGGCTGAGCCTCCATCCATCTGCCTTCCCCGCCCTTCCCAATGACATTATCGTGCATTCCTGCTGAAAGCTGTTTTGTGTTTCGGAGGGTCTGTCTTGCTGCTTTGCAGTTTGAGGGGATGGAAGCAATTTGTATTATACTAATAATGGCTCTGTACCAGCCTTGCTGAGCAACATCTGCGAGCCACAATGTCACCCCTGGTTCTTGGCAGCCGCTGAGGGCTTCTAGCTGCATGAGAACTCCCTCTTCTGCCCTCATTCTAGGAGGGTGTGCTCTTGGCCTTTCTTACATCATCAGGCCTGGGAGAGGAGAGGACAGTGGAGTTGCCAGCTCTAGGATGGGAAGTTCCTGGAAAAAGCAAAGTTTGGGGTAGGGTTGCCAATCCCCAGTTGGGGGCAGGAGATCCCCTGGTTTGGGGGTCCTCCCCCTGCTTCAGGGTCATCAGAAAGCTGGTGGGGGGAGGGAAATGTCTGCTGGGCACTCCATTATTTCCTATGGAGACCGATTCCCTAGGGTATAATGGAGAATTGATCCATAGGTATCTGGGGCTCTGGGGGAGCTGTTTTTTGAGGTAGAGGCACCAACGTTTGAGCATAGCATCCAGCAGCTCTCCTCAAAATACCCTCCAGGTTTTGAAAAAATTGAACCAGGGGGTCCAATCCTATGAGCTCCCAAAGAAGTTTCCCCTATCCTTTATTATTTCCAGTGGAGGGAAGGCATTTAAAAGGAATTTAGTATTTTTCAATATGATGGCTGGAATTCCCTTTGGAGTTCAATTATGCTTGTCACAACCTTGCTCCTGGCTCCATCCCCAATGTCTCCTGGCTTCACCCCAAAGTCCCCAGATATTTCTTGAACTGGACTTGGCAAGCCTAGTTTGGGGATGGGAGGAACCTCAGTGCAACACTACTTTGGACCTCGTGTCAAGCAGCTCTGATCTCCAGGGGAACTTATCTGAGTTGCCTGGAGATCAGTTGTGCTTCTGAGAGATCTGCAGACACCACCTGGAGACTGGCAACTCTAGAAGGCAGTCCCTGCTGCAACAAAGGGGCTTGAATCAGGACTCCCAACTGGGGGCTGCTCTTTCCCTCTTGCTGCTCTGCAGACATCATTTCAGGGTTTCCAGGCTTGCTGCGGTTTCAGTAAAGCCTGGAAGTTCTATCAGGGAGACCTTGTCAGTAGCCAGAGGAACGTCCTCCATCGGGGGAAACACCGTTTTCTGTTCTGAAAGCAAAGCTGTCTCGCTTCTGTTCTTGGCACTGTGAATTTCCTCTCCTCTGCCCTGTTCTCTAGATGCTTTTCCAAGTAGTTATCTTGTCTCCAGGCTGCATTCCACGTCTTCTCTCCTCTTCCCTTGCTCATTTGTGGTGAGAGAAGTCTTTTCCCAGCCGTGTCTGGTAGCCAGATCTCAGAAACATGGATCTCATTCACATGGAGGGGTTTATCCCAGTGTTCCCTTGACTGTGGGTCAGAACCTCAAAGTAGGTCATGAAGTCTCTGAAAGTGGATCATGAGCCAGCCTTCCCTAATGACCACCCCTGCCCTTTCCATTGCTTTATTCCGTATCTGGGAAACCAAGATCTGACCCTGGAAACAGGATCTTCTGTGGCATCCATTAGTTGGTATTTTTTTGGTCACTGCATATATGTGTTGATCAACTAAAACATGTTCTGTTGGCAGGGGTGGAATTCTAGCAGGAGCTCCTTTGCATATTAGGCCACACACCCTGATGTAGCCAATCCTCCAAGAGCTTACAAGGCTCTTTTGTGTAAGCTCTTAGAGGATTGGCTACATCGGGGAGATGTGGCCTAATATGCAAAGGAGTTCCTTCTAGGAATTCCACCCTGCCTGTTGGTTATCACTTATTTGTTTCTTAGAATCTCAGGGGGAAATAGAGGGATTAATGAAGGAGAGGGCAACTGAAGGCTGGGATTACTATTGGGGGCAGCTGCACCCTTTGGGTGATTGTTTATTGGTTTCTCCAAAAACATCTGGTTATCCAGTCACTGTAGAAAATGGCATGCTGAATTTGATGGGCACTAAGGGCCTCAAGTGACAAAAAACGTCAGGCCAGCCTGGCTGGTTCACAATACCAATTACATTTGGACTTGTGGGTCACCATAATGAAAAGGTTGGGAACCACGATAGAGGTTGAGAAAGAGAAGTTTTTCTCCCTCTCCCCAAATACTAGAACTTGAGGGCATCCAATGAAGTTGATGGTCAGGAGGTTCAGGATGCACAAAAGAAAAGACTTCCTTACACAGAGAGTGATTAAAATGTGAAATTAGCTGCCAGAGGATGTCGTCATGATGGCCACAGGAATAAACGACTTTAAAAGAGGTTTAGATAGATTCATGGAGGATAACTCTAGCCATTGGTGACTGAGGAGAATCTCCAGATCTAGCATTATGGTATTATGCATCTAAAAGGCATGCGTTGCACATGATAATACCACCTTAGTTGCGTGCAAAAATTATACATGTGTGTACAATATGAACCCATAAGCAAAGCTATTAAGAAAATGCATCAATGAATATTAAAAGAAATTTGACGATTGCTGTCTTTGGTTGAATTTTGAAGGCACATAAAAAGCAGATTTGGCATTTAATCCATGATGGTTTGCAATGAACCCAGGAAAGTGCATCCTTCTTTGCTTGAACTTGCTTGTGTAGAGGGAGGGGCTGTGGCTCAGCATCTGCTTTGCACGCAGAAGGTTCCAGGTTCAATCCCTGGCATTTCCAGGATACGGTAAAATGTGGTATGAAAGGCCCGTGCCTGAGACTCCAGAAAGCTGCTGCCAGCCAAAGCAGGCAATACTGACTAGGGGTGTTGCAGGCTGAGCCTCATATCTCTCTGCCTCCTTCAGTTTGCTTTGAGTGACAGGGGAGGGAAGGTATGGGGACTGCTGAATGGCAGTGGTGGGTGAGGAGTGGCCTGAACAGAATTAGACCCCTTGTAGGGTACAGAATAGCCCTTGAGGGTTCATCTCCTTGCTTGTAACCAGCGAATGTTCAAGCATCCTTGATACTGGTCTTGATCGATCCATGTTTTGAGTACTTTCTTGTGTTCGTGACCCATTCGTGCTATCAAAAGAAGTCTGTTTTTTTTTTTTTAAAGTAGTTTTGATTGCATTAAACTGGCTCTGCTCACATGAAGTTCATGACTCAACATGACTTGGAAAACCTTCACACTGTGGGTTGGCCCAGAATACAATTTGGGACTTAAGAGTTCTGTCAACCAAATCGATGTGTGCAAATCCATGGCACGAAGAGGGAGGAAGAAACAGCAGTAGGGAAAGAATGGGAAGAATGACTATCTTGGATCTGCCTTTTTTGGCAGAACAAAAAGAAGAGGTATCTTGCTGAGCCGGTCATTAAATGGCTGATGCAACAATGACCCCATTATTTCCTAGGGGTGCTAGACAGGCCAGGTCTAACGTTCATAGTGTATCTGAATGCTGGGATGTGGAATGGTATAGTATAGCCCAGCCCAAACTTACTTAAGGTGAGAGCCGCATAGAATAAATGTCAGATGTTTGACAGATGCAAGACATGAATGCCGGACGTTTGAGAGCCTCAAGACAGGAAAGAAGGAAGGAAGGAAAACAGATGGGGAAGGAGGAGGGAGGGAGAGATGGAAAGAAAGCAACTTTAACTTTAAATGCATTCTCCAAGCTGCAAGTTGGCTTGGCTTGGAGAAGTGATTTAAAGAGAGAAATGCTTTCTCCAATTCAGCCGATGGGGCAGTGGGGGCTTCAATGTGTGTGAAAAAGCCACATGTGACTCCCAAGCCACAGGTTGGCCACCCCTGGTATAGCTTGACCTCATCAGATCTTGGAAGCTAAGCAGGGTTGGCACTTGGATGGGGGACCACCAAAGAAGACTACGCAGAGGCAGGCAATGGCCAACCACCTCTACTCCTCACTTGCCTTGAAAACCTTGTAGGGTTGCCATAAATCAGCTGTGACTTGAAACACTTTGCACAGACATATCTGAAGGCACACTCATAGTGGGAAACAGGATGCTGGACTAGATGAACTGTTGGTCTTAACAGCAGACTCCTTTTTGTGGTTCCTGTAGGATTTGTGCGGAGCTACCACCTGTGACACCTTGGGAATGGCAGATGTGGGTACCATGTGCGACCCCAAACGCAGCTGTTCAGTCATTGAAGATGATGGCCTTCCTTCTGCTTTCACCACGGCTCATGAGCTGGGTAAGGAACAAAGAGTGATTCGGTGTGGTCATAAGTTTGGGTGGTGCAGTGTTTTGAGAGAGGAAATGGTACATTTTGGGGCAGCCTTGGGAAAATCTTTCCCTGTTGATTTCTACCTGCTCATTGCAACAGGTTCAATGTGCACAGGCACAGTTGTACATGATATGAAGGATGAGATTAATTTGTTTCCATTAAGGGTTAATCAACAAAGACTGGTCCATCTGCTGATTAAAAACCACTGGGGATATGGCGGTCACTAGGGATATAGTGCTTCAGGGACCACGTGTTGGCTAGCCTTGACTGAAAGCACAGAGACTCTGAGCATACAAAGGGTTTATTGTTATTCAGTCGCACAGTCAAGTCCGACTCTTTGCGATGGACAAAGTCATGCCAGGCCCTCCTGTCTTCCACCATCCTCCGAAGTCTGCTCAAATTCGTGTTAGTTACATCAGCAATACTGTCCAGCCATCTCATCTTTTGCTGTCCCCTTCTTCTTTTGCCTTCTGTCTTTCCCAGCATCAGGGTCTTCTCCAGTGAGTGCTCCCTTCTTCTTTGGTGGCCAAAGTATTTGAGTTTCAGCTTCAGCATCTGACCTTCCAGAGAACTGTCAGGATTGATTTCCCTTAGGGCTGACTGATTTGACCTTCTTGCAGTCCAAGGGACTCAAGATTCTTCTCCAGCACTACAAAGGGTTAGAAACCCCTAAATGAAGCTTGCTTTCCTCTGATGAGGTTGCCTTCCTCTTCTAAGTTGTCATATAAAAATAGATCATTCCTCTGAGTGAAGAAAGACGCCGGATGGTTGGACTTCCTTCCACAACTGGCTCTCAGATGGTTCTTTGGCTGGACCTACAGCACTGGAAAGTCCAAGCTATTTTTCTAAGGCAAGAAATCCCTAGAGAGATGTTTATATCCAATTTTTGGACCGAGTCTTGGCATTCAAAGCTGGTTCCAGGGCAAACCCCTCTTCCTGAGAGCCAGGCTGTCTGTGACACCCACCATGGGAGAACTTCTTCTAAGAGTTCTGATGGTTGTCCTGCCTGGTGGAAGGGAAAGCTGGCGGATTGCAATCCCATATGCACGGAAGGGCAAGGTGCTGGCTGCCTTCCCCCTTATTGTTTTCTTTCTTGGCATCTAGAAAAGAAGAACCATCTACAGTGCAGTCCTAAGCAGTTACCCCCTTATACATCCATTGAAGCCTGTGCGTCTAGAACTGTGTAACTCCTTTTAGGATTGCATTGCTCATGGTGCAGATTGTAGTAGAAATCTGTTTGCTTTTGGGCTGTTCAAGCTGTTTCCTGCAGATTCTTAGTCCAGATTGTGTAGCCATGGGAGAGTGAATGGCGAGGTAGTGTTTGTGTAGCGGTTAGTATCAAATTAGGGTCTGGAAGACCCAGGTCTGTATTGCTGCCTGCTGAGTAGGGTGGCCAGGTCTGACTCAAGTAATATCTGGGGACTTTGGGGGTGGAGCTGGGAGCAAGGGTGCGACAAGCACGATTGAACTTGGAAGGGAGTTCTGGCTGTCGCATTTAAAGGGACTGCATGCCTTTTAAATGCCTTCCTTCCATTTGGAATAACAAAGGATAGGGGCACCTCCAAACCAGAGGATCCCCTGCCCCCAACTGGGAACGGGCAACCCTACTGATAAGTGATCTTGGGCCAGTCACTGTTTCTCAGCCTAACCCGCCTCACAGGGTGTTAGTTGTGAGCAGGGCTCGTTTTGTGGAAAAATAGGTGGTGGAGCTCATTAGTTTAACTCATTAGCATATGCTGCCCCCCCAGCCAAAAGCAACTCGATGCAAGAAAGGAGAGCCCTGGGTGAGCTAGGCCTGATTGGGCTGGCTAGAGATCCAGCCAGCCCAAGCAGGCCTCACTCGCCTGGGGCTCTTTTGCCCCACCTCCCAGTCCAAAGGCCAGCAAGCCACCCGCTGCCCAATATCACATAAGAAGTGGCAAAAGGGTGGCATGGGCTTCTCCACGGGTTAATGAGGGATGCTGGGGGTGTGGCAAAGCCCCAGGTGGCCAGCTGGCTGCCTGCTCTCCTCATCCAGGGATTGTTATGCAGCTGCGCCTACTATTCAATGGCCAAGGTAGGTGGGGAGGAAGAAGGGGAAGCCACAGAAAGGTTCAGGAGCTGTGCTCCTTTGAGGTCCTGCTGAATCTGAGGCCTGGTTGTGAGACTGTAATGGAGGAAAGGAGAACAATGTTCTAAGCTGCTTCAGTTCCCCACTGTGAAGAAAAGCGGCATATAAATATCTAAATTAACGGATCACTAGAGCAATGGCTTCCTGTCAGGAACTGGGCTTCAAACTGTAAATCTCCTGGTTCAAGCAGTGACATAGCCCAGTAAGGTCCTCCAGTTCTCTCTCCTTCTGAGTGGCTCTCGGCAGAATAACTCGAGGCTCTTGCCCCATTTTATTATCACAAAAACACTCTGAGGTGGGTTAGACTGATAAAGAGTGACTGCAACCGAAAGGGCCATGAGAATCTGGGCTCTCTCTCTTTCTGCTGCACCATGCTGACTCTTGTGCTGATGTGTTCTCAGGTTCCAGAACCCACCCCCCCCCCCCCTTCAGAGGCAAAAGGGCTCTGTGGCTAGCAAGCAGTGTGGTGTCTCAAATGGCCAGATCACATATCAATATTTCCCTATGGGAAGTCATGTGGCAATGAAGAGCCCTTCTAGGGATTCTATGTACATATCTATCACATTAATTACCCTCACATTTCTCATGAGGCTCAGAATGCTCTATCTGCTCCCAGGGCTTTTTTTTTTTTGGGGTAGAAAAAACCCAGCAGGATCTCATTTGCTTACTCTTAACACTAAGCCAGCCAGAACTGCATCCCTCTGCATTCCTGCTCAAAAAGAGTCCTATCTGCTTCTATATAAGCTATATTGCATCACAACAGCCCAACAAGGCAAGTTAGGCCAAGGCAGAACAACTGGCCAAATTTGCCCAACAAACTTGCTATCCACCTGTACAGTCTGGAATAGTTTCCCTGAAGAGATCCGGGACAGCTTCTTCACTTTGTCTTTCTTGAAGAACTTAAAAACCTTCCTTTGAGTGGAAAGCAAGTTAAGTATTCTTTTGTTGGGAATTGGCTTTTGTTAGTTAAGACGTCAGTGAGCCATAATTGTTTGCTTAGTGAGTGGATTATGGCTTCATGTAAACCTCTTTGTGCTTTTGGAAACGCAGCGTATGCATTTTAAGCTGGGTCAGTCCATTTCAAAGGCTTGGATCCGATGCCATTTCCCCCCCTCCTGTGTCCCTCTGGCTTTCCTCTGCTGTGTGACACACGCTTCCCCTTCCTCTAGCATTTCCTCATGCCGAACATCAATGTTTTCCAAGGAGCTCTTCCATATGCAGAAGTGCTAGGAGCAGAGGAAGTGAACTCCCCTTCAGAGGGAAGCCTTTGCAGTGGCCAGAGAGAAGGGTTAAGGGCAAACAGTGTCATCAGATCAAAGCCAAGGAGCTTGGCTGTCTACATACTGCCTCCCCCCTCCCGGGTCCACAGTGGTTCATCTCTTTATTGGGAAATTTGGTTAATATAGCAGAGTTTTGCCTAGTCATAGAAGTGTGATCCTGAGTGCAGTAAATAAAATCTCCCAAGAAGTGTATCGCAAAAAAGGCACACTTACATTTATTCAAGTCGATCCAGTTCACATTCAGGCTGCAGTCAAAAGAGGAGAAAGAAGTAGGGTTGCCAAGTCTCTTGTGGCTGCTTGGCAGGGGACTTTTTTTTTTTGCATGCGCACAGCGCTCGGAATGATGTCACCTATCGCGGGGATGCTCTAGGAATGCGTGGGAAACTCTGTGGTTTCACACTGGGATGCTCTAGCAATTTTTTGGGAGGGGGGAATTCTATGGTACTATAGAGGCTTCCCCCAAATTGCTAGAGCATCCCGTGCGAAATCATAGAGCTTCCTGTGAATTCCTAGAGCACCTCTGCATGACTTGCCTGGCGCGATATGTAGGAGTAGGTGGTGAGGAAGTATTTGTGAGTTTCCTGCATTGTGCAGGGGGTTGGACTAGATGACCCTGGAGCTCCCTTCCAACTCTATGATTCTACATCAATTTTATGACTTGGAGATGGCAACCCTAAGCGGAGCAGTGTTGAGTTGCTCCTCGCCTCTGCTCTACATCTGTCTGGCCTTGCGCATTCCCCGTCCGGTGTGTGCCAGACCATTCTTGCCTCAGTGCCTCCATCCATCATCCTGTGGCTTAGGAAACGGCCACTTAAAACCGAAGCCACAGCAGAGAGATGGGGCCCATGTCTGCGGTTGCCACCTGTGAAGCAGATTTAGAAGCGGGGGAGGGGGGGGGACTGGATCCAATTTGGTTTTGAACATCTCTTGGTTTGTAATTAGAAGGGGCAAGGCTGATGTTTAAAATAACCCACAATGCTTTAGCTCAGGAAGTTTAGACAATAGCGAAGCTTCCAGGACAGATTTCGGGAGGGGAAACTCCACCTCATCGGGTGTGTGAGTGAGAGCGAAAGAGACTCCGCAGCATTTTTCCTAGTGCTATCAGGAGGTTTGATTGGAACGGTTAGAAAACAGCTGCTAGGAAGACAAGGACACACGAGCTACAGATATACAGGCTTTCTGGCTTTGCTGCCGTTCCCAGGCTTAAGAAACCCTGCAGTAACATGTCACGGCCGGGATGCATTAGACACACACCTAGATCCGGAGAAGCTTTGTGCCAGATTGTCAAGAGGATTTGTAGCCAACTTGCTTTGGCTCTTCTTCAGGGCACAGGAAGAGACTCCGGTTTTGATTAGGGCTGCAACAAATTCCCCGGTTGCAATTCTGCTTCAGAACGGGCTGCAGCAGAAACAGAATGCCCGGCAAGTAGGGTTGCTAATACTCAGTTGGCAGGCAGGGGACCCCCCAGTTTGGAGGCTCATCAGAAAGTGGGGCGGGGAGGGAAAAGTCTGGTGGGCATTCCATTATTCCCTATGGAGACGGATTCCCATAGGGCAAAATGGAGAATTGAACTGCAGGTATCTGGAGCTCTGGGGGGCTGCTTTTTGAGATAGAGGCACCACATTTGCAGCATAACATCCAGTAACTCTTCTCAAAACACCCTCCCAGTTTCAAAAGGATTGGGCCAGGGGGTCCAATTCTATGAGCCCCGAAAGAAGATGCCCCTATCCATTATTTCCAGTGGAGGGAAGGCATTTAAAAGGTGTGCGGTCCCTTTAAATGTGATGACCAGAACTCCCTTTGGCATTCAGTTATGCTTATCACACCCTTGCTCCTGGCTCCACCCCCAAAGTCTCCTGACTCCACCCCCAACCCCCCAGATATTTCTTGAATTGGACCTGGCAACCCTACTGGCAAGTGGATTTCTTTGTAAAGGGGGCTGGCTCATGATCATTGGCTGAAGTGTCTGGCAGTGGTGACTTGCCTGTGGGGATGTGCCACCATGGATTAAGTGAATTTCCACATTGCCTATCGTCACATGCACCCGCGGTACTTTCCAATGGGGCCGGCAGACTAATTCAACTACAGTAATCATGTAACGAGTATTTGTGCGTGCCTTAATAATGATTTTGGGGTTGGTGCCTTGGCACGGAAAACAAATTCTGGCATTAAGACCTAATCCAGCCCTGATCTGGATGACCCAGGCTAGCCTGATCTGGTCAGATCTCAGAAGCTAAGCAGGGTCAGCCCTGGTTAGTACTCGGACGGGAGACCACTAAGGAAGTCTAGGGTTGCTGTGCAGAGGTAGATAATGGCCAACCACTACTGAATGTCTCTTGCTTTGAAAGCCTTAGGGCAATGCCATAGGTTGGCTACAATTTGACAGCAAAAAAAAAAAATAAAGATTGAATGGTCTTGGAGAATCCCTGCTTAAGATCATATCATTAATGTCTGGATTCTTAGAGAGTGGAATTTTGTTCAAATGGCAGATCCCCACTGGTTGAGTTAGTGCTCTTGGACTAAACAGTTAGTGCTATTGGACTATATGTACCACTGGAAAGATGGGCCAGTTGGCAAAAGGTGTCGTGTCCTGCGTATTTTGTCGGGCATCCATCTCTTGTTTTGAGCCACCCTTCCTCTAGGGAGTTTGGGATGGCATGCATGGGTCTCCCCTCCACATTTATCCTGGGAGGCAGGTTAGGCTGCAAGAGAGTTATTGGCCCAAGGTGCCCTGTGAGCTTCATGGTTGAAATGAAGATGTAAGTTCATGTCTCCCCAGTTTGAGACTAGTACTGAAGCCAGTATTCCACAAGCAGGGGTGGAATTCTAGCAGGAGCTCCTTTGCATGTTAGACCACACAGCCCTGATGTAGCCAATCCTCTAAGAACTTACAAAAAAGAGCCTTGTAAGCTCTTGGAGGATTGGCTATATCAGGGGTGTGCAACCTAATATGCAAAGGAGCTCCTGCTAGAATTCCACCCCTGCCCACAAGACTGACACCCACATGGATTATGTCTGCCATTTGGACTTGGCGGTGATCATACACCGATCAATATATTCCTTATATTGACTTGAGGATGCTTGCCACCTGGAAAACATGTCTGGGAGCCAACAGCTATGCATTCACTGCAAATTCAAATCAGGTTCAGACCAGCTTGACTGTCATGGTTCCCCATCCTGGGACTACTGGGTTGGATCCAGGCTAAACATTCCACTGATGGAAGACACGTACAACAGCAGGATGGACCTGGGGGCAAAGGTTCTGCAGCTAAAAGAGGGAATAGGTGGATTTTGCTCCCTTCCTAGGATAAAATTTGGTTAGACTCCAGAAAAGACCATGAATGAGTAAAGAACTCCATGCACCATAAAACTGGAGAACCACATCATGGATAACCTGTTCTAATGCCGGTTCTGTTGGTCGTGTAGTTAGGGAGATCTGGAAGTTCTATGGCATGCAACAAGCAGGAATAAACCAAGATGCCCAGTTCTACCTACAGGAGCATTCACACTTTGAACTCAAAACCGTTAGAACGGGGGTGTTGAACATGGGTGTTAATTTGGCCCCCAGATGGCTCCTATCAGGCCCCTGATCAACTGCTTCCTTCTCCCACTCTTTTGCTTCCTTCTGCATCACAGCTTGCTTTGCAAGGCTTGCTGAATTGCACAGGAGCTACAGAGCAAAGCCTCTGTTTTCTCCATTGTCTGAGGCTCCTCCCTTTGGGAGGAAGGGGAGGAGAGATAGCTTGCTTCAAAGGAAGCTCTGGCTCTTTCCTTCCTTCCCCAGGGGACCAGGAGAGGGAGGAGCCTCAGCCAATAGAAGGAAGAGAGGCTGGGCTCAGTAGCTCTGCTGTGTGATTGAGAGAGCCTGGATTGCACAGGAGAAATACAAAGCAAGCACCTTTTAGACCAACAAGTGCTAATGTTTTAAGCATATTTTATTTGAAGGTTTTTTTTAAAACATCTTTTGTCTGTGTCCTTTATAAAGTTTATACCTCCCATACCAGGCATTACGTTTTATGACACACATGGCCCGACTCAGCAAGGTATTTATGTCAGATCCGGCCCTCATAACAAATGAGTTCAACACCCCTGCATTGGAATGTTCATCTTCTGCCACCTTTTAGATTTAGTGGAATGTTATTTCAGCCCCAGTTATGCAGCTCAAATGTTCAAGGATGTTCCGAGGGAGTCCAACATTGCAGAGAAACCAGCAGTGGGATTTGGGTAACTGGAGTGGCCAGGAAGTCTGAATAAGGAGATGCGGGTTTGTTTTATTTCAATTCCTCTTTTCCCTGCTCTGGGTTGCTCAGGTTTCCTTCTCGTTGCGTTTTCAAGAACTAGTGTCCGTGCACAAAGCAGATGGTGTGAACCTTGGCCAGGGAACTGCTGGCTTGTAGTCTCCCCATTGGCAAGGAGACACGCATCTGTTGTAACTTTGTCTACCTTTGGGGGCGATCTGATTAGAACACGAGCAGAGAGAAATTGGTGGAGCCAGGAAGGAGATCCAAAACAGTGATGACTGTACTGCATAGGTATATCCGGTGCTGGGACTCCCATGAGCAAAAGGGGTGTCATGGATTCTGCAGGAAGATCAAAAGAACAAAGGGCCTATTGTTATGTTTCCAGTGTGTTTGCCCCAGTCTGTCCCAAGGGATTTCGGTCAGACGTAGCTGCAAATTCCCTCCTGGGAATTCGGTGCTCGAGCATGCGGGGCTCGATTCACATGTGAAGCTGCCTTATACTGAACCAGACCCTCGGTCCATCCAAGTCAGTATTGTCTGCTCAGGCTGGCAGCAGCTCTCTAGGGTCTCAGGGGGAGGTCTTTCACATCACCAGAGAGCCAGTTTGGTGTAGCGGTTTAAGTGTGCAGACTCTTATCTGGGAGAACCGGGTTTGATTCCCCCACTCCTCCACTTGCAGCTGCTGGAATGGCCTTGGGTCAGCCATAGCTCTGGCAGAGGTTGTCCTTGAAAGGGCAGCTGGTGGGAGAGCCCTCTCAGCCCCACCCACCTCACAGGGTGTCTGTTGTGGGGAGAGAAGATATAGGAGATTGTAAGCCGCTCTGAGTCTTTGATTCAGAGATATATATATAAATCTGCAGTCTTCCTCTTCTTCTTCCTCTTCCTCCTCCTCTTCTTCTTAAACTGAAGATGCCATGGATTGAACCTAGGACCTTCTGCATGTCAAGAAGATGCTCTGCTACTGATCCACAGCCCCTCCCTGATTCAGACTCTACCTTTTCCTCTGTGCAGTCCTCCTCTCCTGAAATGGCCCAGGGACAAATGCTGTTTGCTCCATGGGAGACTATACATGTACTGAGGGGGTATACTAAAGTTTCATCAGTGGGTCAAGTAGTGCTTCCCTGGAGCTATTTCAGGTCCGGGGAAAATTACCAGGCAGGGAAATGCTGAAGTCTCTTTCCCCCAATGGCCTTGGATCTGAACTGGGACTCAAAGTTTGGGAATTGAGTTTCTAGGTGGAAACCTGCAGCTGACATGAAACTGAACATCACAGTGGGGAATCTGTGGGAAACGGTAATGTGTTGTTTGTAACATTCTCACGTGAACGGGCCATGTTGGTCTGTCCATCAGTCATTTAGCTTTCTGGTTAGCTGCTATTCCAACTGAGGCTTCCAGAGCAAGATAGCAAATATGCAGTTGGGATGCAGCCAGGGCAACTCTGCACATGCTCATAGGCTAATGCATGATGCAGGGTATTCTGATGCCAAACTCCAACACTTTAAAACATATGTTGTTAGACTAGGAGCATCATTGTCTGGGGGAAGGGGGAGTTTATGTACTTTCAAAGGACCAATCTCAGAATCTCGTGCTGGGTAAGATCAGGACACACAGATATAAACACGTTACCATTCCCCAGGTAGGAGTGAGGGATCGCCCACTTTTACAGGCTCCTGCCTGCCAGCACACAGCTGGCCAATGGGGGGAAACTCTCCCGCCCTCCAAACACTGACCTCTTGTGTGACACGATGAAAGAAGCCTAGGTGCATCTGTGACCCTGGTTTTTGAGAGAAGCTCTATTGGTTGAGTGCGAGTTTTGCTCCAAAGCCAGAGCTTTGTCCCAGACATCACTGGTGTGCCTACATCACTTCCAGGTGACCTCTGCATGTTGTGTGACGTTCCCACCCACTTCCAGAATGTTCTCCTAATCCTGCCACCAGTGTGACAATCAGACCTGGCAACCCTAACACACACACACACACAATCTAAAGTCACTCTAAAAAAATCTAATTTAAAATACTAGAAAAGATTGAGTACCCAGTACCAATACCTAAACTGAGGTTATTGTACTTCGGTCACATTGTGAGAAGATTCACTGGAAAAGTCAATAATGCTTGGAAAAGCTGAAGGCAGTAGGAAAAGAGGACGACCCAATATGAAATGGATTGGATCAGGAAGGAAACCATGACATTCAGTTTGCAATACCTGAGCTGTTAATGACAGGACATTTTGGAGGTCATTCATTTGTAGGGCCCTCACAAGTTGGAAGTGATTTGGTGACACATAACACATGTACACTCAGTACCAGTGGTCAGGCCTATCCCAAGGCAAAATGTACTTTAAAAAAGAGGACAGCTTTTAGTCAGCCAATGGAAGTCTAAAAAGAGCCAGTCAACTGAAGCCTTTTGGTGTAGGGCCAGTTTGGTGTATTGGTTAAGTTTGTGGACTCTTATCTGGGATAACCGGGTTTGATTCCCCACTTCTCCACATGCACCTGCTGATGTGACTTTGAGTTAGTCACAAGTTCTCACTGAGCTGTTCCTCTCAAGAGCAGTTCTGGGAGAGCTCTCTCAGCTCCACCTACCTCACATGGTGTCTGTTGTGGGGAGGGGAAGGGGAAGGGGAAAGAGATTGTAAGCCTCTCTGAGACTCCTTTGGGTAGTAAAGAGTGGGGTATATATCTAATCTCTTCTCATTCTCTTCTCTTCTCTTCTGGTTTGGGGCAAACTCTATGGTTTAGCTTTCTGGTTAGCTGCTATTCCAACTGTGGAGAGCCAGTTTGGTGTAGTGGTTAAGTGTGCGGACTCTTATCTGGGAGAACCGGGCTTGATTCCACACTCCTTCACTTGCACCTGCTAGCATGGCCTTGGGTCAGCCATAGCCCTGGCAGAGGTTGTCTTTGAAAGGGCAGCTGCTGTGAGAGCCCTCTCCAGCCCCACCCACCTCACAGGGTGTCTGTTGTGGGGGAGGAAGGGAAAGGAGATTGTGAGCCGCTCTGAGACTCTTCGGAGTGGAGGGCGGGATATAAATCCAATATCTTCTTCTCCTCTTCTCATTCTCTTCTCTTCCTTTTCCTCTTCCTCTTCTAAGGAAGAGCCATCTTAAGTGTGCCTGGCCACAGGCCCTCATTCATTCAATTTTGATAGGAAAGGTGTTTGAAGGGAAGCTGGTTAGTAACATCTCCTGGAAATGTAGCAGCCAAATGGAGACCAGCCGCCCTGCACTGTGGCCGAGGGCCTTGACGCACACATGGTTTTCTCTCTTTTAAGCTAGTAATTTACATTATAAACTCATATGAACAATAACAGCTTTCCCCTTCTTCCCTTCGTGTTAACTCGTTTACATTGTTACTGAAATAACATGCTTTTAATAATTTCATTTTTTTTTTTTTTAGTATTGCTTTGGTTTTGTTCCCGATTTAATAGTTTTCCTTCTCCAAATAGCCAGTCCTGGCCACCACCTTTCCTTAAAGCAGGGTTACCAGCTCTGCGTTGGGAAATTCCTGGGGATGTGGGGGTAGAGCCTGGGGAGGGGCCTCATTGGGGTACAATGCTGTGGGTGCCACCCGCTACAGCAGCCATTTTTCGACAGGGGACTTGATCAGAGAGGGGACGGAGTTCAGTGGTAGAACATCAGCTTTGCATAAAGAAGGTTGCAGGAGCAGTCCCTGGCATCCCCAGCTAAAAGGAGCAGGCAGCAGGTGATGTGAAAGACCTCTACTTGAAGCCCTGGAGTGCCACCATTAGTCTGAGCAGACAACACTGAAGAACCAGTAGTCTGATTCAGTATAAGGCAGCTTCATATGTGTTGTGTGGGGATCAGGTGTAATTCTGGGAGATTTCCAGGCTCCACTGGTAGGGCTGCTGGGTCCCCTCACCAATCTGGCAGGGAGATTTGGGAGGCATTCCAGGGATGGGCGAGCCGGAAGTGACATAATCACATCAGGGACATTATGCAGGGGATGCTCTGGCTTTTTGCACAAATGCTATGGTTAAATTGGGTTTAAACCATAAGTTTGCCCCCAAACCAGAGTACTCCCCCACAACATCCCCAATGCAATGACGTCACTTCTGGGTGATGTCATTGTGCCAGGGACATTGCACAGGGATGGATTTCCCCCACCAGGCAGCTGGTCTGCAGTGGGGAGAAGCCCCCAAAACTGGCATGCCTACATCACTTCCTGGTGACCTTTGCGTGTTGTGTGATGTTTCTGCCCACTCCTGGAATATTCCCCCAATCCTGCCGCCAGTATGACAATCAGACCTGGCAACCCTGACACACACACACACAATCCAAAGTCACTCTTTAAAAAAATCTAATTTAAAATACTAAAAAAGATTGAGTACCCAGTACTGGGATCAAGGGGCTGGCAATCCTACCCACTGGTAGGCTGACCAACCTACCATAAAATGATCTTCCTCTTGAGTGCTAAGCTGTTGGGACAATTGATTCATAATTAGAAAGTTCCAAACTCTCTGAGTCCCCAGTTCCCAGATGAGGCTAATGTCTTTTTTTCATGATTGGGTAATAGCGAGCCAAGCAGCTGCTACTAAATTGTTATAAAAACATGCTGTGGCGCCATCAGGAGGCAACATCTGGGGAAGGCCTTGGCCTCTATGCCCTGTTGTCAGCTGTGCAGAAGAAGTGGTTGGCCTCTGCAGGAGATGGGATGCTGGACTAGACGGGCTATGGGTCTGATCTAGCAGGGCTCTCTTATATTCTTATCATGTATCTATCTAAACAGCACGGCCAAGGGGTCAAACCACAATTAGCGTATCTATCTATCTTCTCATAGGCATCCCGGAACCTGAAGCTGGTAACAATAACGTAACACAATATAAATGATTTAGTAAAACATTAAAAGCAAAACTAGAACAACTTATACTGCAGTCAGCAGGGTATTCCCCAGTTGTCCAGGCTCACGGTGGTCTAAAAGCTATCCAGAACGACTCTGTCTTATAGCCTTGCTGGAAAATCAAGAGGGTAGGTGTTATGTATGCGGACTTAAACGAAGACTGAATTGGGTGTTCCTGCCTGGCTCACTGGAGTCAAATGATCGGAGCTTGGGGACTTGGGAACAAGAGGCAGCAGGATCCAAATCTCTGCTGCCCTAAACCAATCACAAGCCCCTGCCGGTTTGAAAGACCCAATAACGTGCTTGCGCGGGAACCCTGAGTTGTATATAGTTGGCCCTTTGGCCCAGTTCTACAGTTTTTTTACAGTGCAGCCACCTACAATGCTTAACCTAATAAAGAGCTGTTATTCACTACCACCTCTCCTCTTCAATGCTTAGAACCCACTGTATTATAGTAGGACCCCCCTGATATGTTCCAAAGGCCCGAGCTCAGACCATGGCAGCACATGCCTTAGATAACGTGTGTGTGTGTGTGTGTGTGTGTGGACACATCTTGTGGGATCATCATAGCTGTCGACCAGGGATGAGCAGGGAGAGGCCTCAGATCATGAACGGCTTTAAAGGGCTTCTTTACACAGAGAGTGATTAAAATGTGAGATTCGTTGCCAGATGATATTGTGATAGATGGCCACAGGCTTTGATGGCTTTAAAAGATTAGACAGATTCGTGGAGGAGAGGAGAGGTCTGTAAGTAGTTACTAGCCATGGTGACTGAGGCGGACTTCCAGGTTGTCTGCCTCTGAATCCCAGTGCCAGGAGGCAACATCCGGGGAAGGTCTCAACCTCTATGCCCTGTTGTTGACTTTCCAGAGGAACTGGTTTGGCCACTGTGAAACAGATCCAGAGGAGTTAGCCATATTAGTCTGTTGCTGCAAAATAGTAAAGAGTCCAGTAGCAACTTTAAGATTAACGAATTTTATCGTAGCATAAGCTTTTGAGAAACAAAGCTCGCCTTGCATCTGACGAAGAGAGCAGTGTTTCTCGATACAATCAAATGTATTAGGCGCTACTGGACTCTTTACTATTTTGTGTGAAACAGGATACTGGACTAGATGAACCATTGGTCTGATCCAGTAGGGCTCTTCTGATAGTCGTGAGCAATAATTTGATGCCTCTGTCTCAAAAAGCAGCACCCCCCCCAGAGCCCCAGATACCCACATTCTCATTATACCCTATGGAAATCGGATTCCATAAGGTATAATGGAGTGCCGAGCAGACATTTCCCTCCCTCTGCCCCCACTTTCCAATAACCCTGAAGCAGGGGGAGGGCCTCCAAAATGTGAGATTCCCTGATCCCAATTAGGGATTGGTAATCCTATCAGGGAGGCAGGAGATTCCCAGCTGCTGATTGCACTCAGACGGAGAAGTGGCGTATCATTCCCCCAGCTGGTTGCAACATGACTGGTGGTAATGCGTTTGGCTGGATGGGTTTCTGTTTCATGTAGGCCTGCCCCAATCTGTAGAATCAGGCAACCAAGTGAGAACCATGGATGAGATTAAAAGAAAAAGCCACGAGCTTCCGCGTCTACACAGAAGCGTGGGGCTTTTTCTAATCCATAGGAAAGCATGGGGTTCTTAAAAGAATGAGAGCTCCACATTGTGAAAGTTGCATCAGTTTTGTTCCTGATTTTAAAACCTGAATTCTTTCTCCTTCCAGGGCACGTCTTTAACATGCCCCATGACAACGTGAAGGTCTGCGAAGAGGTCTTTGGGAAGCTGAGGACCAATCACATGATGTCACCCACTCTCATACAGATTGACCGCACCAACCCTTGGTCAGCCTGCAGTGCAGCTATAATCACAGACTTCTTGGACAGCGGGCACGGTGAGTGTGGGATGAGGGTGTTGATACAGGAAAGGTGCATGATAGGGGTGAGTGAGGAGCATGGCAGAGAGAACAATTTGGGTGGAAAAGCTGAGCGGTCTGAATTACTGGCTGGTCACAAGGATGGACCAAACACTTTGGGCAACATTGCTTCTAGACCTGGGTGTAGGTTGCTTCAGTCCCAGAGGAGGGAAAAGAAAGAAGTGTTCTGTCAGGGCTAAAAGCAGTAATATGTGAATGGTCATTCCTGCAGTATGTGAACATATCCTTCCTGATTGCCTCCTTGGTTGCCTCCCTCTCTTCCTGGTTACCACTTGATTGAGGTGGCCAGAAATCTCAGTGAATTCTGTCTTGTAGGCAGGCCTCGGATTCAGCAGGAGCTCACAGAAGCGCAGCTCCTGAACCTTTCTGAGAATTCCACCTCCTCCTTCCCATCTTGTCCATTGAATAGTAGGTGCAGCTGCATAACAATCCCTGGATGAGCTCCACCACCTATTTTTCTACAAAACAACTCCTGCTTGTAGGATTTCACCAGGTTAAAGAGCTGCTGTTGAACCCTGACCAGGTGGAAATGTTGAAGTGAATTTGGGATTCACAAGAATATTGGTAATGTTGGGAAGGACGTTGGGAAGAATATTGGGAAGGACGGTGGCTCAGTGGTAGAGCATGTGCTTGGTAAGCAGAAGGTCCCAGGCTCAATCCCTGGCATCTCCAACTAAAAAAGGTCCAGGCAAGTAGGCGTGAAAAAACTCTCCTTGAGACCCTGGAGAGCCGTTGCCAGTCTGAGTAGACGATACTGACTTTAATGGACCGAGGGTTTGATTCAGTATAAGGCAGCTTCAGATTTTCACCAGTGACATTTTTCAGGAAGATTCCATGTAGAGATGGGTGAACTCGGTATCTTACTTTAGAATCTGGGCCAGCTAGAGTCTGCTTTTAGGTTTCTGGGATACCCAAGAGAACAAACGAGGGTTGCCAGGTCCTCCCTGTCTGCTGGTGGGGGGAATCAGGTGCCTTGTTGCGATCTTCTGGCATGTGTGCTTTTTGTGCGCTCCGTGATGATGTCACCCAAAAGTGATGGCATTGTGTTGAGGACGTCGGTGGGTGCGTGTTTTGGGGCAAACTCAATTTTTCCCCTTCAAAACGATAGAGTTTGCCCCAAAACTAGAACGTCACCCCCCAGTGTCCCCAGTGCAATGACTTCTCTTGCGGGGGTGGGTTTTTCCCACTGGCCAGCTTGCTGGCAACAGATCGAAGCCCCCAAAAGCAAGGGAAACATTCTTCTTGGGTTTTTTTGCATGGTATTTTTGTATTTTTATATGTGCATGAGTGTGTGTGTACCTGGAAGTCAGGGTGACCTCTGGTGACTGACCCCGACTGGGGCCCTGGAGGATATTCATGGAGGTGGCTGAATATATCCTACGCCTGCCCTCCTGACAGCTGGTATTCCAAGGAAGTCTCCCATCCAGGTACTTGCAGAATTGGCCCTGCTTAGCTTCCATGATCTGATCCAGGTCAGGGCAATCCCCTGCTCATTGGTTGATCTTGGTTCATTGGTTGATCTTGGGCCAGTGGGCCAGTCACAGTCTCTCAGTATCAACCTAGCTCACAGGTCACATTAGCAACCTCCAGGTGTGCCCTGAAGCACTTTCAGAATCGACAGCTCATCTCCAGACTACAGAAATTGGTTCCAAAAATGGCAGCTTGGCAGGGTGGACTCTGTGACACTGTACCTTACTAAAATCTTCCCCCACCAACCCTTCCCTCCCCAGCTTCCCTCCCAAATCTCCAGGAATTTCTCAACTGCAGTTGGTAACCCTACAGGGTTGTTGTGAGGACCAAATGGGACAGAACTATGCTGACATCCTTGGAGGAAGGGTGGCATAAAAAAGGTTGATGGGAAAATTTCTTAGGCGGCTTCTGCCATCTGAACAGCATTAGCCACTCCACGACAGAGCAGAAGAGAACAAAGGGTGTCTGAGTTCCTTAAGACCAGCTGTTCACCGTTGGAGTCATCCCGTGCTTCAGAGACACCTCCTGACCTGCTGGCTTGGTGTAGTTCTCCCATTTCATTAAACAATTTACACTTGGAGGACAGTAAATCATTCTAAACCGCAATGTCTGAGGCTTTCTTGGAGCAGCCATCTTAGAGGGACTGAATGATGCCTGACAGCAGTACAAGGCAAACTCTGGCTCATTTTTTTTTTTAAGTCTTCATTTGCTTTAACCAAAATCACACACGCATCATAAAGCACTTGGAAGGTCTGGAATGCAAGTTGTAAATCAGCCTTCCTGCACGATGACCAGGCCATCGGTAGCTTCAGTGCTTTTAAAACCATCTTGTTTTTTTAAGGCCCAGAACCTGATCCTTGCACATTTTGAACTATCTTTTCCATTTTGCGCACGCATGCACCAAGGGCTAAAAAAAAAAAAGCTTCAAGGCATGTGTGTGAATTCGGCATTTGTGACTAATTGCACTTGGAATTTGTCTCTTGCCTCGGTGTCTGTCCGCAGGAGGGGCGGGCCTGGCTTCCTTCCTCCTGTTGGTGTCAGGATCAATTCCGATGCAGATCTGAAAGATGATATAGTCCTCATGTGAGGTTTGTACCATCTCAGGGTTGCACATGGAGATGATTGTCCCAAATTGTTCCCATATGAAAAAGACAAGACTTCAGAGATTGGCTGTTTCCAAGCCTGCTATCTGGAAAACGCAGTGATATTTTTAAAGTGCAGGCAATTTCTGACAATAAACGCCTCAGAACTGGCCTTCCCTGGACAGAGCTGTATATTTCTTTGAGTAAGCATAACCTCTTTGATTCATATCCCTTGTTCCCAAGAGTTGAGAGCATAGAACATAAGAGAAGCCATGTTGGATCAGGCCAATGGCCCATCCAGTCCAACACTCTGGGCGTTTTCGCACTGACCTTAATCGGCAGCGACGTCCCTCTTCACCGCGCAGGATCTGCGCGGATTTCGCACCAATTGCCGCGGAGCACCCAGAAGAGCCGCAAAATCCTGCGGCTTTTGCGGCGCAAATGGAAACTGCCAAAAACCAGTTTCTGTTTGCGCCGCAAAAGCCACGGGACTTTGTGGCTCTTCCGGGTGCTCCGCGGCAATTGGTGCGAAATCCGCGCAGATCCTGCGCGGTGAAGAGGGGCGTCGCTGCCGATTAAGGTCAGTGCGAAAACGCCCTCTGTGTCACACAGTGGCCAAAAAAACCCAGGTGCCATCAGGAAGTTCATCACTGGGGCCAGGACATTAGAAGTCCTCCCATTGTGCCCCCCACCAGCACCAAGAATACAGAGCATCACTGCCTCAGACAGAATTCCATCAATACGCTGTGGCTAATAGCCACTGATGGACCTCTGTTCCATATGTTTATCCAATCCCCTCTTGAAGCTGTCTGTGCTTGCAGCCACCACCACCTCCTGTGGCAGTGAATTCCATGTGTTAATCACCCTTTAGGGGAAGAAGTACTTCCTTTTATCCATTCTAACACGACTGCTCAGCAATTTCATTGAATGTCCATAAGTCCTCGTATTGTGAGAAAGGGAGAAAAGTACTTCTTTCTCTGTCTTCTCTATCCCATGCATAATCTTGTAAACCTCTGTCATGTCACCCCTCAGTTCTCCAAGCTAAAGAGCCCCAAGCATTTTAACCTTTCTTCATAGATTCTGTCCTGATTACTTGCTTGCGCTTTAAATGTTGGAGTGAGTGACTCAGCCTGCCTGGACACTGGGGAAGCGCCACATCTCTCCACACACTCTCCACAATACCTCTACATAATTACTCAAAGAGGTGGTCTCCTAATTAGTTGGGGGAATTAACTTAAAGAAGACAGAGTGTGACGGAACTCACTTCAATTGGTGGACTGCTTTTAACTGTTAACAGAGAGTGGCAGTTAGGCAGTTGAGAAAAAGCAGTTAGGCAACTGGATGAGTTGAAGACTGACTGGAGGAGAGAGCAGTGGTCTTTTAATATGCTCTCTAGTATGTGACAGGGGGAAACTGGGATTCTCCACCTATATATAAGGGGATTTTTCCCTTAAGAGAACTCTTGAAATGAACCAAGCAAATGTTCAATTGGAAAGGTTTTTTATTTTTTAAAAATAATATAACAAAATGAATACAATAAACACACACAGAGAGCTAGCTAAGAGAAACAGGGAGAAGAGAGGATAGAGATCTTAAGGAAGGGTGAGAATTAACAGTCTTGAGGAACCATCCATGGAAGCAGCAAAACAGCCAATGTTTCATGAGAGAGGAGAGCCCAGCATAGTGGGGGTGTATGCGGAGGAACCAAGACACACACACACAGACTGCTGGGAAGCAGAGTGCTTCTGATATGGGGCAAAATGTGCCCTTTGGCGGGTATGATGTGTTTGCCAGAAAAACATTAACTGGATGGGTATCTGAGGTGGCAATGATATGTGAGAGGTCTGAGATGACGCAAGAGGACCTAGAAAGAAGGGTAATGTGTTAGGTGAATAGAATTAAACATAGATTGATTAATTAAGGTAAATGGGTATGAGGAAGTGAGGCTGGGAGTTGATGGGATTAGTCCAAAGGTGAGTCAATAGATTTTTGGGAGACCCATTGTCCTAAACTATACATCTCTCATGGGGCATGGAGGGGACAGTCTAGTCAGCCACTCTTACTCACACTTTTAAACTATATGTCCAGGCTTGTTTCTGACTGGCATTCATTTTGTGTTATTTTAGGCCAGGCAGTGTCTTGCACTTATGATTTTTGAGATGATATTTTAAGATGGGTGCCGGTATTTATTCCAGCTATAAACTGCCCCTCAACGAGAGGAGGGGTCTGACTGCTAACATTTATTTCTATTTTATGACACTTATCTCCCGCTCTCCCCTGATGGGCTCAGGGTGGCTAACAGCAATTAAAATAACAAAGAATTACAATAAAATCCTTAAAACATCTCAAGCATATACAGTTTTAATCCCTAGATGGCATTATTATTAGTTCTTGATTAGCGCTCTTTACTACTGATGTTATTAGATATTGTGATGTTATTAGATATTAGATAACATAGGTGTTATCCCCTTGAATGGATAACACCTTTGTCTTAACCTGGGAGCTGCCCTCTGACCCCTCCTCTCTCTCCCTTTGTCTCCTCACTCACTGAACATGGCCTTCCATGGAGACAGATGTCTCCGCAGGTCTCTCCTTTGGGTGCAGTGCCCTCATACTCCCACACACACGATGCCAGACAAGCTGGCCATTTGTGATAGGAAAAGTACCAAGTTCTACAAAAATGAGAAATGCCCATACTAGGTGGGGGATACACTTTGGTGTAGCAGTGTGTGTGAACAAGATCTTGGGGTACGGGTGAACCGTAAGTTAAATATGAGCAGTGAGTGTGATACAGCAATAAAAAAAAGGCAAATGCCATCTTGGGGTGTCTTAACAGAGACATAACATCAAAATACAAGATGCCATAGTGCCGCTGTACACTGCATTGGTCAGGCCACACCTGAAGTATTGTATGCAGTTCCCTTCAAGAAGGCTGTGGACAGAACGGAGGGGGTGCAGAGGAGAGTGACAAGGATGATCAGGGGCATGGAGACCAAGCCCTCTGAAGAAAGGCTGAGGGACTTGGGAATGTTCCATCTAGAGAAGAGGAGGTTGAGGGGGGGGGGCATGATTGCTCTCTTGAAGTATTTGAAAGGCTGTCGCTTAGAGAAGGGCAGGGAGCTTTTTCTGTCGGCTGCAGAGGAGAGAACTCGTAATAATGGGTTTAAATTAAGGGTGGGAAGGTATCGACTGGATATTAGGATAAACTTTTTTACAGTAAGAGTTGTTCAATGATGGAATTATCTACCTAGCCAGTTTGGTGTAGTGGTTAAGTGTGTGGACTCTTATCTGGGAGAAACAGATTTGAGTCTCCACTCCTCCCCTTGCACCTGCAAGTTTGAGTCCCTGGGTCAGCCATAGCTCTGGCAGAGGTTGTCCTTGAAAAGGCAGCTGCTGAGAGAGTCCTTTCAACCCCACCCACCTCACAGGGTGTCTGTTGTGGGGGAGGAAGATAAAGGAGATTGTGAGCTGCTCTGAAACTCTAAGCAGAGGGCAGGATATAAATCCAATATCTTTTTCTACCTTGGGAGGTGGTGAGTTCCCCCTTACTGGCAGTCTTTAAGCAGTGGCTGGACAGACACTTGTCAGGGATGCTCTAGGTTGATCCTGCATTGAGCAGGGGGTTGGGCCCCTTATGATTCTCTGATTCTAGTAAAATGAGAACTCATTTTGCTTCTCCCATCTCTGTCTTCCCAGGGGACTGCCTCTTGGACCAGCCCACCAAGCCTATTGCATTGCCCGAAAACCTCCCTGGGACTCACTACAACCTCAACCAGCAGTGCGAGCTGGCCTTTGGGATCGGCTCCAAGCCTTGCCCGTACATGCAGTACTGCACCAAGCTGTGGTGCACGGGGAAAGCTCGTGGCCACATCATGTGCCAGACCCGTCACTTCCCTTGGGCTGATGGCACCAGCTGTGGCGAAGGGAGGTTCTGCTTGAAGGGAGTCTGTGTCGAGAGGCATAACATCAGTAAGTACCGGGTGAGTACCTGCTGGCTGTGCACTGCGAGGATCCAGAGAGAGGTGGGGTGGTGGTAGTCGCTTAATGATTACAGTCCTGCTTCTTTTCCATCACAGAATGCAAGGTGGTGTACATATTTGCAAGGGCTGGGCTTTCTCTGTTATGAGGTTGCAAATTCTAAAAATGAAATTGATTCTGGAATAAACTTGATTTGCAAAAATTTGTGGCTATAAGGAATATTGGACCTCCAAGACTTTTTTTACCCTTGCCTGGATAGCTCAGGCTAGCCCAGTCTCCTCAGGGCCTGGGAGATAAGCAGGATCATCCCTGGTTAGTACTTGGATGACCTGGTTAGTATAAGGAAGCCCAGGGATGCTATGCAGAGGCAGGCAAGGGCAAACCAGTTCTGTTCATCTCTTGCCTCCAAAACCCTCTGGGGTCACTGTAAACTGACTGCTATATGATGGCATTTCCCACCAAGGTTTTGCTGACCCACTTTCAAGCCTGTCTTTGAAACTGTAAGTGCTTTGCAAAGAAAAGTACTGTTTGAAGTTCTCAGGATGCTGCATTTTCACTCTGTGCTAAGTTCTGTTCTTGCATAGAAGCAGGAGATACTGATGTTTTTTTCTGTACTCACCTAAATCACTGTACACCAAATTTCCCATGCTGTGCAAACACTAGTCACCGTCTAAGCCAAGTTACGAGTGGCTCAATCATTGATGTGCCTTTCATTTTCACCTGGCCTAATTGCAAATCAGCTCTTGTATATCAAGTTACTGCTCCATTTGTCCCCATCCCCATGGGTCAGGTAATACCCCAAACCTTCTGTCTGTTTTGTATACAGACTGGCTGCGGTGAAAGAACAGCGTTTCGTGCTGTTAGCTAGCTCACAAGTGCACAATATGGACTGAACAAGTTCAGGTTTTGATGCCCAAAGGCTAGAGAGCCCCACAAGGGCCCCATCAAGCACTAGTACTGAAAGCCTTGAGTTTTGCACACACTCAATGCCCTCTTTTATTGCAGGTGGATGGCAACTGGGGGAAGTGGGCACCTTATGGCCCGTGCTCTCGGAGTTGTGGCGGAGGAGTCCAGCTGGCGAAGCGTGAATGCAACAACCCGGCGCCTGCCAACGAAGGGAAGTACTGTGAAGGGGTTCGAGTGAAATACCGTTCCTGTGGTCTGGATCCCTGCTCAGATTCAGGTGAGGCTCTGCAAAGGTGTGGGCCTGGAAACAGGCTGCCTATCCCATTCTTTCATGCTCAGTTAATGGGCTTCCAAAGGCATCTGGCTGGTGGGACCCTCGATGGGGCATAAAGACAGTTCTTGCCTTGTTAAGACATGAGATGTGTACATTGTGCTCAGATACTAGGACTCAAATACATATAATTGAGACATAAACCCCCTTGGCAGTCATTGCTAATCAGTAGTAACCATGTCAAGTGATTAACTTAAGACCATAGCCCTTCAGATGACCCCATGCTGGAATGGGGAGACTCAACAATTTCAACGATGTTTGCTCATGCTTAGCTTCAGCTTGCTTGCTGCATTATGTACCAACCACAACCTAATGAGCCCCAAATGGTCTTGGAGACTGAATAGAACTGTTTTTTCACAGTCCCAGGGAAGAGCTTTCGGGAAGAGCAATGTGAGGCTTTCAACGGGTACAACCACAGCACAAATCGGCTCACCGCCACCGTCTCCTGGGTCCCCAAGTATTCCGGAGTGTCTCCTCGGGACAAATGCAAGCTGATCTGCAGAGCCAATGGAACTGGGTACTTTTATGTCTTGGCTCCAAAGGTGAGTTGGGGGACCAGTCAGCTTGTTGGCACCACCTTGAGAAAGAAATAAGTTTCAGGGCACAACCAGTTGGCAGAGTGGGCTGGCAAAGGAGACCCATTCAATGGAAAACAAAGCGGAAATAATGGAACTTTATCACCTTTCAAATGGGAAGAAAAGAGGAATTTTTTTACTCTCATAAAAGGGCAAATATTTGAATATACTGAGATTAGATTTCCCTAGGAATATATGAACTGTGTAAATAGGTTGTCATTACTTGCATCCATAGATAAATTGTATCATATTTTGAGTAGTAAAGACCAGGGATGTTTTTGTAGCAGGAACTTCTTTGCATATTAGGCCACACACCCCTGATGTAGCCAATCCTCCTGGGACTTACAGTAGGCCCTGTACGAAGAGCTCTTGGAGGACTGGCTACATCAGGGGTGTGTGGCCTAATATGCAAAGGAGCTCCTGCTACCCAAAAAGCCCTGCTAAAAACCGTCTAGAAGAGCTTGGGAGAGTTCTACCCACAATCCTTCTGGTGGTATCGGGACCAGTGGAGCAGGTTGCCATTTTTAATCTCTGGTTTTTAAACTTCCAGGGGTTATAATGGCACTTCTGGGTAGTCTTCAAGACAACAATGAAAATGATTAGAAAATGTAGAAAAACCTGATACTTTTTGAATTTTTTTTTTCCGGGTGTAACAAGGGCGAATCCTGACCTGGAAAATCCAAGGTAGTTTGATCTTGTCAGATCTCAGAAGCTAAGCAGGGTCAACCCTAACTAGTATTTGGATTGGAGACCTCCAGGGAGTGCCAGGGTTGTGATATGGAGGCAGGCAATGGCAAACCACCTCTGAACATCTCTTGCCTTGAAAACCCTATGAGGTCACCATCAGGGCTTTTTTATAGCAGGAACTCCTTTGCATATTAGGCCACACACCCATGATCTAGCCAATCCTCCATGAGTTTACAGAGCTCTTAGTATAGGGCCTACTGTAAGCTCTTGGAGGATTGGCTACATTAGGGGGTATGGCCTAATATGCAAAGAAGTTCCTGCTACAAAAAAAAAGCCCTGGTCACCATAAATTAGCTGTGACTTGACAGCCCTTTCCACCACTGACTGTGCGGGTGACTATTGAACTAAGCTCCTTCTGTACTCTGTGGCAGCTGTCCTTAATGGGCAGAGTGAAGGAAAAGGGGGACCTCTGCTAAGGTAGTTGCTTATGTACATCCATGCTGCATAGAGATGAGTGATTTCTCAGTTAAGACACTAACATTCAGGGCCTGTCCTTTTATCACGTGTGTTAATTACTTTGTGGGGGATCTTGGATAGAGGTGTTCCCTACTTCACATATGTTCTTCACCATTCAGCCATGGAATGGCTTGTGTCCTCCTTTATAGTCAACTCGTAGATAGTGTGAACAAAGATGTGCTTCTCTTGTTGCAAACACAATGCTGTCCATTGCTGTACACCCCCCCCCCTCCCCATTCCCCTTTTGCCCACTGAACGGCATCCTCTGTCTTGATGACCTCTAGGTGGTGGATGGCACCCCATGCTCTCCAGACTCCACTTCCTTATGTGTCCAGGGCAAATGTATCAAGGCTGGGTGTGATGGGAAACTTGGCTCGAAAAAGAAGTTTGATAAATGTGGAGTGTGCGGTGGGGACAACAAGAGCTGCAAGAAAGTCTCCGGCCTGTTCACCAAACCCATGTGAGTGAGCTTCCTTTTCAGACTGGGAATAAACTGTGCTGCTTTTAAGAATGAGTGAATGGGTGCCTGACTTTAGATGACAATAATTCTGAGCTGTGTTTCTTTCCCGTCTTGTTAGAGTGACCTGATCTTCGTTATGTAATAGCAATATTTACATTGCCATATTAAGAAAAGTTATAGAAAGAAAAGAGAGCCAGTTTGGTGTAGTGGTTAAGTGTGTGGACTCTTATCTGGGAGAACTGGGTTTGATTCCCCACTCCTCCACTTGCACCTGCTGGAATGGCCTTGGGTCAGCCATAGCTCTCGGAGGAGTTGTCCTTGAAAGGGCAGCTGCTGCAAGAGCCCTCTCAGCCCCACTCACCTCACAAGGGTGTCTGTTGTGTGTGTGTGGGAGGTAAAGGAGATTGTGACCACTCTGAGATTCAGAGTATAGGGATATAAATCCAATATCATCTTCTTCTTATACTTCTGAAGTCAATGGACTTAGAAAGGTGAAGTCAATGGACTTAGAAAGGTGTAACTCTTGGGATTATACTGTTTGCCTAGAACAGACATACTGGGTTACAGAAATACTATAGCTCTTTAAAGAAAAAATTATTCCATACTTCCGGATAATGTAATACATCAGTTAGGACAAATTGGTAGTTGGTAGGGGGTACTATGCAGAGAGACATTTAGAGAGACACAATGGTAATGAAATCTAGACACTTTTCCCTTTAAAAAATGAAACGTGCAATTGTCAGGTTCTATGAAAATCTGTACAATTTGACTTTTATTGCCCTGTCTCAAACATCTTTCTCTCTCTCTATTCTTTTCCAGGCATGGGTATAACTTTGTGGTGCTAATCCCAGCTGGTGCATCCAGTATTGATATCAGACAGCGAGGCTACAAGGGCCTAATCAGTGACGACAACTACCTGGCTGTGAAGAACGGGCATGGCAAATACCTCCTGAATGGGCATTTCATCGTCTCGGCAGTAGAGAGGGACCTGATGGTGAAGGGCAGTGTGCTGCGCTACAGCGGGACGGGAACAGCAGTGGAAAGTCTCCAAGCCTTTATGCCCATCCAGGAGCCGCTAACCGTGGAGGTGCTATCAGTCGGGAAGATGACTCCGCCTCGGGTACGGTATTCCTTCTACCTGCCCAAAGAAAACAGGGAGGACAAGTCCTTGTACCGCAAAGACGGGAAGCGCCCCCCGGTCCTCAACAATAGCATCCTCACCCTCTCAAACCGCCTGGATCCAGGCCGGCCGGATTACAAACGCCCCTCTTACAAGTGGGCCACCACCAGCTGGGAGGACTGCTCCGTCACCTGCGGCAACGGGCTGCAGAAGCGCATGGTGCTGTGCCGTGACGCTCTAGGCCAGCTGGCCTCCGCTTGTGACGCCACTCAGCGGCCCACCGACATCAGGATATGTGGCGACCCCTGCCCTGCGTGGGAGGCGGGACCCTGGTCGCCCTGCTCCAAGACCTGTGGCAGGGGGTTCAAGAGGCGCATACTGAAATGCACAGGACGGGGTGGTGTTCTGCTGCCCCGCGACCGTTGCAACCTCAGGAAGAAACCCCAGGAGCTGGACTTTTGTACCCCGAGACCATGCTGACTGGGCTGGGCCCGCTTTTGAGCAAGACATTGATGCACCATTCCGGCTCTCAGCAACCAAGAGGCTGAAGGTTTCAAGAGCCTCTGGGGGGAGGGAGAGGGAGTCAACCGAGTTGAAAGGGGGAGGGGACCTGTTCCATAGCGCATTTCAACAAACAAAAGGATTTAAAGCAGGCTGGGGGAAAAAAAAGAGGGCCGGCAAGAGGGGGCTGTGTGGAGGTTTCGTCGATAATGGTTGCTCAGAGATGAAGCAGGAATAAACAACTACCTCGAAGCTGCCAGACTGCCCAAATTCCATCACAGCTTAGCAGTGTATGGCTGCAGGTGTGTAGGAGAGAGTTCCAGATTGGAATTGAAACAACTTGCCATCCAAGGTAGTCTGAAGGCAGTGACGGTAATTCCTTAGAGCTACGGCCCGATCTCTTGCAAAGTATTAAAAAGGGCCATCTCCTGGGGTCCCCCCTCCCCAAATATGCAAGTGTTAGAGAGGACCATAAAGAATTGCCTTTGCACCTGCGAGAAAAGATAAGGCTTAACGACTGGTACAATAAGGTACCTCTGAGGCCTCCCGGCATGCGATGCTTCAGTCCTGATACATTTGCGGGTATCCAGAAACACTTCTCTCTTTTTTTGCATCTGTGCAGGGCTGGCAGCTGGTCGTGGCTCGGTAGCACTATTTCTGTTAACCTGTATGAACTGAACAGTGTAAATGTTTATGGTGCTTAACCCCATTTCTCTTTGAGTCCTCCTTGTGGCTGAAGCATTCCCTCCCCTGGTTGCTCGTCCAATCCGTTCCTCTCAGAAGACTGTGCCATATAGTGGGGAGGGGCAGAGGTGCACTTTACCTATCCCAAATACTCATCCCAAAGGTGATCTAGAGAACCCAGATTTCAAAAAATTTGCTTTTCAATTATTCAAAAACCTCATCTCCCGTGTTTGGTATTTGTGCATGTATTCCCAGAGATCACTGGGAACCCTGTGTAGAAACACGAATCTGAATTTTGCCTAAGCATGAGCTCTGTTATAGGCAGGCCTTGAATTCAGCAGGAGCTCACAAGAGCACAGCTCCTGAACCTTTCTGAGGGTTCCCCCTCCTCCTCCCCACCTACCTACCTTGTCCATTGAATAGTAGGTGCAGCTGCATAACAATCCCTGGATGAGCTTCACCATCTATTTTTCTACAAAATGACCCCTGGTTATGGGGCACCAGCTTTGTATGCAGAAGTTCCCTGGTTTGGCATCTCCATCGGGAAAGTCTGCCTGCACTCCTGGAGAGCCACTGCCTATCAGAAGAGATCTTGCTGAGCCAGACGGACCAATAATCTGACTCAGCGTAAGGCAGTTTTATATGTAAAATGTCTTGGATTTGGGGAGAGGTTGTGTCTTAGTGGTAGATAGGGTTGCCAGTCCCCAGGATGGGGGGGTTGGTGTTCCCTGGATTTCAGGGCTTCTGCCCACCACCGGCTATCTGGCCAGTGGGAGAAACCCCACCCTTAAACAGCTACATTGCTGTGGGACATCCCTGATGTGTTGTCAGGGATGTCATGCAGCGACACTCTGGCTTGAGTGCAAAACTCTATGGCCTGAAGCCAGTTTTACCATAGAGTTTGGCCCAAAACCCAGAGCATTGCCATGCAATGTCCCCAGAGTGATGATGTCTCTTCTGGGTGACGTTGTGTTGGAGACATCCCAGAACAAACCCAAAATGTCCCCACCAGTGTGACAAGGGGACCTGGCAACCCTAGTTGGTACAGCACCTGCTTTGCATGCAGAAGGACCCAGGTTTGATCCCTGGCATTTCCAGTTAAGGATCCGATAGTACGTGATGTGGAAGACCACTGCCTGAAACACTGGAGAGCTACTGCCAGTCTGAGTAGACAATACTGACTTCAATGAACCAAGGGTCTGATTCAGTAGAAAGCAGCTTCATGTGTTCATGTGCATAATGGCCAAGTTCGTAGCATACAAAAAAAAAAAAAGAAACCTTGAAGACCAGATAGTTGTTACCACTGCAATCCTTTTAGGTGACTTCAACAATTGTGTGAGTAGCAGGGAAGGTTATGTAGCTAGGGGGGAGTTACAGCTGCTATAAAACCCAGAGCTCAGTCCGCCTTTTTGTAAAATATACTATGGGATTTCTGTTGTATCAGGTCTTCATGTGCTTGTGCATTTTGAAGTACGTTCCCTTGAAGCGTCAGTACCAAAATGTACTGGTCAGTTAATTTCTAGAAAGGCAGGGTTTTTTTTTTCCACCTGGAGAGATATGCCAGAGGAAATCTGGACTTTACAGACAAAAATATTTCCTCCATGATGAGGAGTCAGTAGGCCTGTTCACATGTTACAGTGAACATATAATGTACAACCTGCAAGAACGTGCGTACAACTGTTGGTAAGAAAGAACCAATGTGCATTCACTTTCCAAATGAAAACTGTACCATTTCCTGGATGAATATGGGATTTCAGTCACACCGTCAGCTGTCCGTGCATTGAATGCAAACTAATGATTACTTGATAAAGACCAGTCAAGTGTACAGTGCACACGGGTTGTTTGTGTGTTCAATGTTACTTGTGAACGGGTATGAAAATGTAGAATGCACCTAGTGGACAGCAGTAAAGGAAATGTTTTGCTGTGCTGAGGTGATTGTGTGTTTACTCATGTACCTGAAGGAACAGGGAAGCTTCAAGATCTCAAACAATGTTTCATCCTGTGGTAAATCTCTTGTGTCTTCTGAAGCAAAGCACGAGCCTGCTGTGGATCTTGAGCTGGTGACCTGGGTCAGTATGTGTGGGGATTCAGTTTATGTGCTGGTGGAGAAAGACTCTGGGGAGACAGGCCTCTGTAGATGAGCTAGATGGAGACAGTCAGGCGGTACACCCGGACTCCTTGGAGGCACTGTATGTCAGGCCTAATTGATTAATCTAGGCTGGATGTAGATTAGGGTTGCCAGCTCCCATTTAGGAAATACCTGGAGGATTTGGGGGTGGAGCCTGGGGAGGGCAGGGTTTTGAAAGAGGAGAAGCCTTGGCAGTGTATAATGCCATAGACTTCACCTTCCAAAGTGACCATTTTGTCCATGGGACCTGACCTCAGTCCTCTGGAGATCAGTTGTAATCCCTGGAGAACTCCAGCCCCCACCCACAGTTCTGCTGGTTCCTGTGCACATATCTTAACAGTCATCGGCTTAACAGAGTTGCCAACAGGCCTGGAGAAAATGTTGAAACTTCATGGCTCTAGGGTACCTCCTGCCACCAGGATCCTGTTGCTACTCAGTGGAGGTGGCAGGGGGGGGGGGACAGTATTGCTGTGACATTGCTTCCAGATATGTCATCCCTGTCTCATTCCCAGAAACTCTTGGGGTTGCCAGCAGATGGCTGGCAGTTCTACCTGCAACAGAGGTAGATAACATCCCATAAAACCTCTGTTAAAGGGACAGGACATTTTTATTCAGGCCTTTTGGCAACCTGAGTTAGCTATGTTTCTTAGCAAGAAACAGAAACAGGGGAGGGATGGTGGCTCAGTGGTAGAGCATCTGCTTGGTAAGCAGAAGGTCCCAAGTTCAATCCCCGGCATCTCCAACTAAAAAAGGTCCAGGCAAATAGGTGTGAAAAACCTCTGCTTGAGACCCTGGAGAACCACTGCCAGTCTGAGTAGACAATATTGACTTTGATGGACCAAGGGTCTGATTCAGTATAAGGCAGCTTCATGTGTTCATGTGTTTATCTGGGTTGTCTTTTATGATTACTGAGGTTTGGGTCCTCTAGCATCTGTGCCTTCCAGCTCACCTCAGAAAACATATTTCCATAGAGCTTGAAAACCGTTTCCCGCCATCGTTCTCTTTACAGAGGGGTTTGCTTTCTTTCTACAGGAAGAATGATTGTCAGTAACTTTATTTCTGTGCCACATGTAGCAAATATAGACTCTCGTTGTTTTCAAAATGGCGCTTGTTCTGTCAGTATTCAGGGGAGCCTTTGAGTAGCATTTCACTCCCTCCATCACGACTGTTTACAGGGTTTTTTATTTAGAAAACCTTTATTATACATAAAAGAAATTATGAACTAGGATACGTAAAGAAGCTGGGCCCACTGTTTTGCTATAACATCAGAATACTGCTGTTGAAACTAACTGATTTGCAGTAGTATTAAAATAACATGGAGGCCAGACTTGGCCTTCTGGAATCTTCCTTGAGATAGTGTGAGATTTCTCTATTAGAAATACCTTACCACTGCTTGTGGAATTATGACTCTGGGATTTCATCAGAGAGAGGGTGTAATTGTTTAAACCAGTTTAGGCTTAACCAGAGTGTATTGTGGAACTTTAAAGACTATCCAATTTATTTTTCACTGTCTTTAGGGGAAAACTGGCTTAGTGACAGAGAACATGCTTTGCTTTGTGTGCAGAAGGTTCCAGGATCAATCCCTGGCATCTCGCATTAAAAAGATCCAAGTTGCATATACTGAGAGACTTTTCTGTATGAGATCCCACAGAATTTCTCCCAATCAGAGGAGGCCATGCTGAGCTAGATGGATCAATGAGCCGAATCATTATAGGGAAGCATTGTGTGTTCAAGCTTTCACAACTCAGGTTCCTCTTCTTCAGATGCTTGAATTACTTAAGGCCTTCAGCTGGCAGGGAGATAGACATGAGTATAATTCCTTGACCCTTATTCTGTATATATATCTAGCAACAGGATGGCACTGTGTGGCACAGAAAGTGGACTTTGGATTTCAAAATGTCTGCCATGCCACTATATATTTCTGAGCCTCTAAGGTGCCAGGAGACAGTTGTTTTGGGTGCAGCTAGGGTTGTCCACTCTGCCCCAGAAATTCCTGGAGATGTGGGGTGGAACCCAGGAAGGAAAGGGTCTGGGGAGGGACCTCAGCAGGGTATAATGCCATAGAGTCCATCCTCCAAAGTGGACATTTTATCCAGCGGATAAAATTTCCAGGCCCCACCTGGCAGTTAACCACCATAGCTGCAATTGACCTGCACTTGAACAGTGTGATCCTGAGCAGAGTTACACCATTCTAAGTCCATTGGCATAATGGTGCTTTGGACTACACTGTAAGACTTTGTGTTAAATAAACCTTCATTATACCACTTCAATTGCTTTCTTAACTTTGCCAGTTATTCATAGGTTCTTCTCTTTGTGAACCAGCACAATCATACAAAACATCATCCCCTCCATATACTTAATCAATGGCTGTTGATGAACTTCCCTGTTTCTAGGATAAGGATTTCATTCCGTTGTATTGCCTTTTCCTCAGGATAACAAACATTGGGACTGGACACAAACTGCATTTTGTGGTTCAGTTCATGGTTTGTGGCTGAACCACAAACCGAATCATGAACCCATACAAACTGGGAGGTTGGTTTGTGAACTGACCAAACACATATAAATTTGTGAACTATTTAAAGTTTAAACTTCTGCTTTCTGCTCTCCATGGCTTTTTGGGGGGAAGCAGAAAGGATGGATTTCTAAACAGCTGAATGCTCAGCTGTTTGGTTCAAATGGTTCTGAACCATTTAAACCCTACTTTCTGTTCCCCTTGAAAAGCTGTGGGGAGCAGAAAGCAGGGGTTTTCAGAAAGTGCCTTTTGGTGGGGAGCAGAAAGCAGGGTTTAAACCAAATAGCTGAGTGGCAGGGAGCTTCTTGCCACTCAGCTGTTTTTAGTCAAGAGCAGAAACTCACAAACTGCATCAAAATGTGTGGAAGTTCATGGTGGTTCTTCAGTTCACCAACATCACTTTATGAACCACAAACCAGCCAAAATTCAGGACAAACTTTAGTTCTTAAGCTGTTCGCACCCATCCCGAAACATCATTCTTCAGCGTTAAAACTCAACATTTCCGTATAATTCCTCACCTGAAAGACATAGGAATGACTCTGGTTTGAAAATGAGGGCATCAGATCTTTGGGACTGTGGCTTCAAATCAAAGACTTGCAAATAAAAAAGGACTTTCTTTGAATCCAGATAAATGTATCCAAGAGGCCTCACTGGGCAACCAATGAACTGTCCTTAAAGCCATTCACAGTCCACAGTAGATACTGCAGCATCTGTCTGCACTACAAGCCTAAACTGGATTTGTATCAGTTTAACCAGGCTTGCCTGACCACAATTGTGAATAAGAATCCCTTTGTGTGGAAAAGCTTGACCAAAGTTGGTTCTTTTGGGCCATGAAAGAGTAACTTAGATATTTGAGCTGAGAGTGGTGAATAACTTTGTAGTGTGGGGTTGGGAATGTTTTGTTAGATACCTTTTAAAATTACAGTTCCCAGAGTTCCCCGTGGAAAGGGAACAACTATTAAGCCTGTTCAAGTCTGTTGTGTAGACACCCTGTAGTTCCCATGGGTTGCATAGATCTCAAGTTTACTTATGTACTCCTCCTGAAAAAAAATGCACATTAATTGGTGGGTTTTCAGTCTTTGTTTACTCTGGAATACCAGTAATGCATTGATCAACTTATGATTTTCTGAGAGTTCCCTTCACGTGATAGGATAAAAAATGTTGATTCCCAGAAACTGTACAGCACTGACATCTTTGCCTATTATGGTGTATTTGGGGAGGGAGTGGGGCTTTTAACACCTTCGAATATGGTTCTTTTGCTAAGTGTACGGCAAAAGGATAGAAATGCCTATTGTACTGGCTGCTTTGTGTATACCGTGTATACTGTATGTTGGTCTCTGCTGTTTGTGTGTCAATAGCAAACCTGAAATAAATTTGTTAAGTATTTAAAATCCCAACAGTCTCTTGGAGCATCTTCTTATGGTTATTGGGAATGTAGCTTATGGCTCTGCTAGGTTTGTGAACTATGGGTTGGGAAATACCTGGAGATTTTGGGGATGGAGCCTGGGGAGGGCGAGGCTTGGGAGGGACCTCACTAGGACATAATTCCCTAAAGTTTACCATTCAAAGCAGCCATTTTCTACAGTGAAACAGATTTTAGTAGTCTGGGGATTAGTTGCAATTCCTGGAGATCTCCAGGCCTAACCTGGAGGATGGTAACAACAACAGAAATTACAAGGTTGAGGAAACAGCAAAGAACACTATGTAACAATATTTTTTTAAGAACTATAATTCAATAGTGTAACAGCATTGAACAACAATTTGTACAAATTCACAGCATATTTATTTCCATGAGAATTCAAACCAAAGTCCAATAATGTCACACCAAGGAATCTTTTTTTAAATCCACAGTTCAATAGTTACAAGGCTACATGGTCACCCAATTTGATTGTAGAGAATTCATCTAGTTTCTAGGTGCCAATGTGTGACTACATGCATCCCAGGTTGAAATAAGCATGTTTCAATCACAGTGATCTTCTTCGGGTCCTGTTACAATGGAACCACTTCATTATACAGCATAGCCATCTCACAACTCTAACAGGCAGTTGTGGTTCTCTGAGCAGGTTTTTTATAAAAGATCCATGCACAGGTGCCATACAGGGAACAGCACTGAGCAAAGGATGGAAAACAAAATGGCCAATCGGAACTCCTAACTGGTGTAATGACAGGGACAAGCACCTGGGAGGATTTGGGGGTGGGGACAAGAACACCAGCATTAAGCCAGCATGTGACTTGACTTCCAGGGGAAGAAATGGAAGGGATATCATGATACTGGGGGATGCTCTACGATTTACCAAAACTGTATGGTTAAACTTCCTTTTTTCCTCGGGAAGTGATGTTATGTGTCAACTCTAGGCTGGCACCCTATTCTCCTTATCTTTTTCCTGCTGGCTTTTAAGGTACTAATGATGAAAAAAATGGACGGGGAGAAAGACTGAGCAGCCAGAAAACACCAGATATCTCCCTTGCGCAATGAAAACAATGTGCTTAATTGCACAAACTCATGAAAAATGCATAAAACACTAATAGTACATATTGCAAAAAAGTCAAAATGTTGTAACACACACACTGTTGCCGATAAATACAATGGTCAGAATTACATAAACCCAAATTACCAAGTTCCAATACAATGTCAAGCTTCCAAGGGATATGTAAAGAATATTCAACACTCAAGAGTAGTATGCATATAAATTCTCCAAATGTGTATAAAGTAGGTTCTCAATGGTATTTTGATTGTTATACTTCCTGTTTTGATAAATATCTTTATCAAGAGATGCACATATAAACAACTTAAGCCTTTACACTAAGGTTCTTAAAACTATGCATTAAATTAAAAATATCTATCTTAATGCTTCTTATCTCTGGAGCCTTACAGCCTCTGCAACACTCACGACACAGTGGTACATTCTTCCTCTGGGCTAGAAGCTCTCAAACAAAGCTGGCCTTTAAGGTACTGGGAAGCATAGGGTTGCTAAGTCCAATTCAAGAAATATCTGGGGACTATGGGGTGGAGCCAGGAGACATTGGGGGTGGAGCCAGGAGCTAGGTTGTGACAAACATAATTGAACTCCAAAACGAGTTCTGGCCATCACATTTAAAGGGACTGCACACCTTTTAAATGCCTTCCTTCCATTGGAAATAATGAAGGCTAGGGGCACCTTCTTTTGGGGCTCATAGAATTGAACCCCCTGGTCCAATCATTTTGAAACTTGGAAGGTGTTTTGAGGAGAGGCATCAGATGCTATGCTGCAAATTTGGTGGCTCTACCTCAACATATAGCTCCCCCAGAGCCCCAGATACCCACAGATCAATTTTCCATTATACCCTATGGGAATCAGTGTCCATGGGAAATAATGGAGTGTCCAGCAGACATTTCCCTCCTCCCCCTTTCTGATGACCCTGAAGCAGGGGGAGAACCTTCAAACTGGGGGTATCCCCTGCCCCTACCTGGGGATTTGCAACCCTAGGCAAGCAACATGGGATGCCCTGGAGGTCTCCTGCCATAGCGGGGAGACATGGTATCCTTAAAAAGGACAGAAAAAGAGCAAAAAGGCTTGGTGAGAAGCTCCCCTTTACTATATAGAAATACACAATGGAGTTTCTACACACCCCACTAAAGACATCTAATTTTACAATATATTCACACATAACATACATTCATAGGCACAAAAGGTGCCCCATTCCTATTCCTTGTCAAGCAATACAACAGTGCTCGATGGATGAAGTCTTTGCAGTGAGTGCAGCAGTGAAACAGAATTTGGCCCTTTCCTCAGAGTCTTGCCACTTCTTTCCAAGCCCAACCGGGATGACTCACTGTCCCACCTCTGCCAGCAATACCAGCATCAGTCTTGAGATAAAACCCTCCTTCTGTCCTCCTGGGGATGTTCTTGGCAGTGCCATTCTAGGACACTTTGTCTTTCCTCCTAACGTAAGGGCAAGTCTCCCCCCCCCGGCTCCAACAAATGAATTATGTTGCATCTGGATTGTCATGTTTGCAATTGCTTTGGCAAATTCCAGGGTCCTCTCAATGCGAGGGGAAAAACGAGAGATTCAATTGCGTAAGGGGACAAAAGAAACCTTCCCTGTCGTTAAAAATTCTTTACCAAAGTGCTCTCCAAATAAATCCATAGAACATGATTGATGGTTTCTTCTTTCCACAGAAAAAGGATCTTGTTTGTGTTCCCCTTTTTTACTAGGACAAACAACTTTATTAAGAACACATGGCCATCTAATCTAGCAAGGAAAGGGACCGTGACACAGCATTAACAGGGAGCAAGTGCTTTGTGCAGAAGGTTTCGGGTTTAATCCTGACCTTCACCAGTTAAAAGAATTCCAAAGGGAGAAACAGCTGCCTGAGAGCCACTCGGAGTCAGAGTACTCAAGAGCAGGCAGGCAGTGGCACCGCTGTGGCTCAGTGATCTGATCCAGCATAAGGGCTCAAACAGAGGAGACAAAGGTCACAGTGCTCAGTTCCTTAAGAGATACCGCTTGTTCTGCTTCATTATGCCTCAGGGTCGTGCAGGGAAGAGGGAAAGATTGAACTGTTCATTCTACCACTTGGTTTTGCTGTTCAAAACTGAACTCCTGGGTTCTTGTTAGCATTTAAAGGAGAAAAGAGGTGTCCTTTAAAACACATTCTCCCCCCCCCCCTTTTGAAACATTAATGGCAAAGCAGGGAGCATGGTTTCAAATAGAAGAACCAAGGGAAGTCTGAAAGCAAGTGAAGCCACCATTTCCCTTCCCTGTGTGCCCCAAATAGGGTTGCCAAGTCCAGTCCAAGAAATATCTGGGGACTTTGGGGGGTGGAGCCAGGAGACATTGGGGGTGAAGCCAGGAGCAAGGGTGTGACAAGCATAATTGAACTCCAAAACGAGTTCTGGCCATCACATTTAAAGGGACCACACACCTTTTAAATGCCTTCCTTCTGTAATAAATAATGGATAGGGGCACCTTTTCTGGGGCTCATGTGAACCCCTTGGTCCAATCTTTTTGAAACTGGGGGGGGGGGTTGAGGAGAGGCACTGGATGCTATGCTGAAAATTTGGTGCCTCTGTCTAAAAAAACAGCCCTCCCCAGAGCCCAAGATACCGGCAGATCAATTTTCCATTATTTTCTATGGGAATGTCTCCATAGGGAATAATAGAGTTCCCAGCAGACATTTCCCTCCCCTCCCCCCGCTTTCTGATGACCCTGAAGTGGAGGGAGAGCCTTCAAACTGGGGGATCCCCTGCCCCCACCTGGGGATTGGCAACCCTAGCCCCAAAGGCAAACTGAGGCTGCAGAAAAATCTGTATTTTAGGGTGTGTGAGATGCTAAATCCTTATCTTAAGGATATTTCATAGTTCTTGTAATCCTTTTTTACATTGTGGGGGGAGGGGACAGGGTAAACATCTGATCGTAAATTGCCTAATACATTTGGAAAGTGATCGCCTTATGCACATTCATACAATACTGGTGCAAATATAATAGGCTTTCTATTTATTAAGTTTTGCCTCTGTGTAAGAAGGTTGTCATTCAGGACATCTTTGGACCGTGATAGGAATGGAAGTCTTCAGAAGGTTAAATTGATCCAATGCATATAGTGATTTCTGTATACCTCTTCTCTTTCTACTAAAAATACTGCATACAAGGTGGCTAGTAAATAAAATGTATTGAAAGAGATAACATAGCACAAAAGGATAAAACCATAGTTCTCAAACTGTAGGTCGGCTTCATCGCTGTTGTAACTGTGGAAGGCTTTACCATTCCATATAAAATTACTGATCCCAGCCAGGGGTTGTTTTGTAGAAAAACAGGTGGTGGAGCTCATTAGCATAACTCATTAGCATATGCCCCCCCACCAGCCAAAAGCAATCTGATGCAAGAAAGGAGAAGTCGGGCAAGTGAGGCCTGCTTGGGTTGGCTAGAGACCCAGCCAGCCCAAACAGGCATCGCTCACCTGGGGCTCTCCTTGGCCACCCCCCCCCCAGTCAAAAGGCCAGCAAACCACCCACCACCCAAAATCACATAAGAAGTGGAGAAAGGGTGGTGTGGGCTTCTCCAGGGGTTAATGAGAGCTGCTGGGGATGTGTCAAAGCTCCTGGTAGCTCGCTGCCCACTTCCCTAATCCAGGGATTGTTATGCAGCTGCACCTACTATTTAATGGGCAAAGTAGGTGGGGAGAAAGAGGGGAAGCCGTCAGAAAGGTTCAGGAGCTGCTCTCCTGTGAGCTCCTGCTGAATTCAAGGCCTGATCCCAGCCCTCAAAAAAGACCTTACTTCCGATGGAAACGATCATTGGGCATTAGGGACCTCAGGAGCAAGAGACCTCAGTGTTTTTCTATCTCATTATCTTCCAGGGTTTTTTTTTTTTTGTCTCATTAACAATTTTCTGAGCACGCTGAAGGACTTTTGTTTATAGAGTGGATTTGTCTAATGCAGGGGAGGAGAACCTTTTTTTCTGCCAAGGGCCATATGGATATTTATAACATCATTCGCAGACCATAAAAAATTATCAACTTAAAAAACGATTCAGGCCAGCAAAATTAATGCAAATAATTGTTTTTCTATTTGAAGTCATGTGGGGAGAGCCTAATCTGGCAGGCACAAACACACACACCCGACCTGTCGCCCTAGGCAAATGCCTCGGTCCAGGGATTTTTTGTAGAACCTTGCCCAGCAGGAACTCAGTAGCATATTAGGCCACATCCCCTAATATTAGCATATTAGGTCACACACTCATTAGCACATTAGGCCACACCATCTGGGATGATCAAGTGCAAACTGAACTGTGTCAGTAACTTTTCCAGGCCCTGCAGCAATTCTGGCCGGCCAGCCAGGCCCCAGGGAGGCTGCTGCACAGTACATCTGGGCCCTGTGATCCCTGCCTGGCCCTGAGGAGGCTGCTGCACAGCGCGGCTGGGCCCCATGATCCTCGCTGGCCAGCCAGGCCCCAGGGAGGCTGCCACATGACTCGGTTCAGTCCAGCAATCCCCGAGGGCCACACCAAGTGACCTCGAGAGCCGTATACGGCCCTCGGGATGGAGATTCCCCGCCCCTGGTCTAATGAGATGTGGACTGTGAAATTTACCAGTACTTTGTTACTGTTGGAGATATAGGAACAAAGTATTTCAAGTAGTTTTGTATTGCCTACTGCATACAATACATAAACCTTACTAGTGATATAAAATATGTACTTGATTGAGGAGTATATTGTCCTGTGTCCTGTATAGATGTGTATAATAGTTGTGTTATCAGTCAACTACCTGTTTCTTTGCTTGGTTCTGGGTCCGGATCGATCATTAGACACTCTGCTATAGCCTGTGGCCCCAGGCAAGGTCCAGATCACAGACCTCAGGCAGGTTTTGTGCCGAGTTCCTTTCAGACTCCTGTTTCAAATCATAGTGCCTCTAAGGAGATGAGATGCCTGCAGGCTTTTGTTCACAGATCTTTCCTGGATTTGCTTTGTTTTTTCCCCCCTGCATCTCAACATGATTTCTTCCCATGCATTCCTCTTCTGTTGTGGGAAAAACATGGCATTGAAATTCACCCTCAAATCAGCATAGCAGAGTATCACCAGAGGGCTTGCTGTCAAAGATCTGGCTGGTGATTTCAAATGGATATCCAGTTTCTCACCTCTTCAACCCTTGGCCCTGCCCAATTCTCCTGTTTGCCTGTTCCCGGTTTCCTCCTAATAACTTTCCCACTTACTCCTCTTTTGAATTCTAACCTCTGCTTCCTAACCCCCTCCTGCTTGCCTTTCCTTCTGCCTTCTCCAGCACGATTCTTACTTCTTCAATCCTTCCTGTCCTAGACCCACTGTGTCTCTTTTGCACTGGGATCTGCTTTGCCAATGGCACCCAAAGCTCAGACTCTTCTGTGCTTGCTTGCTTCTCTGTGACATCAGGGTAGCTCATCCAATCAGCCAGTCTACATCAACAACTCGCAGACTTGGATCTAATGGAGTGCTTCTGCAGGCAAAAAGGATCTCTGTTCCCACAGTTTGTGACTTTCTTGCCTCCCCTCTCCCCATGCAGCCCTTTGAAAGGCTGCTGTTGGGGTCCATTGGGTTCAGACCACAATTTCTAAGCATAAGAACATAAGAGAAGCCATGTTGGATGGGTCATTGGTGGCACCCCCCCCCCCAGGTGGATCAGGCAAATGGCCCATCCAGTGCAACACTCTATGTCACACAGTGGCAAATAAAGCCCAGGTGCCTTCAGGAGGCCTATCAGTGGGCCACCTGAAGGCACCTGGTTTTTTTTGGCCATGATTTCCCAAGGTCACATGAGTAAGACAGGATATGCCATCCATCCAGAGTAGCATACCTGAAAGTCCAAACTAGCCCAGTCTTTCAAACCTTGGAAGCAAAGCAGGGTCAATACTTGGATGGGAGGCCACCGAGGAAGTCCAGGGTTGCTACACAGATGAAGGCAATGGGAAACCACCTCTGAACATCTCTTGCCTTGAAAACCACATGAGATGAATCTTCATCTCCATGAGTTGATTGTGATTCTATGGCATGCTTTACCTTTATCCATCCAGAACTCCTTAGAGGAATGGGTGGGATAACAACATAAAGACTCAAAAACTCTTCTCAGGAGGAGGGCCATTCTTAGGAACCCGTTTGCCAGCAGGAGGAATTTTATTGTGTACACACAGGGCATGTGATTCATCTTCTTATTGCTTTGGGAGCCCCCAGTGTTCTCGATGTTCTTGTGAAACAATAGGGACTTAGTTGGCAAGCCTAGGTGAGAGAGGCTATTTTTTGACCGGGATTGTTGTTTATGGATGTGGTGGGCGAAGTTGTCCCCAAGCTGTCATTTCCTCTGATTGAGATTTTTCCATGTCTGCTAAGCGGGATGCTCTGATGGATGTGCATGATGTTACCTTATTAGTCACTGCTTCAGCACAGTGCCATTTGACCCATGTTTTCAGGCAGTGCCGATCCCTTCGGTGGCAGCTTTTGGATGCTGCTCAAGGCCTGGGAAGTGGTTGTCGTACAGTCTCCTCTTTGAGTGGAGCTCAATGGTGGTTGTGAAACCTTATCATAAAGAAATAAAGCCGTGTTCTGCATTGGTAAGGAGGGAAGAGTGAAAGATCAAGAATTCCAACTCTTCTTCTTCTTCTTCTTCTTCTTCTTCTTCTTCTTCTTCTTCTTCTTCTTCTTCTTCTTCTTCTTCTTCTTCTTCTTCTTCTTCTTCTTCTTCTTCTTCTTCTTCTTCTTCTTCTTCCTGGAGCTTACAGTAGGCCCTGTACTAAGAGCCTTGTAAGTTCTTGGAGGATTGACTACATCAGGGTGTGAGTGGCCTAATATGCAAAGGAGTTCCTCCTACAAAAAACCACCCTGGCTACACAGGCGTTTGTGCCAAGAAAGCATTTCAGATTTTCCATCCATCTGTCAATCTATCATCCATCTTGTGATTTCTCTCTCTGGCTCTCCTTCGTACTCTCTCTGGATAAAGTGAACTTTGCAATATGTTTATTGTACAAGAGAGAACCTCTTGTTCCACTTTTCTCTAGCAAGGTCAGAGTAACCCCAGAGCTTTCATCTGCTCTTCGGAAGGCACTATGTTGTGACATCTCTACGTAGATTTTCTTTCAGGACCCAGGCCAACCTTAAGTGGCCAATTTTCTTGTACGATTCCAGACTCCAGCCTCTTATTTAACTTCCTGTGGCAGCTCTTGAGGATATCGACAAATGAAGCAGAAGCAAAGTCTGTCAGCTGCAGGCCAGTGCTGAGCAGCTCTCAAGTACTTGGAATTAAAAACACACATACCTAAGAGTGGCTCTTTAGATGGTCACAACCTTTTAGATGTGCACCGGCTCACTTTTGAAAAGAGATCATATGACTTTTAAAAATAGGGAATGGATAGCTTCAAAGTCAAAGGGACTGCAGATAGTCAATTCTACCTTGCACAAATGGCATCAGGATTTGGCAAATGACCAACAAGATGGCTTAACAATTCTAGAATGCACCTGCCAGGTGTCCCTCATTCTAAGGAACATCTCCAGTAGGAATAGCTTAAATATGACAAAGTCCCAAGCCATTCCTGCTATCCAAACACCAAATGTTTGAAAGCATGGACTCAAACATTCGGTGTTTGGATAGCAGGACTCTGTTCTTAACATATATACAATAGTGTCTGGCATAGACATATCACAGAGTGTAACTCATACATTTTGTTACCCTACCTTTCACCCTACCTTTTACAATTTCTCCTCTGTTTACCTACCTACTGATGGTGTGCTTCATGCATCTGAAGATGAATGCTTCTGCCACAGTTAACGTGAGAATATTTAAGGTGAGAGCCAGTGTGGTGTAGTGGTTAAGAGCATTGGATACGTATCCAGGAGACCTGGGTTCAAATCCTCACTCCTGCCATGGACGCTCACTGGAGAACCTTGGGCTAGTCACAGTCTCTCAGCTGAACTTAACCTGACAGGGTTGTTATGAGGATAAAATGGAGGAGAGGAAAACAGTGTAAGCCACTTTGGGTTCCCATCAGTGGAGAAAGATGGGGCACAAGAAGAAGGAGTCTCAGAGTGACTTACAATCATCTTTCCTTCATCTCCCGACAAAAGAAACCCGGTGAGGTTGGTGGGGCTGAGAGAGCTCTGAGAGAACCATGGCTGACCAAAGGTCACCCAGCTGGCTTCATATGGAGGAGGAATGAGAAATCAAACCCTGTTCTCCAGATCAAAGTCTGCTGCTCTTAACCACTACACCACACTGTATAGTTCACATACTTTATATACCACAGGAGGTATATAAAGTATATGAAGGATATAAAAGTACCCCATGATGGCTTTCTGCTTCTGCTCCTGGTCTACCTTTCAGGCACTGGAAAGTGTTGAGTTTGACTTTGTCACTTGGAAATTACGTTTTGTGGATTGCAGGACTGCTTTCAGATATGGAATGTTCTTCAAAATGCAGAGAACCATGTATGCATGAAACATAGAAAGCTGCCTTCTACTGAATCAGACCCTTGGTCCATCAAAGTCAGTAGTGTCTACTCAGACTGGCGGTGGCTCTCCAACGTAAGAAAATAAGATGTGTGATTTATCTGTAAGTCAGAGGGCTGCCAAATCCCCTCAGTATTCTTCGTTACCAGGGATCATCAGGACTGTGTGCTCATGGAAATTCTTTGGCCTTCAGTGGTGCATCTGAGACCCACACCCAGCCTGTCTTCATTAGGGATGCTGTGAACCTTGCAGCAAATAGATTGGACAAACAGACCACATTCAACAGCGGCAGTCCCTTGTGGGTTGTGACTGGGATGGCCTTCCCTCACCTCTCTTCACTTCGAACAGCTTTGTGGCTGTGCAGCAGCTGTGGTGTTTCCATTGCATTTCCTTCTTCCTGCCTTGCAAGCCACTTTTGCATCTGTACAGTATGTGGAGTCTTCCAGCGGAGCCATGGAAGTTAAGATGGCAACCTCCATGTGGATCTAGAGATCTCCTGGAATTACAGCTGATCTCCAGACAAAATAGCTCTGTTCCCCTAAAGAAAATAGCTGTTTTGGACGGTGGATTCTGTGGAGATTTGAGAGGGGTTGGAACCTGAGGAGGGTGGGGTTTGGGGATGGGAGAGACATTGATGGGGTTGAGTCCACCTACCAAAGTGGCCATTTTCTCCAGGTGAACTGATCTCTGACACCTGGAGTTCAGCCATAATAAAAGGAGATCTCCAGGAATCGCCCTGGAGGCTGGCGACCCTTCTCCACCCCCAAATCTCCAGAGGTTTCCCAACATGGAGTTGGCAACACTTCACAACACTCCACAAACTTTGGCCAAGGAAGGTATTAATGACTGGCTGCAGTTGTGGTGGTAGAGGTAGGTGGGAAGATGTCATAAGAACAGGATCAGGATCAGTTCCCAACAATCTAACTAAAGCAAGATCTCCTAACCCTTTTTGAGCCTATGGGTACCTTTGGAATTCTGACACAGTATGGTGGGTAGGGCTGCCAGCCTCCACACGGGCCCTGGAGATCTCCCGCTTTTATAGCTGATCTCCAGCTGGCAGAGAACAGCTCCCCTGGAGAAAATGGATGGTTTGAAGGGTGGACTCTATGGCAGTGTACCGTGCTGAGGCCCTTCCCCTTCCCCAAACTCCATCCTCTCCTGGATCCACCCCTCCAAAGTCTCCAGGTATTTTCCAACCCAGACCTGGTGGCAACCAATACTCCCTCTATACTGTAGAGTCTTGTGAGCAAAAATTCTACTTTGTGAGCTTCTGGCATAAGTTGTGAGCTGCTGCATAAATCAGTTTGCTCTGGAGCCGTTTTTCCTGAGCTAAGACAAAACCGTGTGAGCTGGAGGCTAAAAAACCATGAGCTAACTCGCACTAACTCAGCTTAGAGGGAACATTGGTGGCAACCTTAGTGCAGTCACAAAATCTCTGCCATGGAATGGCTGCCGCATCTCACCTTCAGACACCCCGTGAGGATCTTTATACTGCCAAGGCAGCTGCTCCCAAAGCGACAATTATAAAATCCATCAAATCCGCAATGGCCAATAGCCACACTTGACCCTGCCCACTTTCTAAAAACATGTGATGGGCTCTAGGAAAGGTCTTTGCAGGCACCGTAGTCCCCGTGGACCTTGCGTTGAGGACCCCTGAACTCAAACCTTCTACAACTGGAAACAGGAAGAAAGTGCTCTAGGCTAAAAGGTAAAGGTGCAAGCACCAGTCGTTTCCAACTCTGGGGTGATGTCGCATCATGATGTTTTCATGGCAGACTTTATGGGGTGGTTTGCCATTGCCTTTCCCAGTCATGTACACTTTTCCCCCAGCAAGCATATACACTTCCCCCCATTTTACTGACCTTGGAAGAATGGAAGGCTGAGTCAACCTTAAGCTGGCTACCTGAATCCAGCTTCCACCAGGATCGAACTCAGGTCGTGAGCAGACAGCTTGGACTGCAGCACTGCAGCGTTACCACTCTGCACCACAAGGCTCTAGGCTAAAAGGTAAAGTTAGTCCCTTGTGCAAGCACCAGTTGTTTCCGACTCTGGGGCGACGTCGCATCATGACGTTTTCATGGCACACTTTTTTACGGGGTGGTTTGCCATTGCCTTCCCCGGTCATCTACACTTCCCCCCCAGCAAGCTGGGGTCTAGGCTCTAGGCTAGGCAGCCCCAATTCGGTGCAGGCACCTAAAGGCCATCTTCCTTTCTCCTTTGCTTCCATTACCATCCCCCTTCCCCCCCCCCCCCCATGGCCATTCTCTCTGGAATGTTTAAGTAATCATTCAACATGTGATTTTTGGACAACATTAGAAACTGCACATTTTTCCTGAGAAGGCTGTTCTCTGTTTTAACAACTTATTTTTCTGCTCTCTGGGGCTTTGCTCCATCCTTGGCTTGTAATGTGAATATTTACATATTTTAAAAAATCTGTTCAGCCTGAGCTGGAGGCTATGCAGCATATTTTGGTCTCCTGGCAGAAGAACAGGGGAGGTGGGGAAGAGAGTTTGGGTCTCATACCCTCCAACATCTGTCAGCTAAAAATAAGCACGTTCGTATGGATGCCTATAAAGGGGCAGGCGGCATGCCATGAGGGCTGGCACTCCCTCCTGAAACAATAACGGAGAGTTTAACATTAGGAAAGAGACTGTGCCTCGGTGCTGGAGTACCTGCTTGGCAGGCAGAAGGTCTCAGGTTCAATCCCCGGCATCTCCAGTTACAAGGATCAAGTAGTGGTTAGTGTGAAAGACCTTTCCTTAGGACACCGGAGAGCCTCTGCCAGACAAAATTAGGGCTGCCAGGTCCAATTCAAGAAATATCTGGGGATTTTGGGGGTGGAGCCAGGAGCAAGGGTGTGACAAGCATGACTGAACTCCAAAGGGAGTTCTGGCCATCACATTTAAAGGGACTGACACCTTTTAAATGCCTTCCCTCCACTGGAAATAATGGATACGGCACCTTCTTTTGGAGCTCATAGAACTGGACCCCGTGGTCCAATCTTTTTGAAACTTGAAGGGTGTTTTGAAGAGAGACATTGGATTCTGTGCTGTTAATTTGGTGCCTCTACCACAAAACATAGCCCCCCAGAGCCCCAGATTCCCACAGATCAATTCTCCATTATACCCTATTGGAATTGGTCTCCATAGGGAATAACGGAGTGCCCAGCAGACATTTCCCTCCCCCCCTCGCTTTCTGATGACTCCAAACTGGGGGATCCTTTGCCCCCACCTAGGGATTTGGTAAATAAGGAAACTTGTGGTGTGGAGTTTAGGCAAAGCAAGAAAAACACCGCTCACCAAACATGGCAATATAAGTGCAAAACACTCTTTTACTCAACCGCTTTATCACTGTAATTCTTAAATGTCCTTCAAAGCAAGTAAACAGTCCTTAGTAGAAACTCAAACTTTAAATGTTGCCGGGTATAAAAATCTGTAATTCAACAGGTGTAGTAGCAGCAACACGAGTCCTAGGTTAAGTTCGTGTTTCCTTTACACTTCTTCTGGGTGCTATTTTTACATTCCGGAACCCGTGCTTAGGCAACAGCTCACAGCCATATCTTATCAGTATGCACGAACGGTGTAAAAATAGCAGCCAGAGGAAGTGTAAAGGAAACACGAACTTGAACCTAGGACTTGGGTTGCTGCTACTACACCTGTTGAATTATTCTTCAAAGAGGAACAGCCGGGCTATCTGCATGTCTCAACAGAAAGACAAAGCGACAGCAGTTTTTCATACCTGGCAACATTTAAAGTTTGAGTTTCTACTAAGGACTGTTTACTTGCTTTGAAGGACATTTAAGAATTACAGTGATAAAGTGGTTGAGTAAAAGAGTGTTTTCCACTTATATAGCAACATTTGGTGCGTGGTGTTTTTCTTGCTTTGCCCACCTGGGGGTTGGCAACGATAGTCAGAGTAAACAATACTGACCTGGATAGACTGGGGATGTAGGACTCAAGAGCAGGCAACTGCATATGTGGTCCATAGGGTTGCCATCTCTGGGTTCAAAGATACCAGGAGATTTGAGGTTGGAGCCTGGGAGGGTGGGGTTTAGGGAGAAGATGAGATTCAGTAGGTCCACCTTCCAAAGCAGCCATTTTCCCCAGGAGAAGTGGAATGATTGTTTTTGTTAAATAATAAATAAACAAGTGACCTATGTAGTCTGGAGACTGGAAGTTATCCCAGGAGAACTCAAGTCCCTACCTGGAGGTTAGCAACCCAAGTTATACACATTACCAAAAGAGATTCATGTCCTTCCCACTCCCCACCCCCCGCATGTCAGAAATGCATCATCTTACATTTGAATTAAACAAATCTAGATCTTTTTTTTTGTCTTACCATAATAAGCATAGCTTCCAAATGTTGTCATATTCATTCTTTCTGGGCTCTGGAGACATTTTTAAATCTGTCGGATGAACACATCTTCTACTAGCCAAATGGTGCTTTTTTGGATGGGATGCCCCAGTATGTTTTAGGGATGTGCCTAGAAAATTCTATTTGGATTCTGCCATCCATCAATTTAGCACTAATTTCCACTGGGAAACACATCCCTACCTGTAATCCCACTCCCTTCAAATGCACTGGAATGAAATTTCCGGGGAATCTATTCCACATCCAAGGAAGAGTCCACCCTGGATTTCAGGAGAAAGCATCTTTGTTTAACTGGCAATTTAAAAATATCTGTGTTCAGACGAATGCCAGGAGATTTGGAAGGGACAGTGTCTAGGGAGGGTGGAGTTTCAAGAGGATGTGATGTTGCTTCTGCGAGATGCTCTAGGCGTTTCCCCTAATCCATATGGCAAAGATCATAGAGACTGGGGGAATTCCTAGAGCATCAACATTCTTCCCGTTTTCCCTCTCCCATTCCTCAAATTATTGAGAGTGAGGGACTGAGGGTGTGGGCAGGAATTTGTCTGCTGCCAACAGGCAAATGGAAAGCTTGAAGGGCTGTCATATAGAGGATGGTGCAGAGTTGTTTTCTGTTGCCCTAGAAGGTCAGACCAGAACCAATGGGTTGAAATTAAATCAGAAAAGTTTTCAACTACACACTAGGAAGAACTTCCAGACAGAGTGGTTCCTCTGTGGAACAGGCTTCCTCAGGAATGGTCTCCCTCTTTGGAGGTCTTCAAAAAGAGGCTAGATGGCTATCTGACAGCAACACTGACTCTGTGAATTTAAGCTGATCATGAGAGGGAGGACAGGATTCTATGAATCCTGATCAGATATTGCATCCAAATGTACCTGTACGGTTACAGCCTCATAAACTCCCATCAGGGCCGAATTAACAATTAGGCCAAGAAGGCACTGGCCTATGAGCCCCCATGCCTTTAGGGGCCCCGTGCCAGCTTCCCCCCGTTTTTGCCCTACTTGCAGCCCTCCCAGCCTCCACATGCAGCCAGCAACTAAGCCGCTCTTTGCCCAACTTGCCTGGTGCGGCTGCTGCTGATGTTGTCGCCAAGTTTGCGTCTCTCTGCCTCTCCCCCTCAGCTTTGTCAAAGGGGCTCTTGAGAAGGTGCCTACAGGCTGCAGTGGGGACCATGGGTGGTGGTGGTGCGCTCTGACTCTGAGATAATTTGTGAGGGAGCCCTCAAGATTTTGACTGCCATGGGGCCTTCACAGGGTTTAATCTGGCACTGAACCCAATCTGCATGGGTGACACTTTTTATAACCTACTTATAACCTCTACCTACTTATGGACGGCCGACCGGTCTGCGTCCCAGAAAACCTGGACCGGGCACTACAGGCCGTGGCTGAGTGGCTCAGACTGAGTGGACTGACATTGAATCCTGCGAAGACAGAGGTCCTTTGTTTGGGCCGTCGGGGACCGGGAGGGGAAATCCCTCTGCCAGCTTTTGACGGTGTACCGCTGAGGCCAGCGGACAGGGTCAGGAGCCTGGGGGTGCTATTGGAGCCGTCCCTAAAGATGGAGGCTCAGATAGCGGCCACTGCCAAGTCCGCGTTTTTTCATCTTAGACGGGCAAGGCAGTTGGCCCCCTTCCTGGCCCCCGACGACCTAGCAACAGTGATCCATGCCACGGTCACCTCGAGGTTGGATTACTGCAATGCCCTCTACATGGGGCTGCCCCTGTGCCGGACCCGGAAATTGCAGCTAGTGCAGAATGCCGCGGCCCGGCTGTTACTGGGCCTCCCAAGGTGGGGGCACATCCGGCCGGGCCTTCGGGCTCTGCACTGGCTTCCAATAATATACCGAGTCCGGTACAAGGTACTGGTCATCACCTTTAAAGCCCTATATGGCCTGGGACCTGCCTACCTGAGGGACCGTCTCTCCCCACACGTTCCCCAGAGAGCACTGAGGTCTGGCACTCAAAATCTGCTCATCATCCCCGGGCCCAAGGAAGTGCGTCTCAAGGCAACTAGAGACAGGGCCTTTTCCACAATGGCCCCTATGTGGTGGAACCAGCTACCGGAAGAGGCGAGGGCCCTGCGGGACCTTGCTCAGTTCCGCAGGGCCTGTAAGACAGCCCTCTTCCGGTTAGCCTATGCCTGATGAGATAATGTAGCTACCAGATTTTTGTGTTTATACTGTATAGTTTAATGTTTAATTTTAAGGTTTTTAGGTTTTAATTGTCTGATTTTAGAGGTAATAACTTGCTCTGATTTTACTGTTTTATTGTTTTATTGTTGTTGTAAGCCGCCCTGAGCCACTTATGGGAAGGGCGGGATAGAAGTCACCAAATAAATAAATAAATAAATAAATAAATAAATAAATAAATAAATAAATAAATAAATAAATAACTGTATGAAATTGTAACGTGAAGTTTTTCCTTGAGACATGAGACAGGGAAAGTTTTATGTGCTAAACTTCTGTGTTTCTAGCATAGAGTTAAAGCTAGTTAAATAAGATATGGACACGCACATGAAGCTACCTTATACTGAATCAGATCCTCAACCCTTCAAGGTTAGAGTTATCTACTTGGGCTGGCAGCAGCTCTCCCAGGCCTCAGGTAGAGAGGGCTTTTATATCACCTCCTCCCTGGTCCTTTTAACTGGAGATGCTGGAGAGTGAATTTGGGACCTTCTGCATGTGAAGAAGAAGATGATATTGGATATATATCCTGCCCTATACTCTGAATCTCAGAGTCTCAGAACTATCACAATCTCCTTTACCTTCCCCACACACAACAGGCACCCTGTGAAGTAGGTGGGGCTGAGAGAGCTCTCACAGCAGCTGCACTTTCAAGAACAACTCCTGTGAAAAAAGAAAGAAAGAAAGCTATGGCTGACCAAAGGCCATTCCAGCAGCTGCAAGTGGAGGAGTGGGGAATCAAATCCAGTTCTCCCAGATAAGAGTCCGCACACTCAACCATTACACCAAACTGGCTGTTCCACAACCCCTCCTCGATGGGAGCACCATCTTCTTTGGTTGGGGAGGTTTAACCTTCCTAATGACTGTTGACAAGAGTGGAGAGATTAATGTGCCTCTTCTGAGATTTATATCTACATATTTATCCCAAGGGGTGGGGGGGAAAGAAAGATTGGAGGAAATCAGGCATCTGTTAAAGATTATAACTCTTAACTCAGTAAATCTTCTCGCAGTTGTGGTCAGGCCTGAGTGTGGTGGGCCTTGAGACAGACCCTGGTCCCACTCCCATCCCACCTGTCGCCAATAGTTTTGGCATTTTGTACAATTAATGTTGACCTCAGCAGAGAGATGCTGAACCCTGGAGGATGCTGAATTCATGTAAGGTCAATAGGAAAGCAATTTAGTTTTGGCTCAGCTATTAATGGCTGTCATGTTTTCTGTGGTGAAGGGATGGGTGGGTGCATAAACGATGGCAGTGCTAGACAGAAATCCACAGATATCCCCCCCCCCACCCCTGCAAAACATTTTGTAAGGCTGGAGCATAAAAGAAAACAGAAATCCTTGATGATGAGAGACACCAGGGCCTTTTTTTTTGAGAAAACGTCCAGCAGGAACTCATTTGCATATTAGGCCACACTCCCTGATATCACCATTGTCTCACACAGGACTTTTTTTGTAGAAAAAGCCCAGCAGGAACTCATTTGCATATTAGACCACACCCCCTGACCTCAAGCCAGCCGGAACTGCATTCCTGTGCATTCCTGCTCAAAGAAAGCCCTGAGAGACACCCACTTGTGCTCAAAAGCAACCAGCTTCAAGTGGCATCAATGTGTCGAGGCGTTGTTCTTGCATTGCACAGTGGATGGGAAGGTGTATTTCTGCGAGTAGAAGAGCCAGGTTGCAAACCTAGGACTGCTGGCCTCTGGGTGGGGCCTGGAGATCTCTTGCTTTTTCAACTTATCTCCAGACTACAGAGACCTGGAGAAAACAGCTGCTTTGGAAGGCAGAGTCAATGGCATTGTACTATGCTGAGGTCCCTCCCCTCCCCACCCTCTCCAGGATCCCCCCCCCAAAAAAAATCTACAGTTGTTTCCCAGTCCAGAGCTCACAACCCTATGCAAACATGAGAAGGGGCTGGTCTCTTTAAACTCCTTCATAGAAGCAAGGGACATTTATGTGGCTGATGTCAGCAATGTGGCCTCAAGTATGCTTTACTCACTGGAGTTGCTGAATGTAACAATCTGCTTTATTTCAACTAACTTTTTCAGACTAATACAGAAAAAAACAAAATAAGTAAGAGAGCAACCTAGGGGGTGCAGTTTAACATAAGGCCTGCCCATGTTTAATGAAAAAAAACTAGAAATTGACTAAAGGGTTAATTTCTTGACAGATTATACTGACACCGTGCCTGAACAGCTGGATTTTGAAGAAGTTTGGTCTTGCAATCCAAATTCTGGTTTCTTAGCAGGATAAGGAACCCCTGTCCCAGCAGAGTTCACTTCCTTCCATGTTATACACAGTCCCATGGTTGTAGCAGCATGACAAAAAGCCGCCCAATTCCCAAACTGATGGGAACCCCCCCCCCTCACATTGCCATGGAGGTCACTGTGTCATGGGAAAAGGCCCTCTGCTGGTCTTCTTATTGTCTTCAAGGAGGTTCTTAATTGGATCTGCTGCCTTGGATCTCGTTCTGAGGACTATTGGCCTTGTTGAGATTGCAGTCTTGTTAGAGGATAATGATGGAGTGGGATTTAATGACTGCAAATGACAACCACAGTAAAGAAACACCATAAACACCCACAGGGGTTCGGCTCTGAGTTGCCCAAGGTCTGTCTCCAGAACAGCATTCCAAAGATCAACCAGTTGCTTTGGCTGCAAGATCAGAAAGAGGGGAAGGAACAAAGCCGCCATTGCTGTGTCTCAGGGGGTGTTTCCAGGCAATCCATTTATTGTGTGTGTGTGTGACTGATTCTTATTGCTTGTACATTACTCTCAAGGGAGTCCTTCCATTACAAGGAGAGTGTTTTTTCATAGCCTGGGAGAATTTGAGACGACGTAGATGTTACATTCACTATCCAACTACCCATGTTTGGAATATTTGGAGGCTGCAGCTGAACGGTGGGGTGAGGGACTGCTCCAGTTTGCTTTATGGTTGCCAGCTCTGGGTTGGGAAATATCTGAAGGGTGGGCAGGGTTTGTGGAGGGAAGGGACCTCAGCAGGATACAGGGCCTTATAAATCATTCTCCAAAGCAGACATTTTCTGTAGGGTTGTCTGGAGATCAGTTGTGAATGTGGGAGATCCCCAGGGGCCACTTGGAGGTTGAAGAAGAAGATATTGGATTTATATCCCGCCCTCCACTCCAAAGAGTCTCAGAGCGGCTCACAATCTCCTTTACCTTTCTCCCCCACAGCAGACACCCTGTGAGGTGGGTGGGGCTGGAGAGGGCTCTCACAGCAGCTGCCCTTTCAAGGACAACCTCTGCCAGAGCTATGGCTGACCCAAGGCCATGCTAGCAGGTGCAAGTGGAGGAGTGGGGAATCAAACCCGGTTCTCCCAGATAAGAGTCTACACACTTAACCACTACACCAAACTGGCTCTCCAGGTTGGTAATCCTAATCTGCCTTTCCCTGTAGGCTTTGTCCCATTTCCTGTCTCCTGGAATCTGCTTCATCTTTCCTATCATGCCTTGGTCCTTTTCTTTGTCTGGAGCCTCACTGATGGCTGATATACATGTTCCAAAGTCCAAGTTATATGGTCTCCAAGAGGACCTTTGATCAGACTTGCTGGAAGTTTCCTGGGGATACATTTCCCAGGCTGGCAATCCTAACGTAACATGGCCCCATGACATCAGACCCTTGCCTCCTTCCTCCCAGGGAGATGCCCACCAGCAAGGCTCCTCCTCCTTTTGTGATGCTTAATTTTATTTTTAATTTTTAAAGACTATTTTTCATTTTTAAAAAGCTATTTTCCCTCCCCAGGGCTGCAAAACAAAGCTTCTGTATTCTTTGGCTAGTCCCAGGTAGCAAGGTTACTGCCCCTCCCAATGAAACAAGAAGGGGGGGAGAAAATGAATGCTACTGTGTTCACTGCTGCAAGCATCATCATTAGAGATCCGAAATGCCTTTTTCTCAAGGCTTTTGTGGCATTTCCTAACTTAAGGTGCTGTTCTTGGCCACTAGATGATGTATGTTTGCCCTTTGGTTTAGATGAAGGTGTAGGGAAACAGGTTGGTGGTTTGATTGAACCTGGCAAAGGATGCCTGAACAAATTTTGTAGCTGGTTGGCACAAAGCAGCCAGCTCTGAGTTTGCAAATACCTTGAGATCTGAGGGTGGAGCTGGGAGAGTAGGGTTTAGGAAAGGAAGGCACCTCGGTAGGGTATAATGCCATAGAGTTCACCTTCCAAAACAGAGGTTTTCTCCCAGTGAAGCAGAATAAATGTTTTAAATAAATAAGAGCAAGAGACCAGTAGCACTTTAAAGACTGACAGAATCTGTGGCAGGGTAGGAGCTTTTGTGAGTCACTGTTCACTTTTTCACATACAGCAATGACTTAGGAAAGCTCCTGTCTTGCCACAAATTTTGCTAGTTTTTATGGTGCTACTGGACTCTTGCTCTTTTCTCCTGCTAAAGACAGCCTAACATGGATCTTAAATAAATAAAGAAGCCATTTATGTAATCTGGAGATCTGTCATAATTCCAGGTGATCTCCATCCATCACCTGGAGGTTGGTAACCCTGGAGGACGGGTGGTGGTGGTTGCAAGCTCCAAGGCATTTGGTTCTGGGGTAATGGATGCAGCTTCTGAGATTAGTCCTTGTGGACCCTGATTGGGTAGAAAGGCAGTGTAAAATGTTTTAAGCAAACGAACAAATACTCCCGTGGGCAACAGCCTGCTGTCCTGAGCTAAACTTGTATTTGTGCAAACAAAGAGAGCTGTCCCTGCCACTAGGCAAACTAGGCAATTGGCTAGGGCGTTGGCCTTCTGGGGGTGCCAAATTGGGTGTCCCCCTATGTGACTGGTGACGTTATCAGTGCAGGGGTGGTGGTGCCAGATGTTAGCCTTGCCTAGGGTGCCAGAGAGTCTACAGCCAGCCCTGCAAACAAAGACATTACCTTAAATCCCTAGTACTTTTAGGATGCTTGTCCACTATTCTTCAGGCCCTGTAAGGTTTTCTCAGCACCTTGATTTCCTCATGAGGAATTTAAGAGCTGCCTCTGGGCATTCCTTCCTCTTGGATTGATGGAGATGGGGGGAATGTTTGCCATTCCATGGAATGCATCTGTATCAAAATTCCTTGCCCTGAATTGTGGCTTGCACTCTGCCCCACTCCAAAGAGAGTGGGTGGAGTCTTCTCTGTGCATCAAGCTCCTCCCACTCTTTTCCAGGTAGGGGTGTTTTTGAATTTCCTCTCCCTGCTGTTGTGACCTGCGAATTCCCTCCTTTGATTTCATTTCTCCCTTGTTAAAACAGAAACCCAGGTGATTTCCACAGCACTTTCCATTCCCTCACCAGTTTCCCCCCCTGTAAAATGTATGCATGTTTCAACCTTACTTGTGTGTCAAATACAATATTAGATGTATATGCATAAAAGACAAAAAAGGCATACAAACTGCGTGCTTGGTGCAACCATATCTACAAAACCAACAGTGAAAAGTGGGAAACGGAATCTTTTGAGCAAAAGAAACATGAATATCAAAAGAAATAAAACAGGGAAAGCTCATTCATTCCCACTTCAGAGACTTTTCATTGGCATGTACCCAATACACACACAGGGCATTTTGTCTGCTTGTGGGTATATGTGTGCATCTTCCAGCTTGCATTTGCCCTTGAGAGCTTTGGAGATTGAATCCATCTCCAAAAAGACCAATGAATAAATAGCAGATAAGGCTCAACAGAAGAGAGATTAAAAACACCCTGGCAATTTCCCATGCAAAATACGAGGAAAAGCATGATAAACAAAAACAACGTGGCTAGCAGAAGTCTTTGGGATGTCTGTGATGGATACCAGAAGCAAATCGGGCTAGAACAATGGGGCCTAGGAAAACACAAAGGGTTTTAGATGTAGAGTGCTCTTAGGAAATGTGGACAACTGGGTCCATTTCCTTTCTCTGCCACAGAGCCTCATTATGTCCTTTGACAGGCTATATAGGAGGAGGAAAGTTTGGCAGTCTAAGAGAGGCTGGAGTTCAATAGTCATGGCTCCAGGATTTTCCCAATCCAGAGCTTGTAACAGTGACCCAGTTATCATTATATACCTGGACTTTCAAAAGGTATTTGACAATGTACCTCATCAAGGACTCCTGAGTAAATTTAGCAGTCATAGGATAAGAGGAAATGTTCTCTTATGGATTAAAAATTGGTTAAATGATAGGAAACAAAGAGTAAGCATCAATGGTCAGTTATCACAACGTTATGGAATAACCTCCTAAATGACATCAGGGCCTTACAAGATCTTGTCCAGTTCCATAAGGCCTGTAAAACAACATTGTTTCAACATGCTTTTAAGAACTAAAGGGAGAGCACTGCCAACCGCCTAGAAGCCAGATATATTTATATTACGATCATTGCGCTTTTGTGAGACATCGATTTAGGCCATCAGCATATCCGGAAACTACGAAAAACCATGAAGAATTATGGGATACCATCCATTTATCTATTTATTTTATACATTACATATCAGCAGATATAGCACCATAGAGGTTAATTTTATATATTATGGTTTTAATAATTGCTTAACGTTTTATACTAATATTGTTTTATAATAGATTATGGAGGGAAGTAATTGGGGCTGATACTATTTAATTTATTCATAAATTGGGGTTGATACCAGTGTCCCCTCTAAGTTGAGTTAGTGTGAGCTAGCTCACAGATTTTTAGCCTCCAGCTCACACATTTTTGTCTTAGCTCAGGAAAAATGCCCCCAGAGCACACTGATTTATGCAGTAGCTCACAGCTTTAAGGCCAGTAGCTCACAACTTTAATACCAGTAGCTCAGAAAGTAGAATTTTTGCTCACAAGACTCTGCAGCTTAGTGGGAACATTGGCTGATACTATTTAATTTATTCATAAATGATCAATCTTGAACTAGAGGTAAATAGGCTAATGGCCAACTTTGCAGATGTCGCAAAATTATTCAGGAGGGCACAAACCAAGGCTGACAGTGAAGAACTCCAAGAGGATCTCCACAAATTGGGGTGAGTTGGTGACAGTGTGGCAAAAGACGTTCAGGATTCGTAAGTGTAAAGTGATGCACATTGGGACAAAAAAGAAATCCCAACTTCAAGCATAGGCTACTGGAGTCTGAACTTGCTAAGACTGAGAGGGAAAAAGATCTTGGGGTTGCAGTGGACAGCTCAATGAAAGTGTCAACCCAGTGTGCTGCAGTGGCGAAAAAGGCAAACTCTGTTAGGGTTTATTAGAAAGGGGTTGAAAATAAAACCACCAATGTTATAATTCTCCTGTATAGATTTAGGGTGCGGCCTCATTTGGAATATTTTGTACAGCTCTGAAGAAGAAGAATTGCAGATTTATACCCCACCCTTCTCTCTGAATCAGAGACTCAGAGCGGCTTACAATCTCCTATATCTTCTCCCCCCACAACAGACACCCTGTGAGGTGGGTGGGGCTGAAAGGGTTCTTACAGCAGCTGCCCTTTCAAGGACAACTCCTGCGAGAGCTATGGCTGACCCAAGGCCATTCCAGCAGCTGCAAGTGGAGGAGTGGGGAATCATGCCCTGTTCTCCCAGATAAGAGTCTGCACACTTCACCACTGCACCAAACTGGCTCTCCCCATCTCCAAAAGGTAATTGCAGAGCTGGAAAAAGTACAGAGGGTGACCAAGATGATGAGGGGTCTGGAGCACCTTCTCTATGAGGAAAGGCTGAGAAGTCTGGGGCTTTTAAATTGAGAAAAGAAATGACTAAGGGGTGGGGGGACATGACAGGGGTCTATAAAATTATTCATGGGGTAGAGAGAGTTGACAAAGAAATTTTTCTCCTTCTCCCAAATTTCTTGAACCCAAGGGCATCCAATGAAGCAGATGGGCAGCTGATTCAGGATGGAGAAAAGGAAATACTACTCTAACCTCCATGCCACACAAAAACAGTTTCAGCTAGCCATTTCCACACTATATTGAAGGGGCAGGATATTTTCCTCCAAGCCTGGGGAAGTGTCATGTTGTAGAATCTGTGGGCTATGACCCTGTGGGTGTCAGCTACTTTCTGTTAACTAATTGCTTCCAACAGGGAGCCATTAAAGGCCTAGCTAACTAGCTTGTGAGGAGTGAGCCAGCAATAAGTGGGCAATGAGAGGGTGTTTGGAAAGCTTTTACAGGGAAGGAGGGAAATCTGGTTTGTTCTGTGGGATAAATGAGGGGGGTTGTTGGGCTGAAGGAGGGGGTTGCGGTGTGAGGCTTCTGGGGCTAGTTGAGAGAAGAAGAATTCAGGCCTGGGGATGGGCTAGAGGAGGCTGCAGAAAGCTTTGGGCTGGGGGGGAGGGGGGGGAGGTTGAACCAGGCCTGTTAAAGAGAGGTCAAGCTGATTAAAAGTGAGCAAGATGGCTCTGAGAGCCTGAGAAAGCGCCTGTAATTTGTTACTCCAGGGAAGAAGCTGGCAACGTTGTGTGTGTAATAGCAGTCAGAGCACACTTCAGCGGTTTAACAGATTTGAAAGGGCTGGTGTGGATTTGGGGGAAAACATATTTACTTCCAAAAAAGCCCAACACAGACCACCTTCCAAAGTCAGGATGGAGTAAGACTAGGGTTGCCAAGTCCAATTCAAGAAATATCTGGGGACTTTGGGGGTGGAGCCAGGAGACTTTGGGGGTGAAGCCAGGAGACATTGGGGATGGAGCCATAAGCAAAGTTGTGACAAGCACAACTGAACTCCAAAGGGAGTTCTGGCCATCACATTTAAAGGAACTGCACACCTTTTAAATGCCTTCCCTACATTAGAAATAAGGATAGGGGCACCTTCTTTGGGGCTCATAGAATTGGACCCCCTGGTCCAATCTATTTGAAACTTGGAGTGCATTTTGAGGAGAGTCATTAGATGCTATGTTGTAAATTTGGTGCCTCTACTTCAAAAAACAGCCCCTCCAGAGCCCCAGATACCCCCAGATCAATTCTCCATTATTCCCTATGGGAATCGATCTCCATAGGGAATAACGAAGTGCCCAGCAGACATTTCCCTCCCCCCTCACCCCTGTTTCTGACAACTCTGAAGTGGGGGAGGGCCTGCTCCCACCTGGGGATTGACATCTCTACTCACGAGCTGCTGAACTTCCAACTTCTTCAAAGTAACACAGAGCAACCGACCTCTGAAAAGATTATGCGACTAAGGAAGGGTCTGGGCTGCAAACGACCTCCGCAAAGATTGTGCAGCCAAGGGAGGGTCTGGGCCGCTTTCACAGCCATGTTATTCTGCCTGCTCCCCCGCCCCCTTCAGCCTTAAAGACACAGAGGCACCATCCCAACTCCACTTTCCAGTGGACTCTGAAGCCTTCGGAGGTGGAAAGGCACATAGGGGCTGTGGGGGCAGGGCTTCCCCCTGCCAGCCAGCTGACTGGGAGCGGGAAGGAGCCTGGGAAAGCGGGAGAACCCCCGCTGGGACCGGGGGATTGGCAAACCTAAGTAAGAGGGGCCCACACAGTGTTGCCTACCTCCAGGGTGAGGGCTGGAGTTTTACAACTGATCGCCAGACCTAAAAAATAATTTATTTATTATTTATTGATTTAAAACATTTATTCCACTTCTTCTGGAGAAAATGGATGTTTTGGAAACTCAATTGCATGGCATTATATCCGGCCAAGGTCTCTCCACAGCCTAAATCCCACTCTCCCAGGCTCCACCCACTAATCTCCAGGCATTTCTGCAATCTGTCACTAAAATTCGCTTCCATTCCTGAGGACTGGAACGTGGCTAATGTACCATCTTCAAAAAAGGTTTCAGAGCGGTTTCGGAAAATTACAGGCCAGTCAGCTTAATATCGATACTGGATAAATTGGTGGAATCCATTCTTAAAGATAGAATTAGTAGGCACATTGATGAACAAAAGTTATTGAAGAAGAATCAACAGGGCTTTTTTGTAGCAGGAACTCTTTTGCATATTAGGCCACATACCCCTGCTGTAGCCAATCCTCCTGGAGCTTACAATAGGCCCTGTATAAAGACCCTTGTAAGATCTTGGAGGACTGGCTACATCAGGGGTGTGTGGCATAATTTGCAAAGGAGTTCCTGCTACAAAAAAGCCCTGAGAATCAGCATGGATTCTGTAAGGGAAGACCTTGTCCAATTTCGCACTCAGCTTACCCCGCGGTCATGTTCCTCTTCTCTGCGCAGCATCTGTCGGATTTCCCACTATCTGCGCCGGAGTTACAGGAAGTATCATGGCTTTCACGCAGTGAACGGAAACTGGTTTTTAGCAGTTTCCATTTGCTTTCAGAGAGGCGTGACGCTTCCTGTAACTCCGGCGCAGATAGCAGGAAATCCGATGGACGCTGTGCAGAGAAGAGGAACATGACCACGGGGTAAACTGAGTGTGAAATCGGTCCCAGTCTCACTAGCCTTATAGAAGAAAAAGAAGAAGACTGTAGATTTATGTATTTCATTGGAGATTTGAATAAGGAACTATTTTGATTGATTGCCCTCTACTCCCCAAAAAGCAAAAAGGACCACCACATGCCATACACCCCAAAATTCAGGGGACTCTGCCCTTCGAGAGGACATGTGCTGGTTCCTGATCCAAGGAACGGTTCTTGTGCCAGCTGCTCCAAAGCAAGTTGCCCCCAGGACACTCAGACAGACACTGGCACCAGGCTGTACCCCAAAACAATGTTTGAACCACCCCAAGTGACACATCCCCATGCTCGGGACACTGTCCTCTTCAAGAAGACATGCTGAGGTGCCTGGTCCACACATTCGTTCTGCCACCTAGAAGGACAAACCTTCCGCAAAAGGATAAATCAATCAAAATAGTTCCTTATTCAAATCTCCAATGAAATACAGGCTTCTAGGTGGCACTCCAAATAGAAGCTTGTGGTGCCAGAACCAAAGTTTGGACCAGGCAGTACTGCATGTCTTCTTGCAGGGGACAGTGTCCTGAGCGTGGGGATGTGTCACCTGGGGTGGTCCAAACATTATTTTGGGATACAGCCTGGTGCCAATGTCTGCCTGTTTGAGTGTCCTGGGCTGTTTGAGTGTCCTGGAGGCCCCTTGCTTTGGATCAGCTGGCGCAAAAACTGCTCATTGGACCGTGAGGCAGTACATGTCTTCTCGAAGGGCAGAGTCCCCTGAACAAGGGGGTGTATGATATAAGGGGATCCAGACCTTATTTTGGGGTTCAGAGCTTTCAAACTCTCTTCAGTGTTTTTGGTTGAATTCACGAATAAGAAACGAATAAGGAATGAATAAGGATCTGAGAATAAGGAACCAACTTCAGCCTCCTCACTATAAATACATGTTGAAGGGGTCTGAACTGGTGGTAATTGACTAGGAGAGAGATCTTGGAGTCATGGGCCTGCCTTGGCGAGCAGGGCGGGATACAAATGGAATAAATAAATAAATAAAAAATGGTAGATAACTCACTGAAAACGCTGACTCGGTGTGCGACTGCTGTAAGAAAAGGCAAATACTATGCTGAGGACTATTAGGAATGAAATTGAAGACAAATCAGCCAATATCACAGTGCCCCTGCTCCAATATTATACACTTAAGTGTTCAATGAGAGCATTAAGATCGTCAAATAGAAATGGCTTGCTCCATATATAAATTGTAGAGAGCATTTAGCCAGAAAATTCAGAAGACGTATGCATCTGATAAAAAAAGAGGTTTAAAAATGGCTGCTCCCCCCCCCCCCCCCCAAAAAAGAGAGCTTTTTTGCCATCCAAAGGATCGGCTTGCTCTTATTATAAACAGTGCAGAGAGCATTGCTCCCGCTTTAAATCTAAACACTTAGGTGGTGCTGAGAGGTGAGTGTTTGATTACAATCATTTATAAAATTACTAAGATTTATCCATTTCCATTCAGCTTTGTGTTATATCTCATAATTACCGTGGTTTATTCCAGGATGAGAATTTTTGAAGAAAGTAAAGGTGCTGCAGAAAGCATTAGAAAACGTTAATAATGAATTGTAAAAAAGTGGCTGAATAACCCTTAGAGGAAACAGGAATACTCCCGAGGAAGTCTTTGGATACGACAAAATTAGTTTATATCATTGGGATTGGCCTTTTTTGTAATGTTGTGGATGAACCCTCTTTGTAAAGATGCACTTCTTTATAATATAATACATACAACAGAATTATATGACTCTTAAAGTTACTCAACATTGTAGCTTGTATATCACAGTGATTGTTCTTTGTATTGCCTCCATGATGAACTGTGATCCCATGTTGTTGTTGTTGTAGCTTCTGAGCCGGGCTGGCCTTAGACTGTCTGGCACCCTAGACAAGGCTAACTTCTGGCACCCTCCCACATTGTTAACGTCACTGACCCACAAGGGGGGGGGTGCCCCATTTGGCACCCCCCAACGGCCATCTCCCTAGGCAGTTGCCTAGTTTGCCTAGTGGCAGGGCCGGTCCTGCTTCTGAGATCTGATAAGATCAGGCTAGCCTTGGCCATCCACATCAGGGCGAGCAGGCCTACTTGGAAATAAGTCCCATTTTATTTGATGGTGCCTACTCAAAGAAAAGTGTCCTTAGGTTTGCAACCTGATTCTGTTTTTCAAATGGAAACACAGAAAAAAGTTCCTGCTCTCCCAGATTTCACTTGTAGACCCTATTTCTTCTTCACTTTCCCAGCAAAGTCACTGCACATAATTTGGCAACAAACCCAGTTTTGCCAGTAAGGTAGACTTAGCAAGGGATCACAGCGAGTTCCAGCTTTCTCACAAATGAACCTGAAGGCATATGGGAGTTTTCGGATACCTGTTTATTGCACTTTAAAGAACAAACACAGCGTACAGAGGCCATTAGTTCCTGTACCCCCTGAGGCATCATTCGTATCTTTAGAGTGTCATACTTGGGCAGTTGTACAGAGTTAGAGACCAATTTTTGCTTTTTGACTAACTCAGGAATTTTTATTTAGGTCAGCTGGAATGGTGGACTGGAGCCCAAAAAGTGGAAATTGGTGAGTTGACTGCAAATCGGAAAGAACTATCACAATTACATGATCCATAAAGAAGCAGAAGTCACCTACCCCACCCTCCAAAAAAAGGGACACCAACTTATTCTAAAGGGAGTCCTGCTTGGTGAGCCAGTTTGGTGTAGTGGTTAAGAGTGAGGACTGATATTTTGGAGAACCAGATTTGATTCCCCACTCCTCCACTTGCACTTGCTGGAATGGCCTTGGGTCAGCCATAGCTCTCACAAGAGTTGTCCTTGAAAGGGCAGCTGCTGTGAGAGCTCTCTCAGCCCTACCCACCTCACAGGGTGTTGGGGGAGAGAAGATAAAGGATATTGTAAGACATTCTGAGACTGATTCAGAGAGAAGGGCGGGGTATAAATCTACAGTCTTCTTCTTCTGTCTTGGCAGGAGGTCAAATCCAGCTTGTTTCATTTTGCAGCTTCATCATGTAGATGTCTCAGCGAGCAGACTGCACTTTTCTTTTCCCAAGTCACAGAACCTGTTTGAACAACACAGATGAGATTCTCAATGAAAAGACTGATAATTCCTGTTGTTCCCCAATAATCCTTGTTGTTACTGTAAAACCAGAGGCCTCCTATGGATTCATGTCTTCATCTAGGAAAAAAAAAACCCTACAGCAGGGGTGGCCAATGGTAGCTCTCCAGATGTTTTTTGCCTACAACTCCCATCAGCCCCAGCCATTGGCCATGCTGGCTGGGGCTGATGGGAGTTGTAGGCAAAAAAAACATCTGGAGAGCTACCGTTGGCCACCCCTGCAGGAAAAAGTTTCTCATTATCAGCTCGAGGAAGCTCATAACAGAGAGATTAGCCCCAAAAACACACATATCTGTTCCTCACAAATGGAAAAAACAACCACCACCACCAGAGAATCATTAGACTGCAGATATGCAAAAAGAATTGTATATAATGGTTGCATCTGGCTGGAGGATCAACAACAGCCAGGCATTTATTTTGCAAGCAAATCTTGAATTCTTAAAAGGAAGCCAATCATTTTTCATGCTAAATTGTGTGAGATGACCAGGGTGTGTATTTATACCTCATGCTCAGCATTTTTCAAAGGCCACTTCTCTACTTCTTCACATGGAATTCACTGCCACAGGAGGAGGAGGCAACTACAAGCATGGACAGCTTCAAGAAGGGATTGGTTAAACATATGGAGCAGAGGTCCATCAGTGGCTATTAGCCACAAGGTATAGATGGAACTGTCTGTCTGAGGCAGTGATGCTCTGTATTCTTGGTGCTTGTGGGGCGGGGGGGACAGTGGGAGAGCTTCTAGTGTCCTGGCCCCACTGGTGGACCTCCTGATGGCACCTGGGTGTTTTTTTGTTTTGTTTTTTGCCACTGTGTGACAGAGTGTTGGACTGGATGGCCTGATCCAACATGGCTTCTCTTATGTAATGTTTGGCACTCCAAACAAAACAATGCACAACAGATGATGAAATCCTAAACAGAGTTACACCCTTTTAAGCCCATTGACTTCAACACTTAGGAAGGCACCAGTAGAGTTATAATCAAGGAGGAGGAGAACTGAAGCACAAGAAAATGAGCCAAAGGATGGAAAGACGGTTCAAGGGTTCATGACTGTTGAGACAACTGGACAAAAATGCCACAGGGATGATTCCAAATTCCTGATTCCTGCCATTTTGAACCAACCCTCCATTTTGGTATAACTCCTCCCCCCCCCCCCATTTAAATCAAACCTGCGATTGTTTATTTGGCACAGTTTCCTACTTCCATTCCCCATAAAATGTACACATTCTTGTACATTGTTTGAGGGCAAAGAAATCAGTATATATGATATAACTGTCATCTGTTTCAAGGAGATGCTTAGTACCACATTAAATACTATCTAAAATTTGAGGATTAGTCCAGGGACTCAGAAAGATATACGCTTGAATACTTTCCCCCATCCCCGGGAGATTTTTTTTGATTTTCATGGGATGGCCTTGTCCCAGATATTTTGAAACTAACTGCATAGGAATAGCAGGCAGATCCTGGACTGTGGGGAAATTTTGTCCATACAGTAGGGTGCTTATGATTTTGATCACCTTTCCCTGTCGCAGTGGTGGTGGAGGTAAGTTCCATCAAGTCACAGTTGACTCATGGCAACCCCAGTTTGGTGTAGTGGTTAAGTGCATGGACTCTGGGAGAACTGAGTTTGATTCCCCACTCCTTCATATGCACCTGCTGATGTGAACTTATCTGGGAGAACTGAGTTTGATTCCCCACTCCTTCATATGCACCTGCTGATGTGACCTTGAGTGAGTCACAAGTTCTCACAGAGTTGTTCCTCTCAAGAGCAGTTTCTGTCAGAGCTCTCTCAGCTCCACCTACCTAACACAGGGTATCTGTTGTGGGCAGGGGAAGGGAAAGGAAATGGTAAGCTGCTCTGAGACTTCTTCAGGTAGTAAAGAGCGGAGTATAAATCCAATCTCCTCCTCCTCCTGGTGCTGGATCTCATCTTGATTATCTGGAGACCGGTTGTAATTCTAGGAGATCTTCAGGCCCAAATCAAAATTGTGCTTGTGGCCATAAATAGTCTCTCTTTTGGGTACCCATTCTGACCATCAATGCCTCCAGCTACTTTAATAACTGTGGCAATTAATTCATTATACTGATTATATTTTCCAGCTCTGAGCCCTTAAGAGAACTATGTTCCCATGATACTGATCTTTTAAAAATCTATATTTATACAGAAGTATCCCCCCCCCCCGCCCAAACATTGCATATATTTTTTTTCCTTGTTAAAAGTTTGGAGTGACATCAAACCAAAACATTTTTCCTTTTGGGTGCACTCTAAGCCTTAAATAAATGGAAGAGTGGAAAAAAAACCAGCAACAACTAAGAAGTAACCCAACACAACTGTCAACGTACCAGCTGCAAAGGATTCTGGGAAACAACAGTTTCCTGGCCATTTGCTTGTACATCTTGAGAACCAGAGTTTGATGTGTTTATTTGTAAAATGTAGCTGCCACTTTGTTACCTTATATAGCAAGGCACCATAGATGGGGCTGTGCTAACAAACAAGGGAAAAGTTTGTGGAAATGCATGTAGAAAAAAAAAAAAGGTTGCAGTGGGAAAGCGTTGGGTGTAAGAAAATACAGACATGTTTGCTTCTGGAACAAGGTCCTTCCGAGATTTCCACAGGCAGCTCTGCAAACAGCTGCATTTGGCTCCCACAAAATAACTTCAGTCATAAAATACAGTTCCTTAATCACTTGGGTGTGAGAGAATACAGGAACAAGGAACCGTTTTTGTAGTTTCCATATGTCTTTTGATGTGCTGAGTAAGAATCCAACATAATGTATAGGGGCACTCATTCCCAAGTAATGTGCACTAGTGGGTTGCAAGATGTGTTGAAGTGTGCACTGATAGATTAAGCTGCCGCAAGGGATGCTTACACCACTCTGCATCCCATAGAACAGAGTGACCCATGAAGGATTTTTCTCTCAGCCTACGGATGGACAGTTCTATCATCCAGAGGGAGGGAGTAAAAGATGCAGTGCGATGCCTTGGTTGCACCGTACAAAACAGCTCCGGGATATAAGAACGTAACAGCCCTGCTGGATCAGACCAGTGGTCCAGCATCCTGTCTCACACAGTGGCCATCCAGTTCCTCTGGAGGGCCAACAGCAGGGCACAGAGGCTGAGGCCTTCATTAGAACATAAGAAGAGCCCTGCTGGATCAGACCAGTGGTCCATCTAGTCCAGCATCCTGTCTCACAGTGGTCAGTGAAAGGCCAGCAACAAGGCATAGAGACCAAGGCCTTCCCCCCAGTGTTGCCTCCTGGCACTGGAATTCAGAGGCTTAGTGCCTCTGAATGAGGAGGTTCCCCTCAGTCATCTAGTAGTCACTGATAGACAACCTCCACATATCCATCTAATCCCCCTTTAAAATGCTGTTTATTCTTGTGGCATCTATATTCTCTGGCAGCTATCAGAACATCACCATTGTCTCAAAGGCTTGGTGTTATTTCTCAGCTAGCAGGCAAGGGAGACACCACAGGCCTTATGAACCTGGCTACATTGGATGATACCTGCCCAGACAGAGTAATATTTGCCTTTATACCTATCTTTCTGAGTCTAACTTGGTATGAATTTCCAGTAATAGCCTAGGAGAGAAAAAAACTGGGATCCAGATACGAATAATGTGAGAAATATGGCCATAGACAATGTTGGATCTATTGATAGATATCCAAAATGTTCTATGATTCTGTGTTGCTATGTTGTTATGTGTTTTCCTTGGCTCTAACTACTATGTATGTATTTCAGATAACATTTTTAAAAGTACTGCTCCAAAACATTAGTAGATCCAGTGCATGGGTGAAAGGACGTTCTCTGAGTTTGGAGGGTTATTATGGTTTAGATCTAACTTCCAAAGTCTGCTGGTACCTTAAGAGTCTATATAGTCTGCATTGCTACTTTGTTGGGGGTGTTAAACTCTGGTTTTTCTGCTTCCATTTGCTGAGATGGTACAAATAAAATAGTTCTCGATCTTTTCCATTGAGTAATAGAGCAGAGACCCTGTCCTTGTCCAACAAAGCAGCAAAACTAGCCCAACCTTGTCAGATAAGCAAGAAAAGCAAGGTTGGCCCGCTCACAATCCCCTTCTCCTTCCCTCAACAGACACCCTGTGAGGTAGGTGAGGCTGAGAGAGCTCTAAAAGAAATGGCTCTTGAGAGGAACAGCTCTGTGAGAACTCGCGACTGACTCAAGGTCACATCAGCAGGTGCATGTGAAGGAGTGGGGAATCAAACCTGGTTCTCCCAGATAACCACTACACCAAATTGGCTCTAGTCTAGCCAATTAAAGAGAAGTCATAGGAGAACCACACACTAGAGAAAAGAGGGTAAATTCCTCCCCCCTGTCCCATTTATGATTGAAACGATCCCCTAAGAGGCCATTAATCCATAAAGGGAGAAAAAAAGCACAGACAAAGAGAGGATATCTGTCTTTTTCATTACTAGCAGCTGAGGAGGGTGGGGTTGCTTGGTGGTAAAAATTGCCGAGTCACACTTATACCACCTGCATAAACTTTCACCATAAGATGCAAACAGAAGTTGTTTCCCTTTGTTTCTCTCTGCTTAGCAACCCTGGACTTCCTCAGTGGTCTCCCATCCAAGTACTAACCAGGACCAACCATCGACAAGGCTGGATTAACAATTAGGCCAAGTAGGCACTTGCCTATGGGCTCCATGTCTTTAGCAGCCCTGGGCTGGCTCCCCCCCCCCACAAGTTCCCCCCTGCTTGCAGCCCTCCCAGCCTGCACATGAGCTACTCTTTGTCCAACTTGCCTGATGCGGCTGCTGCTGGTGCTGTCACCAAGTTTGCCTCTCTCTGCCTCTCCCCCACAGCTTTGTTAAAGGTGCTTTTGAGAAGGTGCCTGCAGGCTGCAGTGGGGACCACAGGCAGCAGGGTGGGCGTTCTGATAATTTGCAAGGAGATTTTGACTGCTTAGGGGCTTCCACTGGGTTTAATCTGGCACTGACCATCGGGCTACCCTGGGCCTGGCTAGCCTAGCCTGGTTGCTTTCAGAATCCTTGAGGGAGAGGCTTAGCCAACCCCTTTCTAACATCATGGCTCTGATCCAAGTTTGGGGTACCCAGCAGATTTTTTTTTTAGTTTATTCTACACTTCAGTATCCCAGACCCCCAATATTTCATTTGATTCTCGGATACTATCTTTACTTTCAAGCAAGCACCCCCGTGGAAAGCACAGCAAGGGAAATTACTCTGCAGGCAAACTCTACAGGGCCAATCTGAAATACAACAAAAGCAAAAAATGGTGCAAGTTCGCATAACGTACCCTTTTGTGTGTTTCAAAAAAAAAAAAAAAATGCAGCGGCCATCACAGGCAGAAGATTCCAAAGACGGAGGTGCCACAACACTTTGCCTGCATCGCTATACTTTGGGAAATGGTGGCGGGTCAACTGTAGGTCATCAAGTGATAAGTCATCAGGCAATGACGAGACCCCGATGATCTCATGTGCAGATGTAAATCATCCCCTGCTGCATTCCTCGCATTCTGCAGATTGCATCCGTATCTGGAGACTCCGGGGACAGGAGATAGTTCTCCTTGAGGGGGAAAAAAACAGCAGAAAAAGTGTCCTTTTAACCTTCCTCCTGTTTTTGTGTGAGTGTGTGTGTTCAGTGCTGGCAAGTCACAGCCAAGTTTTGGTGACTCCAGCAAGGGGCTTTCGAGGGAAGCCAGAAGCAGAGGTGACTGGCCATTGGCCTTGCTCTGCAGAGTCTTTCTCGGTGGTCTCTCTTCCAAGTACTGACCTTAGCTTCCAGTGTCTGATGAGATCAGGCTACACCGTGCAAGGTGCATTCCCATGGTTGTCACCCCATATGCAACAAAGGGTTGCAGCAGTGCTTAGTTTTTGTGGCCCTTTCTTACATGTTCAGAGAAATGCTGATCGCCATTTTGGGGTCAGGCAAGAATTTTTCATCAGTCTAGTTTGGTCAGGGATCATGGAGGTTTTTTTTTTTTGCCATCTTCTGGGCATGGAGCAGGGGTCACTGGATGTGTGTGTGTGTGGGGAGGGAGGGGAGGAGGTGAATTTCCTGCATTGGGCAGGGGGTTGGACTAGATGACCCTGGAGAACCTTTCCAACTCTATGATTCTATGAACAAGGCTGGCAGTGGTTAGGAGCAGCATGAGAGCCAGCTCTGGTTTCAAGAGTCATCCAGCACACCTCAGGAACCTCAGAATCCAAACACCTGTTAGGCTGCAGTTTATAGATGGAGATGTCTGAAGAATTTCCTTTTTGTTTCCTTCCTTTTGAGTCCTCTGATTCCTCTCCAGGTTGAGGACAGGAGGGAGGTGTTTTCCATACAAGTCATGGTAGCCTTGGCTTTGAAGACTGTTCAAAGAATTGCTGTAGGTCACTCAGCCAGCTTGTCAGGAAGTCTCAGTCACCAAGCTCGGTAATTTTGGACTGTCTTGGCATCCAAAGAGTGGTTTGCTTTTGTGGAAACAGAACAAGTACCCAATGGCCGGAGCCAATCTCAGCCCTCATGAAAAGATCAGAGAACATCCATTAGGCTGAGAGTTGAACCTGAAGAAAGGTAAATAAAAATCAAACGATGCCTACAGAAGGCTGTTTCTCATCACCAACCACTTAGTTTGACCCAGCGATTGCCATAAAAGTGAGTGGCACTCACAGCTGGTGTGCTGAACTTCTCAGTGGTCCTGCAATTCCCTTCTGAGGTGATCTTGAGGAGACCCCTCCACTCCTTTTGCTCTCTGACAAGCAGAGTGAGAGGGAAAATATCCACATAAACAGAGGTGCAAGTCAGGTTTAGAAGGTAGATAAGAGATGCTTTCTGTTGCAAAATTAAGACACTGCTGTGTCCCTGAGGAGGCTCCTTTGGGTAAAAACCAGATCACCCAGTATACTTGTGGCACTCTGAAAGGAGATTATTTTTCCTTCCATGGCAAAAGTAGCCTTTAACTCAATGGCAGGCTGGTGTTCTCACAGTGCTGGAGTGCAACTAACTTCCATTTTGAGAGTTTTAAGCCTGCCACTTGCAGGATCTTATAGGATCCAAGAGGGACATAGACAACTGTGCCAATTAAAGGACAGAGTTACTACCACTTCAGTTAAATCTGTTTATTTAGCACATTACCATCACATCCTAGCAGCAGCCCATATGCAGACCTCTTATATTACCTTTACTACAATAGTAGCACCAGGGCTTTTTTTGTTTTTTGAGCAGAAATGCACAAGAACTCAATTCCGGCTGGCTTGGTGTCAGGGGGTGTGGTGTAATATGCAAATGAGTTCCTGCTGGGCTTTTTTTACACCCCCGTGTGAAACAATGGTGACACCAGGGGTGTGACATAATATGCAAATGATTCCTGCTGGGCCTTTTCTACAAAAAAAGCCCTGACCTGGATGGTCCAGGCTGGCTAGATCTGCCAAATCTTGGAAGCTAAACAGGGTTGACTCTGGTTAGCACTTGGATGGGAGATCACCAAGGAAGTCCAAGCTTCCTCCACAGAAGCAGGGCAATGGCAAGGCACCTCTCTTCATCTCTTGCCTTGAAAACCCCATGAGGGGTTATCATAAGTTGATTGCAACTTGATGGAACTTTCTACTACCACCCTGGTAAGCCATGCACACCAACTTAACAGTAGCCGTTCAACTTTGGTGGCAGAGAATGGTCAAGTTGGGTCTCCTCAGAAGTACAAAGGAAACAGGAACCCCTCAGATATGCCTTGCTTTACTCTTGCTATGTCAGGTAATGTTGAGTCAAGCTCCCATGGTGGCAGCTAGAGTCTTGGTCTCCTCTCTGTCACTCTGTCTAATTACTGAGCCTCCATCATTTACAGGAAAATTTCTCTATGAGCTCCAACGAAAGTGTGTCAAAGGTCGTTTCCTTTGCAACAGGTCAACACAAAGCATGTTTTAGCAATTCTGGGTAGCTCTGGCATGACTTCTTGGCACATCTTCTTCACTTCTCCTCTGCTTGTGCATATTGCTTAGCTGGCAGCTACTAAGTTATGCATGATCGTTCATTCCCGTCCTCAGATCTCCAGACGTTTTGTGCAGAGAGACCCTCAAAAGAATGAGCTTCTGAATTCTGGCCAGTTTTAACCACAATTAGCAAGCCCCCTCTTGCTCCATGATCTCACCTCCACCCCGCATGCAGATCAGTATTGTGTCATGGAAACCTTCCAGTCTGCACCTCTTTCAGGGTCTCATTAACTTTTTAGCTATAGCCATCTTTCCAGGTTTAGTAGAGGCATCTATCTGAAAATCCATTGGTGTGTGTGTGTGGGTACCTAAAGGCCTCAGTTTTGTAGAAGCATGGGCAGAGTGTCTTGCAGATTGTGTATGTTGACCCATGGAATGTTATGGAAGAAGAAGATATTGGATTTATATCTCGCCCTCTACTCTGAATCTCAGAGTGGCTCACAATCTTCTTTAGCTTCCTTCCCCACAAAAGACACCCTGTGAGGTGGGTGGGACTGAGGGGACTCTCACAGCAGGTGTCCTTTCAAGGACAACCTCTGCCAGAGCTATGGCTGACCCAAGGCCATTCCAGCAGCTGCAAATTGGGGAATCAAACCTGGTTCTTCCAGATAAGAGTCTGCACACTTAACCACTACACCAAACTGGCTCTGGAAGCTGATGAGTCCATGTGGATTGCCACATAGGTGACTTCTGTTTCTTGGTCACAATAGGATGGGACAAACAGGGTAGCAAGATCTGTCTTTTAGATAAACAGACAGACAGACACAGAGCTGGGGGCTCGCAAAAGTTCGTAGGTGAGGGAAATTCTTTCACACCTCCCCCGCCTTCTCTCTCCGGAGAGCCAGTTTGGTGTAGTGGTTAAGTGTGCGGACTCTTATCTGGGAGAACCGGGTTTGATTCCCCACTCCTCCACTTGCACCTGCTAGTATGGCCTTGGGTCAGTCATAGCTCTGGCTGGAGTTGTCCTTGAAAGGGCAGCTGCTGTGAGAGCTCTCTCCAGCTCCACCCACCTCACAGGGTGTCTGTTGTGGGGGAGGAAGGTAAAGGAGATTGTGAGCTGCTCTGAGACTCTTCGGAGTGTAGGGCGGGATATAAATCCAATATCTTCTTCATCTTCTTCTTCTTTTTAATACAATAAAATAAAAAAATACTAAATATACTAAAAAAATAAGTTAACTCCCCTGTATTTTCTTCTTTTTCTACAAGCTTTCCCGCTCTTTCCTTGAAGGCCTTTGTTCACTCATCCCTAACTCAGGATCCTTCTTGATCCTCTCAAAGTCTGTTTTGCTCTCTCCCTGTTAATTGTCAGCTCTCAACTGCCACTCCTAACTGATTCTCTCTCAACTGAAGAGAATTCCATTTGAATCTCCTGTCACTCAAGGTTCTCAGGCCAGGACCGATTTCCTAGTCACCTTATGCCACTCTCACATTTGTCTTCTCAGCGCTGCTTCCTTCCGATTTCACACTATCTGCCCCAGGGTTGCAGCAAGCATTGGTGTTTTCGCGTAGCAAACAGAAACCACTAAAAACAGTTTCTTTTTGCTTCACAAAAATGCCAATACTTGCTGCAGCCCCAGGACAGATAGTGTGAAATCAGAAGGAAGTCACACCGAGAAGATGAATGTGAGAGCAGCGTAAGGTGAGTGCGAAATCGGTCCTGGTTACAGCATTAACCAGCACAGCAGCCTTTTCTTCATCCTGCCAGTCTCCTCTCCCTCCCTACCTCTCCTGCCCCCCCCCCCCCAAGATTTTCTCACCCCATTTCCATTATTTCACTCTTTGTAGCTTTTCTCTCCACCTTCCCAGTCTTTTCTCCACTTTGGTCTTCTCACCACTTCATATTCCTGTCCAGGTCACATTCTCCTGCTACCAGGATTGCCTACGCATTCTCTGTTTCAGTGTAATTTCATCCCCCTTCTCCTTTTATTAACTTTTGGCATTTTCCTGCAAGCCTAGGGGTTTCTCCGATGTCTGTAGAAACATGCTCCTTCCCTGTACATGGCCTCATCATGTGGATTTATGAATCTGCATTTTTTAGTCATGTTCAGAATTAGATGATTATATAGATTTCTGAACCTGACTTTCACCGTGGCTTGTGAAGCGGTTGGACCCAAAAGAGGGGACTGAGAAGTAGAAGGAAAATGAGCCTAGATTTCTGCCATTGGATTCCAGAAGTTGCACAGCAGGTCCTGGGGTCTAGGGAAGAGGAATGCAGAGAAATCACTTGACTGAAAGAGGTCACAGGGAACCTGCTCTACTGAACTGGCTCACAGCCTTACCCTTCAAAACATTCAAGCCGGAGCTTTTGGGAAAATGTCAAAATTTGCCTGAACTCTTACAACCCCCCTGTCATTTGTTTTACTGTCAAGCCAACTTTAAACAAGTCTGATGGGAGTAAACACGGGGAGCCCGAATGACCAGGAACTTTGCAGGCTAAGGGATTTATACACGCAAGGCAGATGTTCTTGCTTAAAGTGAGGGCGACTTCAAGGTTAAAATATGTGCAGTTTGTAAAACCAGGAGATGGTGGGGCTGGATGAGAATGTGGGGAGCGGATACTGCCGCTCTTGGACAGTAAGCACTAGACTAGAATCAGAGCTGTAGACATTTTATAAAGGTAAAAGGTAGTCCCCCGTGCAAGCACCAGTCATTTTTGACTCTGGGGTGACGTTGCTTTCACAACGTTTTCACGGCGGACTTTTTACGGGGTGGTTTGCCATTGCCTTCGCCAGTCATCTACACTTTCCCCCCAGCAAGCTGGGTACTCATTTTACTGACCTTGGAAGGATGGAAGGCTGTCAACCTCAAGCCAGCTACGTGAACCCAGCTTCCGCCAGGATCGAACTCAGGTCGTGAGCAGAGTTTAGGACTGCAGTACTTCAGCTTTACCACTCTGCGCCACAGGGCACTTATAGACATTTTATATTAAGATATAAATTCCTTAAGATACGGAGCAACATGTAGTTTCATTTTGTGATTTCATAAGAGCATGATGATATTGGATTTATATCCCACCCTCCACTCCGAATCTCATAGTCTCAGAGCAGCTCACAATCTTCTTTATCTTCCTCCCCCACAACGGACACCCTGCGAGATGGGTGGGGCTGAGAGGACTCTCACAACAGCTGCCCTTTCAAGGACAACTCCTATGATAGCTATGGCTGACCCAAGGCCATTCCAGCAGCTGCAAGTGGAGGAGTGGGGAATCAAACCTGGTTCTCCCAGATAAGAGTCTGCGCACTTAACCATGGCACCAAACTGGCTCTCAAAATCTGGCTCTCAAAATCAGAAGATCTGTGCTGGGTCAGATCTAAGGCCCATCTTGTCCAGCATTCTGTTCTCACAGTGCAGCCAGCTACATCTAGGAAGCCCACAAACAGGGGTTGCCCATGGTCAGTGCTTTCTTTTTTGTAGCAGGAACTCCTTTGCATATTAGGCCACACACCCCAATGTAGCCAGTCCTCCTGGAGTTTACAGTAGCCCTGTAAGCTCTTAGAGGATTGGCTACATCAGGGGTGTATGGCCTAATATGCAAAAGAGTTCTTGCTACAAAAAAAGCCCTGCCCATGATAAAATATTTTGCTTTGAGTCTTAATAAAAGCCCTGCTGGGTCAGAACAAGGGCTTATGTAGTGGCGGATCTTGCTTCCTCCCGCAGTAACCAGCCATTTGCCCTAGGTTTGGCTCATTGCTTTGAGGAAGGACTTATTTAAGGAAGACAAAGGTATAGCTCTTGCAGGAGCTGTCTTTGAAAGGGCAGCTGCTGTACAAAGCTCTCTTGGCCCCACCTACCTCACAGGGTGTCTGTTGTGGGGAGTGGGAATGTAAAGGAGATTGTGAACTGCTCTTAGACTCTGAGATTCAAAGTATAGGGTGGGATATAAATCCAGAGTCGTTGTTATCTTCTTCTTTCTTCTTCTTCTTCCCTCCCAGTCTCCAACCTCAGATCTCCAGGTATAATAATAATAATAATAATAATAATAATAATAATAATAATAATAATAATATTTAATTTGTATCCACCCTCCCTCCCGAAGCAGGCTCAGGGCGGCTCACATAGTATAATATAAAATACAAACATTGCAATAATAAAAGCACACTGTTTACGCAACATATGACATTTTTCAATTCACTTATATATACTATTACATTAAAATCATCTAATTAAAACCATCAAATTCAGTTCCAACAAATTAGTTTGGTGCTACAGTCTCGATGTTACTCATCTTACAATTTTACGTGATGACAGTACAATAGGTTCCACATTAAGAAAAAGCCAGCTGAAAGAGGGTAGCCTTGCAGGCCCCGCAGAACTGGGTAAAGCTCCGCAAGGCCCGCACCTCTTCTGGTAATTGATTCCACCAGTGGGGAGCTGTGATGGAAAAGGCCCTTTCTCTTGTAGCTTTCAGTTTGGCCTCCTTCAACCCAGGGATTGTCAATAGATTTTGCGAACCAGATCTCAGTACCCTCTGGGGAACGTATGGGGAGAGGCGGTCCCTAAGGCAACCCTAAATCTTCTGAATGCCAAGCAAATGCTCTGCTACTAAGCCGTGGCCCCTTTCCTATATGGAGCTCAGTGATACCCTCACAGCAACACTTCCTGATGTGGTAAAACTGATATGGATTGATTGATCCAAGGTCACCCAGTGAGCTTTCTGGTAGTCGGGATTTGAACTTGGACCTCCTCAATCTCAGTCTGACTCTCTAGCCACTATACCACGCTGGCTGTCATCACAATTGCTTTTGAGAGCTGCTTTCAATCCAAGATGAACCCCTCCCTCCCCCGCCCCTGGGCCATCTGGAATGAACTGGAGCAGTTCCAAATCATTGGATGCCATTTGGGGCTGATTACAGTTGGAATGAAGCCCCCCCCCTCACCCCATTCATTTCATGGTGGCTAGTATTGTATGCAATGAATGGGAGCACCCAGACAAGGTCAGGCAACAGAGGAGATGCCCAAAAGCCAATTAATAAATCACACATAACCTCTGCCCCGGAGACTGTTGATAACAACCATCTTGCAAAGAGCAATTCCCGTTGCAAACATATAACTGCTTGACATTTGTGGGGAAGGCATTTGCAAATTTCAGAGGGACCCTTTGTTCCAAAGTTTCCTTTCTTTTCTAGTTTTGGTATGTTTCCTTTCTCGTTTCGTGCATGAAGGTGGAAGATAAATATTTCATGAAAACCCAGCCCAAATATCTTTTGACTATTTTATTGGAAATTACAGCTCCTGTATGGAGAAAGAAGCCACTGTCCGGTCCTTTCTAGCTTCCAAGACCTTTTCCTTGCCTGGACCTCCAGTCCCGCAGCAGTGTTGCTGTGATGCTTTGAAGCATACAATTAATTCATTGTGAAGAATGTTTTGGATTTGCCATTCGGCGCCCTGCCCTGTGTCAAAGGAGCTTTCAGAACCGGTCGCGGCTCCCCCACTAGCCAATTGCCTATTGTCTGCAAAGAATGGCCGGCAGTCTATTATACAGCGGCATGAAACGTTGGTATGAAGAGTCAGAACAGGTCAGAGAGACTGAGCGTTATGCGTGAATTCCAAGTTTCTGTCTTCATCTCCAGCAACAAGTGTCAAGTACACTGCCTTCCACATTCCATCTTTTAAAGCTGTTTTTAATGATCCGCTTCTAGCCCGAGGACTCTTTTGTGAGTATGGATTCCTTTTAACAGTTATAATTTATCATTTTTTTTTGTGTTTCTTAAAACTGTTTTAATGCATTGTTTTTATATGGTGTGCCACCTCGAGCAAGTTTCTGGGGAGGCAGCCTATACATTTTAAAATAAGTGTATTTTATTTTTAATTTTATTTGTACCCTGCTTTTCTCCCCAATGCGAACCCAAAGTGGTTTGCATCATTCTCCTGTCCTCCATTTTATCCTCACAGCAACCCTGTGAGGTAGACTGGGCTGACAAAATGTGACTGGCCCAAGGTCACTCAGCGAGCCTCCACAGCACAAGTGGGAATTCGAACCTGGGTGTCTCAGATATTAGTCTGACACTCTTAACCGCTATACCACGTGCAGTCTCTGCAGTCAGTGTGCGGGCGAAGTCACACACCCACATTAGAGGAAGGTGAACTTCCCTCGCCTTGTATGAGAACCGGACCCAGTGAATATGAGAACTTTTGCTTTCCCCAAATTTGGAGAGCCTGTTGTGCTGCCACTGACATCCCTGAGAATATAAAGGGCCTGAATTCCAGATCCCATCCTCTGTCCATACTTAGGGCTGTCAAGTGCATGTTGGGAAATTATTGGAGATTTGGGATTGGGTCTTGGGGAGGGCAGGGTTTGACATGGGGAAGGACCTCCACAGGGAATAATGGCATAGAGTTCATCCTCCAAAGTAGCCATAGTGGGACTATGCCAAGTAGTCCAGGGGGACTGATCTCTGCAGTCTAGAAAGAGGAGGAGGAGGAGATTAGATTTATATCCCATCTTTCACTTGGAGTCTCAGATGGTCTTACAATTTCCTTTCCCTCCCTTCCTTACACAGACACCCTGTGAAGTAGCTAGGTCTGAGAGAACTCTGTGAGAACTGCTCTAGAGAGGAATAGCTCTGACAGATTTATGACTAACCCACGGTCATACCAGCAGGTGCAGGTGGAGGAGTGGGGAATCAAACCTGATTCTCCCAGATAAGAGTCTGCGCACTTAACCACCACACCAAACTGGCTCTCTGTCTAGGGCAGGAGTGGCCAAACTGTGGCTCAGAAGCCACATGTAGCTCTTTCATACATATTGTGTGGCTCTCAAAGCCCCCACCACTCCATTGGCCAGCTTGGAGAAGGCATTTGTTTCTTTAAATCACTTCTCCAGGCCAAGCCAGCCAGCTGCTTGGAGAATGCATTTAAAGTTAAAGTTGCTTTCTTTCCAGCTTTCCCTCTCTCCCCATCTGTTCCCGCCCTCCTGTCTTGAGGCTCACAAACATCTTCCTCCCTGCCTTGAGGCTCGCAAACATCTGATGTTCATGTCTTGTGGCTCTCAAATATCTGATCTTTATTCTTTGTGTCTCTTATGTTAAGCAAGATTGACCACCCCTGGTCTAGGGTGACCAGATTTTGAGAAAAGAGGACACTGTTCAACAACAAGTTTTTTTTTTCCACAGATGCCCAGACAAGTAAGAACTTTTTGCTGGCCAATGAAACAGGGCTGCACTACAGAAGCCACCCAGCCATTGTGGGTGGGATTGGCTTATACATACACACAACATTGCACACTTGCCTGACCTCCATTCCTGCTGCTGGCTAAAGAGGCAGCAATAGCCTTTGCCGACTTTGCAACTTGCACTCTGCTTGTAACTTCTTGGGAGGTTTTTGCCACATGAAACAAGCAAGGATCATGCCGAATAGCAGAGAAGGGAATAAAAGAGTGGAGGTGTCTCAAGGCTCTTTGTGCTGCCTAGAACCACAGGCTGAACCACACTCTCATATGAAGCCAAAACTTCCACCTGATGCAATCGAATAAGCCCCTGTCAGGCTGTTCTGTTTTCTCCAAAAAACGGGGTTTGATCATGGAAATACCAACAAGAATCTGAAGCGAGCTTGCATCAAGCAGACTGGGATGAGAGACTCGGAACAGCCAATAACTGTCAGTTTTCATTAAAGTCAGAATGTTGGGGTGGAAATGGGAAAGGTGGGGGGGGGGCTGATTAGTATTTGTTTTGCTTTCATTTGCAACTGAGGTGTGTATTAACAAAAGAGCAAAACCGGGCCTGTCCTAGAGAATTGTAATCGGACATCATGGCTTGGTGAATTCCATCTCGTAGCTATAAGCATGGGGTTTATCCAAGCATATCGCTTTCCAGAATAACACAAGTCCTGTGCTTCCAAATCACGTCTACTCTTTGTCTGGGTCACTTGTGGGTTTGGAAAACTCCAGAGAAAGATTCTCTTTAGCTAGCACAGCGATTTCCAAATACTGCTTACTATATATATTAGTCTGCTGTGAGAAATGAATTCATTAAATCATTAGAGGTTCCTCCATGCACTCAACTGTACAAAAGATATCCATAATGTTGCAGCATGATTTATGGTCTGGTCTTGCTTCCTTTCAAACATACTCTGCTTCAGTTGGTAGTTTTGCTGGAAATCAGGTCTGACTTGGTCAGGCAGTCATTCTGGCTGCAAACATACAGGAGCCCAAAGGGATCCCAAAGAGATGCCTGTTGCATCTCTGTGTGAGTCACTGCTCTGGATTAGTTTCCTTTTAATCTTTAAGCACAATCAGAAAAGTTGCTAGTTCAGAAACACAGAGGGTAGAATTCTCTGCAGGTGGACAGTTCTTCCTCTTCAGTGCTCTGAAAGTAAGTTTTCTGTTTATTAAGTGAATATGTTAAGCCATAAAAACAGTGTGCTTTAGTAATCAGAGGTTTTGGGAGCACTGTACTAATGCATGAGTTAGGTATGCAGTTACTTCTGGTTTGCTGAAATGTGAAAAAGAGTAAAGCACAGAGATGCCACAATTTTTAAACTTTTTTAGTTTTGCCACTGATATGTGTCTGTTTCTTTAGAACAACAACAAAAACTATGGCAACTATGGCCCAGTGGTTTTGCTCCCTAAGAATCCCCTTGGCATATGAAGGTCCCAGGTTCAAACCCCAGTATCTCCAGTTAAAAAGACCACAATAGCAGGTGATGGAAAAGGCTGCCACCTGAAATGCTGCCTGTCTGAGTAGCCAATACGGACCTAGATGGACAAATGGCTGGATTCAGTATAAGCAGGGGTGGAATCTAGCAGGAGCTCCTTTGTATTTTAGGCCACACATCCCTGATGCAGCCAATCCTCTAAGAGTTTACAAAAAAGAGTCTTGTAAGCTCTTGGAGGATTGGCTGCATCAGGGGTGTGTGGCATAATATGCAAAGGAGCTCCTGCTAGAATTCCACCCCTGAGTATCAGGCAGCTTCAAATGTTTATGTGGAAGGTTAAACCCCTCCCCACATCTATTATCCCTCTGAGCTGTGTCTAGATTAAACCAAACTTGAACTCTCCCTTGAAGCTAAAATGACTAAACTCATGATGTGAGCCATTGTACTTTGGTCACATGTGAGAAGACAAGTCTCACTGGAGAAGACTATAATGCTAGGAAAAGCTGAAGGCAGCAGGAAAAGAGGAAGACCCAATATGAAATGGAGGGACAAGGAATCCATGAGGGCCCTCAGGTTCCAAGACCTGAGCAAGCCTGTTAGCAATAGGACATTTGGGAGGGCAGAAGTGATGTGACAGCAGTCAACACACACCCAGTCACCTAAGACTGCTGAAGACGCAGCTGCGCTGGGCAGGGCATATTTCTAGGATGGAAAACCACCGCCTTCCCAAGATTGCCCTGTATGGCGAACTTTCCACCGGCCATCGAAATAGAGGGGCACCAAAGAAGAGGTACAAAGACTCCTTGAAGAAATCCCTTGGCACCTGTCGCATCAACCATCACCAGTGGTCTGACCTAGCCTCAGATCGCAAAGCATGGAGACACACCATCCACCAGGCTGTCTCTTCCTTTGAGAACGCACGCATAGCTGGTCTTGAGGACAAAAGGAGACTGAGGAAGAATCGCACTGCTACAGCACCAACCCTAAATCAGACTTTTCCCTGCAGCCACTGTGGCCGGACCTGCCTGTCCCGCATTGGTCTTGTCAGCCACCAGCGAGCCTGCAGCAGACGTGGACTATTTCACCCTTCTTAAATCTTCGTTCGCGAAGCCAAGCCGAGAGAGAGAGTCACCTAAGCTGATCCATTAGATCACAGCTCTACTCTTGCTACAAGAATGCAGATTCTGCACATTTTTGCAAAATGATAGAAGCGAAGAAGAAGAAAAGGAGGAGGAGGAGTTAGTTTTATACCCCACCTTTCACTACCCAAAGGAGTCTTATAGCAGCTTACAATCACCTTCACTTCCTCTCCCCACAATAGACACCCTGTGAGGTAGATGGAGCCAAGAGAGTTCTGAGATAACTGTGACAGACCTAAGGTCACCCTGCTGGCTTTTTTTTTTTTTAGATTAGATTAGCTAGCTTTATGTGGTGGAGTGGGGAACCAAACCCGATTCTCCAGATTAGAGTTGGCAACTATTAACCTAGGGTTGCCAATCCCCAGGTGGGTAGCAAGAGAGCCCCTAAGGGTTCTATGATTAAACCAGCCTCCAATATAATCAACATTTTTTTTTGAAGTTTATAAAAGAACCATAAACAAACACTTAAAGCAGTGAATTGTACATAAGGTGAAGTCATACAGTATGCACAGTCCTTCATAAGGACAAAATTAGGTGAAGTTATACAGTAAGCACAGTCTTTCTTGGGACCAATAAACCTCCAAATGGTTTCAGCTAAGGACTGGCAAAGCAGAGTCTTCTTCACAAGTCAAACTGCTGTAGAAAAAAAGCCAACAGTAGCAGACAGCTACGAAGGCGGCGCCTCTCTGCCTCCGTTTCTCTGAAGCTTCCACAGGCTTAATGCAAAAGATTACAAATTTGATAATGGAAATTAATCCTTCAAATGCAATGAAAGTTGTGTTTATAATGTGGTCGCTGGAGCACCACATTATAAACACAACTTTCATTGCATTTGAAGGATTAATTTCCATTATTTGTTTGTTTATGGTTCTTTTATAAACTTAAAAAAAATTGTTGATTATATTGGAGGCTGGTTTAATCACAGAACCCTTAGGGGCTCCCTTGCTAGTCATTTATCTGTGATTCTCTATTTATATTGGGTTACTTAATCCCCAGGTGGGGGCAGGGGATCCCCCGGTTTGGAGGCCCTCCCCCCGCTTCAGGGTCATCAGAAAGGGGGGGAGGGAAATAATGGAGAATGGATCTGCAGGTATCTGGGGCTCTGGGGGTGCTGTTTTTTTGAGGTAGAGGCCCCAAATTTGCAGCATAGCATCTGGTGCCTCTCCCCAAAATACCCTCCAAGTTTCAAAAAGATTGGACCAGGGAGTCCAATTCTATTTGCCCCAAAAGAAGCTGCCCCTATCCTTCATTATTTCCTATGGAAGGAAGGCATTTAAAAGGTGTTCAGTCCCTTGAAATGTGATGGCCAGAACTCCCTTGGAGTTCAATTGTGCTTGTCACAACCTTGCTCCTGGCTCCACCCCCAATGTCTCCTGGCTCCACCCCCAAAGTCTTGTGGCTCCACCCCCAAAGTCCCCAGATATTTCTTGAATTGGACTTGGCAACCCTATATTAACCACTACACCAAACTGGTTCTCGAGGCTTATTTATGGAGGCCTTCACATCATGCGGCAGTGAATCCCACAAGCCAATCACTCTTTGAGTGAGGAAGGACTTCCTTTTGTCTGTCCTGGCTCTACTGCCTTGGAATTGAATATATGGAGGAGAGCTGAACCTCTGAAGAACAATGACAGACATCTACATGTTGCAGTTGTCTATCAGAATGTAGGTTGGGGGTGCTTCATCTGTGCCCAGTGATCCCGATTCCCACTCATGAGTGGAAAGAATATCTTGGTACAGGGCTTTTTATGTAGCAGGAACTCCTTTGCATATTAGACCACACCCCTCTTATGTAGCCAATCCTCCAAGAGCTACAGGGCTCTTCTTACAGGGCCTACTATAAGCTCTAGGAGGATTGGCTATGTCAGGGATGTGTGGCCTAATATGCAAAGGACTTCCTGCTACAAAAAAAGTCCTGACCATCTGCAGAGGCTCAGGAACACTGGGCGTCTTCTGACTTCTTCAAGTGGAACAGCAAGATCTCGCTCTCCTAGTCCTCTCTGTGATCCTTTCTGTTGTTCCTGACAAAAAGCCCTCCATGAAGTCAGAATGTCCCAGCTTCAGCAAGGAGCAACAAGGGACATGAAGCCTTTCTCCAAAACAAACCATATTAATAATACTAAAATATGTTGGAGGGTCATCTCAGTGGAAGATTAAAATCTCAAAAAGCACTAAGCCTTCTCAAGGAAAAGAATCAACGCATGTGTTTTTTGGGGGGAGAGGGTCTCTACTAGCAAAAAGGGAAATTAGGACAAACAGATTGCCTGTGCATTTGTTATTTCAAGTCTTGAAAAGACAGGAAACATATTCAAAGTAGATCATATGCTGGACATGGACAAAAGGTCATGTCTGTGAGGCAGAATTTGCCATTTTAGTACCTATTGTTACTCTGTAATTTTAGATTTTATATATTTTAAATTGTTTTTTTATTGTTAATTGTTTTTATGATGTAATCCGGCCTGAGCCTGTTCTACTCTAAAAGGGGATTAGAAAAATTCTTGGAGAAGTCTAATCTGTGGCTGTAGGAAAAGAAAAGGGTTAGAATGGCCACTAACAGACCGCCACTTTGGGCCGACCCAGAGACACCTCAGAAGGCGACTGAAAAAACCCTTCCACATAATAACATCTGGCGGCCGTCCCGATCCTATACTCACCCCATCCTCGAGGCAGATCCACCCACCTCAAAAAGGCACCACTTCAAAAGTGGTGCCTTTCGCTGGGGCGCCTCTGAGGTGGCTCCCGGCCGTCTGGAAGGCGGGGAAGTGCCTGAAGAGCGCCCAGGGAGCTGTGAACAAGATGTGTGAGCATTCCAGACACTCTCCGGGTGCCCACGGCCCGCTCTTTTTTCGAGCGCCATCAGGAAGCTCCGGGACACTCTATTTCTGGCTGGCTTTATTTGGGGCAGCTGCAAGCCCCACCCAAACCAGCCGTCTGATATCACACAATGGCATGCAATCTGAACTTCTGGAGACAACTGACAACTGTCACTTGCCATGATTCTTTATGGGCACAACTTTGGCATTCCTGTGCTGAAACCGCTATACACCTGGCATTGGAGGTGAAAGTGGGAACCCAATTCAAATGATAGAATGGATGTTTTATTTATTTATCAAATTTATATTCTGCTCCCACTCCCCTGAATGGAACAGTAGGCTGTGTATAAAATACAGGGCTTTTTTTGAGCAGGAACTCACAGGAACACAGTTCCTACTGGCTTGGTGTTAGGGGATGTGGTCTAATATGCAAATGAGTTCCTGCTGGCCTTTTTCTACTAAAAGTCCTAGGTGAGACAATGGTGATATCCGGGAGTGTGGCCTAATATAAAAATATAAAAATGGCCTAATATAAAAATAATAAAAAAACAGTACAAAAGGTACACAGTTTGTGGACCAGGGACCTTCAATAAATTCCGAGATGAAGACTGGAGAAGCCAGAGTGGACCATATTGGAGATAGATAATTAATATAGCAGAGTCTGCCCAATGATAGAAGCATGATGTGATCAATAATCAGTCTTCCAAAAAGTATATTGCAAAAGTGACAGTTATTCAGGTATATTCAGTTCACATTCGGGTTGCAGCCAAAAGGAGAAAATGCAAGCCTAATCTATGTGGAAGTATGAGAGTACTGTTTCTACAGGAGTAGAAGGTAAAGGTAGTCCCTTGTGCAAGCACTGGATCATTACCGACCCATGGGGTGACATCACATCAGGACGTTTCCATGGCAGACTTTTACCGGGTGGTTTGCCATTGCCTTCCCCAGTCAGCTACACTTGTGTGCAGGGATGGAATTCTAGCAGGAGTGCCTTTGCATATTAGGCCACACACGCCTGATGTAGCCCAATCCTCCAAGAGCTTACAAAAAAAAAAAAACCTTGTAAGCTCTTGGAGGATTGGCTACATCAGGGGTGTGTGGCCTAAAATGCAAAGGAGCTCCTGTTAGAATTCTACCCCTGCTTGTGTGTCTCCATGAAGAGTCGTGAGGTGAGTGGTATAGAACAAAGGGCACAGGATAAGGGGAGGGGTCAGAGAGCAGCTCCCAAATTAACAAAAAAAGGCATCCCATTAAGGTGACAAGTTTCTAAATACTCTTGCCAAGAGGCAACCTCAGGGGAAGGCCTCGGCCTCTATGCCCCATTGTTGCTCCTCCAGATAGCGGTGGCCAAACTTGCTTAACATAGCATAAGCATCAGATGTTTGAGAACCACAAGACATGGAAGTCAGATGTTTGAGAGATGCAAGGAAGGAAGGGGGGAAGGAGCAAGGAAGGCAAATAGAGGATGGGAGGGGAGAGAGAGAGGTAGAAAGAAAGCAACGTTAACTTTAAATGCAATCTCCAAGCCACTGGCTGGCTTGGCTTGGTGAAGTGATTTAAAGAGAGAAATGCCTTCTCCAAGCCGGCCGATGGGGTGGTGGCAGCTTCAAGAGTGAAATATGTGTGAAAGAGCCACACGTGGCTCCATGAGCCACAGTTTGGCCATCCCTGCTCCAGAGGAACAGGTTGGCCCCTGTGTGAGAGAGGATGCTGGACTGCATGGACCTCTGGTCTGATCCAGCAGGCTCTTCTCAACATTCTTAGGACAATAAAAATGTCTTTGCCTGGTGCCTTAAAGAGTGTCCGGGATCACATTATGGCTCTTGCTTGCAGCCACTTTCCACTAAAAAAGGACAAAAGGACCAGATGCCAATTCTCAAGGACCACACAAATACCATTTGTGAGGTCGTCCAGCCTTTGAATCTCCGAGACCTCACTCTTGTTTTCACCAGACTGCCATAGAGCACCACAGTGAGTGCTGGATGCCAGAATGGAAGGCCTATCCCTCACCTCCAACCCTGCTCTCCCTCCATCCTTCACATAGCGTGAACCACCCACAGCTTGGGAGCCTGTCACAGTCAAAAGCAAATCCCCTGAAGCCAGTCGCCAGCTCTGGCTTTGGTTCCATGTTGTTGGTGTGGCCTATTTTTTTTTTATTGCTCTAATCCCACAGTTTACATAGCAGAGCCCCTGGCCAAACCGAATGACTCCAAGAACCTGCCAGAAACCTCAGCTTTTCCTAAGTCCTATAAAGAGTTTCCGGCACCTGCTCTCCGTGTTCTTCTCAGGGCTCCTTGTGCACCGTTGGGAGGCTGTGAGGGAGGACCGCAAAGGCTGAAAATGTTGGGGGGGATTATCCTTGAGGGGTCTGGGAAAACTAAGCTATGTTCCTACAGCCCCACACGCTCGGCCTGGGCTCTCTCCCGTCGCTTGGCAGGACTCGCTCCAAACACTTGGTTTGCATCGAAGCTGGCTGCCTCTCATGCTGATGGGAAATGAGCTAATTACACGAAAGGCAGTGCGTCCCAAAGGACAATGTCGTTTTTCCTGGCAAGCCAGGGCACTCGTTATTTCCCAAAAATACATTCCTACTTCTCGCTGGTCCTTGAGTTTTTATCTCACAGTTCCCTTCTGCTGGATCTGTCCTCAGAACGCCAGGACATCAGTGGGTCTATTGTTTGCTCTAAAGGATTCCCACACGAGTGGCTCGATGGCACAACATGTGTTTTGCATGCCGGTCAGTCCTGATATCACCAGCTAAAGGGGCTCCAGATGCAGTTGTGGGAGAGTTGCCAACCTCCAGGTGGGGGCTGGAGATCTCCGGCTATTACCACTGATTTGTATCTCTGGGCTCCCTATCAGTGGCTGTCTGATAGCCCAGAAATAGACCAAACGGAAGTGGGTTTCTTGGCAACAGGATAACTGCATCAATTTCACCGTGCGAAACCAGCCTTTGTTTCTGAAGCACTTTCCTGAAGGTCTCAGACCTTCCTAACCTCTCTCACAACATTGTGCGGATAATTTGTTCGGTGCCTGGTAGAGCTAGGGCTTGAAGTGTGGCTGAAGAACAGCAGCAGGAGGGCCTTTGGGTTTAACTGAGGGTCACCCCTACCTCCATCATTCAAATACCACTCACAAGAGGCATCATCACATCACTGGACAGATGTTTTGCCCTTGCCAAAGCTTCTTACTCATGTTACCTTCTATACATTAAGCAGAGACACAACTAATGATGTAAGTGTGGTTGCCACAAACATGAGGTAGGCATGGTTGCCAACACAAGCCTGCGCAAAAATCCACCACTGTTTCTTCAGCTGCACCAGGGTCTGAGTTTGAGATAGGGCTGCCAACTTTGGGTTGGGAAATTCCTGGAGATTTTAAGGGGTGGAGGCTGGGGGCGGGGCTGAGTTTGAAGAGCATAAAGGACCTTGGCAGAATATAATGCTATAGACTCCACCCTCCCAAGCAGCCATTTTCTCTGCGGGGACTGATCTCTGTCATCTGAAGATCAGCGTTAATTCCGGGAGATCTCCAACCCAGCCTCCCCTGAAGGTTGGCACTCTTATGCAGTTGATATGAGGAGCAAGAAAAGAGATTGACTGGGAGAGCTGCGTCAGAGGTGGTTTAGGAGGTCCAAGACAAGGTTCCATTTTTGGCACCAATTCCTGAAGAAGAATAGAGATCTCCCGCTTTTACAACAGATCTCCAGCTGGCAGAGATCAGCTCCTCTGGAGAAAATGGCTGATTCGAAGGCTAGGCTCTATGGCATTTTACCATGCTGAGGCCCCTCCCCTTCTCAAACCCCACCTTCTCCCAGATCCACCCCAAAAGTCTCTGGGTATTTTTGAACACAGACCTGGCAACTCTATAAGCCAGGGGTGGAGCACCTTTTTTCTGCCAAGGGCCATATGGATATTTATAACATCATTCGCGGGCCATAAAAAGTTATCAACTTAAAAAACGGTGCTCCACCGAGGGAGAATGATTCAGGCCAGCAAAATTAATGCAAATAATTGTTTTTCTATTTGAAGTCATGTAGGGAGAGCCTAATCTGGCGCACGCACACCAACACACACACGCCCCGCCGCCCTAGGCAAATGCATAGGTCCAGGGCTTTTTTGTAGAACTCCAGCAGGAATTCAGTAGCATATTAGACCGCATCCCCTAATATTAGCATATTAGGTGACACACTCATTAGCATATTAGGCCACACCTTCTGGGATAATCAAGCGCAAACTGAACCGTGACAGTAACTTTTCCAGGCCCTGCAGCAATTCTGGCTGGCCAGCCAGGCCCCAGGGAGGCTGCTGCACAGTACATCTTGTCCCTGTAATCTCTGCCTGGCCGTGGGGAGGCTGCTGGATCCCATGATCCTCGCTGCCCAGCCTGCCGCATAGCTCGGTTCGGTCCAGCAATCCCTGAGTGACCTTGCGGGCTATATATGGCCCTCGGGACGGAGGTTCCCCACCGTTGCTATAAGCAGAGCCCAGGGTTACTAGCTTTGGGTTGAGAAATTCCTGGAGATTTTTTTGGTGGAGCTGGAGCCTGAGGGAGTGGGGCTTGGGGAGGGGAGGGACTTCAATGGGGTATAATGTTATACTGTCCACCTTCCAAAGCAGCCATTTTCTCCAGCTGATTGTCGTCTCCTGGAGGTGAGTTGTAATCCCAGCAGATTTCCCGCCACCACCTGAAGGCTGGCAACCCTAGGAGAGCCCAGCTATGCTCATGTCTGCAACACTGACAAACCTGATCACGATTTTAAAACTTCAAAGCTGCCCCCTCCCATGCGTAGATCAACCATATCATGTCTATTCCATATGTGAAATCAAAAATTGCATTGTTTTAAAGAAAGGGTTCATTAGCCTTTATTGCCAGACTTTGAGAATCCATCAGTGAGGGACATAAAGCTGTTTCCTTCTTCTGTAAATCAGCGGCTTTGTTGTTAAGCTCCCTCCACAGATCTCTCTGGAAGAGGCTTGTGGCTTAGTAATATGTGCTCCATAAATCACAGGGAAAGATGCATAGCTCTGGCCCATGAGAAGTGCTGACTTGTTTCTCTGGGCAATAAATCAGCATCAAAACCTCACACGCCTTTCTTAACGAATATTCTTAGAAATGGAGTCTTCTCCTCTGAGGAGATCAGGCCGCCTCTTCCTAGGCTGTTCTCAGGCTGCCTGAGGAGCAGATGTGTAAGGATAGATTTCCCATGAGGCAGAGCAGGCAAAATGGTCTGTTCCAAAGGGATTTCCTTTCCCTTTCGGCATCCAGTTCCTTTAAAGCTTCTTAAATAGGTTCTGTGGCTGAAAGCCCCATTTTGCTTGCAGGAGATTCCTGGTTCGACTTCTGTCAGCTCAGCAGGCACCAGGTGTTGGAGAAGACCCTTCTTTGCCCAAGACCCTATCCAGGGGTGGAATTCTAGCAGGAGCTCCTTTGCATATTAGGCCACACACCTCTGATGTAGCCAATCCTACAAGAGCTTACAGGGATCTTAGTACAGGCCCTACTGAAAACTCCAGGAGGACTGGCTACATCAGGGGTGTGTGGCCTAATATGCAAAGGAGCTCCTGCTGGAATTCCACCCCGACCCTATCAATAAAACAAGGCAATACTGACCCAGAGACCTGGCTCAGTGTATTAAATACTGAGTTCAGTCGTGATTAAGAACATAACTCTTTATTGGGAAACACTGAACTGGGGAACTAACAGGGAAAGCAGGCAATACATACAGTTGGGGAAGGAAAGACACCCCTTTTAGTTGGCAGGAAACTGCCCTATTAGTCCCTCCAGGATTCTTTATTAGCATGTAGATTGATACATGCCTTGTTCCGCGATTGTTCCGATTCACACAGAACGGCCAATTGAAATGTAGGCATTTGGATCCTGGAGGGCAGAAGCATGCTTCAGTTACTCAAACAGTATGTAAGCACAGAACAGTGTAAGAGCGAGGCCCAATACATAACAAAATGGAAGCCAGGTCCCCAATGTGGTACCAACACCTTTCCTGGTGCCTGCCAAGTGTTTTAGGAAGTGGGTGGGGTCAGGTAGGGCTTTTGCCCAACAAGGCTTCTGACTGGCCATGTCAGATGTTTGAGAGTTGCAAGACAAGGAAGGAAGGTAGAAAGAAAGCAATGTAGAAAGCAAAGACAGGAATGTCAGATGTTTGAGAGCTGCAAGACAAGGAAGGAAGGTAGAAAGAAAGCAACTTTAAATGCATTCTCCAAGTAACAACTCAGTCCTTGCAAAGCGGACTACCTTTACCTTTTCTTTTTAAAGAGAGAAATGCCTTCTCCAAGCTGGCTGATGGGGTCGTGGGGGCTTCAAGAGCCACACAATATGTGTGAAAGAGCCACACGTGGCTCCTGAGCCACAGTTTGGCCACCACTGCCTTACCCTGTAAAGCAGTTTGATATATTAATTTGTTCCCTATCACCTTGCCCCAACCCTATCTCTCTGAATTTATTGCCTGTTATATGCCTGCCCCTGAGCCTCTGTTCTTCCATTTCTACTACCTTCAGCGACCCAGACTTCTCTTGCACCTATAAATGCCTTTGTCCTTTCTCCCTCAATACTTGAGACTACTGGAACATCTGTATGACAGCACCTCTGTCCCCCTCTCTCCCCCCCTGAGCCTCAAGAAGATGGGTTCATTCACCCTTCCACTCCATGGGATTTATCCATGGAATAAATTCAGGCTGTACAAGTAGCCCTACCCAATCAGAATGTGAGTTGCAAATTGTCTTGCCTTTTATGGTGCTTATGAACATTTGCACATCTGCATCCCTTATTATTCCATCTGCCCCTTTTCTTTAGTGCTGTCATTCGATTAAAGACATCTCAGTTGATGAATCTTTCAGGTTGTCATCAGTCTATCAATTAGGTGGTTGATTAAATCTGCATATGAATAAAGAAGATGGCTTACTTTTAGACAATGCAAACCCATGTCAAAAGCTGGCATTATCTCAATAATGGGCAATCCCTCCAGTGTAGGAGAGGAAAAAAAATGTTTCTTCTAATTAGGCATGTTCCATCCATGGATCTGTAGGAGCATACTATAGAATTAACAGCGTGGAGATATAAGGGGTGTAAAAAGTAAAGGTAAAGGTAGTTCCCTGTGCAAGGACTGAGTTGTTATTGACCCATGGGGTGATGTCACATCATGACGTTCACAACATTTTCTTGGCAGACTTTTTACGGGGTGGTTTGCCATTGCCTTCCCCAGTCATCTACACTTTCCCCCCAGCAAGTTGGGGACTCATTTTACCAACCTCAGAAGGATGGAAGGCTGAGTCAACCTGGAGCTGGCTACCTGAACCCAGCTTCTGCCAGGATCAAACTCAGGTCATGAGCAGATCTTGGACTGCAGTACTGCTGTGCCTTTTCCCTAATGTTGCCACATTAAAAAAGGCTGGAATTTTTTTTTTAGCAGGAACTCCTTTGCATATTAGGTCACACCTCCCTGATGTAGCCAATCCTCCATGAGTTGACAGGGCTCTTAGTACAGGGCCTACTGTAAGCTTCAGGAGGACAGGCTACATCAGGGGTGTGTGGCCTAATATGCAAAGGAGTTCCTGCTACCAAAAAAAGCCCTAAAGAGGAACTAGCAGATACTTGTATTGTAATCTAACCACTGACATCTTTTTAAAAGACTGGAAAAAACACTAATGACAAGGGGAAACTGGTTCTAGGCAAGGAGAACCATTCCAATGTGGGCCAACCTTCCCATCCACATGGTACAAAGGTACTTTTTCATACTTCGTGACGTTTGAAAAGGTGTGTGCATCTTGAATTTTTATGGCCTTCCACTCTTCTGTCCACAGTTTTCTTTCCTCTGTTTCTGTTGCTCCACAAGATTGAACCAGAACCAATGTATTGAAACTAAATCAAAAGAGTTTCCAGCTAAACAACAGGAATAACTTCTTGCCAGTAAGGCTGGGTACAGAAGGGCAGTTTCGGGCCCCTGCTGGTGGCCAGGGGGGACCTCCCCCAGCAGTTCCCCCCCCCCAAATGCTCATAAAGACGGTGTTCCTCACACTTCTTTGGCAGCCGATTCTAAAGGGTTGGGGCTGTCACTGAAGGCTGATTTCCAGATGCATTTCTTCCAGAAGTATACTGGAAGTTCCCCACTGGACCTGATTCGGACTGGAACCACGGCAAGGTGGTGGGGGGAGAAGGGGCTCACGTAAGCCATTTCCCTGACCTCAAATGGCTCTGTTTGCCCTGTTGGGGGGGGGACCCGTACGTGTAGCTGCTAAGGCTGCCAACCTCCAGGTGGGGCATGGAGATCTCTTAAAGTGACAACAGATTTCTAGAGCTCATTTCCCCTGGAGAAAATGACTTCTTTGGAGTAAGGTTGCCAGCCTCCAGGTGGGACCTGGGGATCCTCTGGAATTACAGATCATCTCTAGACTACAGAAATCACTTCCCTCATAGAAAATGGATGTTTTGGAGGGTGGAGTCTGTGGCACTGTGCCTCATTGAGATCCCTGCTCTCCCAGGCTCCACTGAAGGTTGCCAGGTCCAACTCAAGAAATATCTGGGGACTTTGGAGATGGAACCAGAAGCAAGGGTGTGACAAGCATGACTGAGCTCCAAAGGGAGTTCTGGCCACCACATTTAAAGGGACTGCACACTTTTTAAACGCCTTCCCTCCATTTGGAAATAATGGAGGATAGGGGCACCTTCATTTTGGGCTCATAGAATTGGAGCCCCTGGTCCAATCTTTTTGAAACTTGGCAGTTGTTTTGAGGAAAGAGCTGGTGCCTCCAACTCAACCAACAGCTCCAGAGACCTATGGATCAATTATCCACTATATCCTATGGGAATTGGTCTCCATGGGGTATAATGGAGTTTCCAGCAGACATTCTCCCCCCCTGCCCTTCAGATAACCCTGAAGCAGGGGGAGGGCCTCCAAACCAGGGGATCCCTCAACTGGGGATTGGCAACCTTAGCTCCGGCTCCAAATCTCCAAGTATTTCCCAACATGCAGCTGGAACCCAAACCATAACCGCTAAAGTCCCCACCCTCCCCAGCCCCCACCTTCCAGGAGTTGGCAACCCTTGTAGCCATTGTTATTCCATATGAAGCTGCCTTATACTGAATCAGACCCTTGGCCCATCAAAGTCAGTATTGTCTTCTCAGACTGGCAGAGGCTCTCCAGGGTCTCAAGCTGAGGTTTTTCACACCTATTTGCCTGGACCCTTTTTTGGAGATGCCAGGGATTGAACCTGGGACCTTCTGCTTCCCAAGCAGATGCTCTACCACTGAGCCACCGTCCCTCCCCTGACATCTTGACATTCTTGACATCTCCTGACCATTTTAGTTCAGGGGAAAAGCTTTGGGGAGGGAGGCTGTTGAAGCCCCTTCTTGTGGGCTGTAGACCCCTGTCTAGAAATTTTTCCTTGGGGAGCTCTAGACGCAGGGGCCCAGGCCTGATTAAAAGTCCATGCAGTGGCCAGGAAGATTTTTAAAATCTGTGAATGAGACCTCAGAAAGATAGCCTGGGTTTCCTTCCCTCCCTTGGTGTGGGACTACCAATGGGCCTGTCCAGGGCTTCTTATGTAGAAAAGGCCCAGCAGGAACTCATTTGCATATTAGGCCACACCCCCTGACATCATTATTGTTTCACACGGGTTTTTAAAGAAAAGACCCAGCAGGAATTCATTTGAATATTAGGCCACAACCCTTGACACTAAGCCACTAAGCCACTAACTGCGTTCCTGTGCATTCCTGCTCAAAAAAAAAGCCCTGGGCCTGCTGTAGTGAGCATCTGTTGAGTGTCTCTTGTCCTTATTATAGCCCCCTCCTAAATTCAGATCTCAATGTCATTTCAAAGCTGACTTGAGCTGCGTGATCCAAGGAAAAGCCTCCGCATAAACAAGTTCTCTTCTGAAAGTGGATATTTGTGCACTTGTGTGAAAATTACATGCTGTAGGGGCGAGAAGGTGAAAACACATGCTTCCTCAGAAGACACAGCATTATAAACACTTTGGGGTGGAAGAGTTTAACACGAGGGGTCGTTTCTGCCCTTTGTGGAAAGCCCTGTGCATAAACTGGGGTATTCTGGAGTTCAGGAAACTGAGATTCTGTGGTTGAACTGACCCATGAAAGATAGGTTTAAGGGTTGCCAACCTCCAGGTGCAACATAGGAATCTTCCACTATTACAACTGATCTCCAGAGTCCAGACTACAGAGATGAATGCTTGAACCTGCCTTAAACTCAATCAGACTCTTGGTCCATCAAGTCAGTACAGTCTACTCAGACTGGCAGCAGCTCTCCAGGGTTTTAGGCACAGAGGTCTTTCACATCACCTGCTCCCTCATCCTTTTAACTGGAGATGCCAGGGGTTGAACCTGGGACCTTTTGCATGCCAAGCAGATGCTCTACCACTAAGCCAAGGCCCCAACATCAGTTCCCCTGAAGAGAATGGCTGCTTTGGATGGCGGACTCAGTGGCATTATACGCTGCTGATGTCCCCCCTCCACAAACCCTGCCCTCCCCAGGCTCCACCCCCCCAAAATCTCCATGTATTTCCCAACCCAGACCTGGTAACCCTATTCTTTACTAATGTCTTGGCCACCAAAGAAGAAGGTGACCTTCCCCTAACCCAGGGGTGGCCAAACTGTGGCTTGGGAGCCACATGTGGCTCTTTCACACATATTGTGTGGCTCTTGAAGCCTCCACAGCCTCATCAGCCAGCTTAGAGAGCGCATTTGTCTCTTTAAATCACTTAGCCAAGCCAAGCCAACCAATGGCTTGCAGAATGCATTTCAAGTTAAAGTTGCTTTCTTTCCATCTCTCCTTCCCTCCTCCCTCCCCCATCTATTTTCCTTCCTTCCTTCCTTCTCTCAAACATCTGACATTCATGTCTTGTGGCTCTCAAACATCTGATGTTTATTCCATGTGGCTCTTATATTAAGCAAGTTTGGTCACCCTGTCCTAACCCAATAATGTAGGAAACAGCTAATGGTTTTCCCTCAAAGGCTTTTGTGGGGGTACTTTTTTATATGTGTGTACATGTTTGTGTGAGTGTGTGCGTGCCTGTGCATATACATGCCTGGGAGTCAAGGTGATTTCTGGCGCTCCCTACTGGGGCATGGAGGACATTTTGAAAAGTGGCTTGATATAGCCTGCCTCTGCCTCCCTATCCTGGTATTCCAAGGAGGCTTCACACCAGGTACTTACCAGGGTTGGCCCTGTTTAGCTTCCAAGATCGGATGAGACTGGGCTATCCAGGGCAGGGCTCCTCAATGGCTTTAGATGGTTGGTAGCTACTAACTAGAAGATACCTTGCTGCCGCTTGGGTGGCAGCTGGAAAGAAGCCCTTTTTTATTATTTGGACTATCGCCAGCAAAAGAGACAGAAGTCTGAGTTTTTGCAACGAGCTGGAAGGCTGGAGCATGCTGTTTGTTTTTCGGGGGAAGTGCGGTTGCTTTGTAGGCTTGCATCATGTCTTTGAGTTGCGCTGAGCGTCTGAGGCTTGCACTCGTGCTCATCCGCTCCCTTTGCTCAGCTCGGGTGTATTTGTAAATAAACAGATGTCACAAAAATACCATCAGTCTCTCCTCCTCTCTCCTTTCAAGGAGACTAAACTACCACTTGGGGGAAATGAGGAGCCGCTAAATCATCTACAGAAGCTGCTGTTAGTTCATTGGTTTGGGCTTTTCAGGGAGAACTTGCCACTAAGACATGTGAGACAGGGCAAAGAGGGGTTCTGAAGACACCCTGACTCCAATGGCGGGTCCCACCCTTGGTTGATCTTGCTTAGAGAGAGCAAAAGAACCACAAGCAGTCATATCAGAGACTATAACAAGGAGTGCATACAATAAAATTCTAATGCTGTATTGCAGGGACCAGGGAGAGGGAAGAACGAGTCACTGCAAATAACAGGGATATTGTCCAACCACAACAGTTGTACCAGTCTTGCCACCAAAAGGAAATGGATGTACATAACATTTCTGATAATCAGTGTCACTGGCTGAGGGGTGGGGCAGTGCTTTTTGGATTCAATAGCTTGTTGTGCTATGGCATTTGCTATTCTGTGACTGAGATTTTTCGGAGTTTATTAGCTCTCTCCATCTATAAAAGACAGAGAAATCCTGACCTCCTTTGCATCTGGCCACCCTCTTCTGACCTGACCTTTATGGCCCAGGCTAGCCTGATCTCATCAGATCTTGTCTGCTATGCAGGGTCAGCCTGGGTGAATAATCAGATGGGAGACCACCAAGGAAGGCCAGGGTAGTTGTGCAGAGGCAGGCAATGGCAAACCACCTCAGTCTCTTACCTTGAAAACTCTATAGAGTCACCATAAGTAGACTAAATCTTGACAGCACTTTCCACACACACCCCACCCGCCATTCTAGTGACAAATTGTACCAAACTAAGGGCTAAATGAAATATGAGTGTGGGAGAACTGAGATCCGATGTTCCCAGTGGGTTTTTTTTTAAAACTATTATAGCCAGGCATGACGCTAGTTCAATTGGGTAAAGGGAGGGAAAGGGGTTCTTTGAGCAGGAACGCAGTTCTGGCTGGCTTGGCCAGGGCTCCAGCTCAAAAAAAGGTCTCTGGCAGAGGGAAGGCACTAAACAGCTACGCCCTCCCAGACTGCGCGCTCCATCCTCTCTGCAGCCTCCAGCCTCCAACAGGCTCATAATGAAATGTGGAGCTGCCCATGAGCAGGAGAAGCTGGGCCTGGCACTGCCCACTCCTCCGCTCATGGCTCTCTCTCTCTGGCCGTGTTGTGGGGGAGGGCAAACATGGTCTCTCAATGGGCTGTGTGAGAACACACATCCATGAAATGCAGCTGATGTTACTGTACTGTTCTGTGTCAATATGTGGAAAGTAACCTACTGAAAGGGTGATGTCTCCTCTGGTGATGTCAGGGGGTATGTCCTAATATGCAAAAGAGTTCCTGCTGGGAGTTTTCTACAAAAAAGCCCTGTGTGAAACAATGGTGATGTCAAGGAGTGTGGCTTAATATGAGAATGAGTTCCTGCTGGGCTTTTTCTACAACCCCCACCCTGAAAAAATGTGATTATTTATTTTTCTTGCCCAGAACAAGTGGCGGATTTTTCTGCAGGTCTTAAAAGGAGCCTGACCCACCCTTTCCCAAACCGTCCTTGTTCTACCTGCGTTTGGGCAACGTGCTGTAGATGCAGTTAAACTCAAGTCCGGAAACACCTTAGAGACCAACAAGAGTTTTAGTGAATACACTTTTGATCAGACATCATAAAGGGAGATCGCTGAGTCCTTTTATCCTAGTCAGAAGTTGGGAGGGGTGATGCAGGGTTGCCAGCCTCCAGGTGAGTCCTGGGGAAGGATCCCCTGGAATTATAGCTTATTTCCAGACCATGGAGATTAGTTCCCTTGGAGAAAATGGGTGCTTTGGAGCAGGGGTATCAAATGTCTGGCCTATGGGCCAGAACTGGCCTGCAGAGCTTTAATCAGGCATGTGGGTCTCTTTTCTCCCATTCCCTCTCCTGTCCTCACCCTTTGAAGCTCTGCGGCTGCTGAAGTTCCCTGCTCTTTCCCTGCCCAGAGACCTTAATGGAAAATCCATTTTACATTTTCCTTGTAACTTTGTCTGTGCTGCAGTTCGTTTCAATAGTGTGGAGCTCACTTTCACTTTTCAGTGCTCCTATGGCCAGCTGAAGCCCAAGCTTCCTGGAGGTGTGTCCTTACAAATAAAGGGCTGGTGCTTTGATCCAGGTTCTCTCTGCTGAATGAACCTGAGAACTGGTGCCTAGTGAGTACTCTAATCTGGGAACCTACAGCCAAAGGGGGATGTTACACTGGAGAGCCATCACCAATCTGAGTAGACCTGGGGAGGGGAGAAGCTTGCAGTGCCCAGCCATTTGATGTTTTCCCAGGCTCAGAGCATTTTATATTTTTAGTTTCTGTGGTGATCCTTGTGCTTATTCCCCTACATTTCCACTTTAAACAAAATATTGCGAGAGTTTTAAACATGTTTGTATTTTAAGTTTTTTTTAAAAAGTTTGTGTTTCTTGGTGTCCTTTATAAAGTTTATATCTCCACTACCTGGCATTATATTTTATGACACGCATGGCCTGGCCCCGCAAAATCTCATTTATGTCAGATCCAGCCCTCGTAACAAATGAATTCGACACCCTTGCTTTGAAGGGTGGACTCTATGGCATTGTACTACACTGAGGCCCCTGTCCTTCCCAGGCTCCATCCCCAAAACTCCAGGAGTTTCCCAACCTAATCTGGCAACTCTATCCCCCCAATCCCCTGCTGGTTGGCAGGAGGGACCTGACAACCCTAGGTGTCAAGAATGCTTGTAAAGTTCCCCTGAGCAGGAATCTAACTGTCCTGCTCCAGACCAACACAGCTACCCTCTGAAACTATCAGAGAATCATAGAGTTGGAAGGTACCTCCAGGGTCATCTAGTCCAACCCCCTGTACAATGCAGGAAACTCACAAATACCTCCCCCTAAATTCACAGGATCTTCATTGCTGTCAGATGGCCATCTAGCCTCTGTTTTTAAAAAAGGAGAGCCTACCACCTCACGAGGAAGCTTGTTCCAATGAGGAACCGCTCTAACGGTCAGGAAGTTCTTCCTAATGATGAGCTGGAAACTCTTTTGATTTAATTTCAACTCATTGGTTTTGGTCCTACCTTCTGGGGCCACAGAAAACAATTCCACACCATCCTCTACATGACAGTCCAGGTACTTGAAGATGGTGATCCTACCACCTCTCAGCTGCCTCCTCTCCAGGCTAAAGATCCCCAGCTCCTTCAACCTTTCTTCATAGGACTTGGTTTCCAGACCCCTCACCATCTTCATCGCCCTCCTCTGGACCTGTTCCAGCTTATCTATATCCTTCTTAAAATGTGGTGCCCAAAACTGAACAATACTCCAGGTGAGGTCTTACTAGAGCAAAGTAAAGTGATACCATCGCTTCACGTGATCTGGACACTATACTTCTGTTGATACAGACCAAAATTGCATTTGCCTTTTTAGCCATCGCATCACACCGTTGACTCATGTTCAGCATATGGTCCACTAAGACCCCTAGATCCTTTTCGCACATACTACTGCTAAGAAAAGTCTCCCCCATCCTATAACCATGCATTGGATTTTTCCTACCTAAATGCAGAACTTTAAATTTATCCCTGTTAAAATTCATTTTATTGGTTTCACTTTATTGCAAATGCCTGTGTGAATTATATTCACTATATTGCAAATGCCTGTGTGAATTCTAAAAAGGCTTGGCAGAGGTGGGGTTTCCTCCACAGCCACAATTCCCAGGCTTCCTATCAGTGTCTCAGCTGGCTCTAGGAACCCAGTCCTCAAAGGGCAAGTGAGACAAGCCACATTCCTGCATTATCACACTTCCCCGTTCCCTCCCTTCCTCCCACCCATGCCAGGAGAGCTCAGCAATGCAAAATCTCCCAGAAGCCAGTGGGAATGGCTCCCAGGGAGAATCTGACCCCTTTCGGAAGTTTATCTTCCAGCACCTGCTCTCCCAGGGAAAGGGGGAGGGGGAGAAGGAAGTTGAGCCTCCCCCCCACCCTTTTTGGCATGGAAACTAGGCAAAGAAGATGGTGAGAAGCAGGAGTGCAGAAAGGTCAGACCAGGGGTGCTTTGAGGCCAGTATCCTGTTTCCAAGTGGCCAGCCTCTGGGAAGCCAGCAAGCAGGGTAGAAAAAAAAATCACAAATATCATACTTTTATCCCTTTCTCACCATAGAAGAACTCGTGGACACTCAATGAAATTGCTGAGCAGTCGGGTTAGAATGGATAAAAGGAAGTCCTTCTTCACCCAAAGGGTGATTAACACATGGAATTCACTGCCACAAGAGGTGGCGGCGGCTACAAGCATAGATAGCTTCAAGAGGGGATTGGATAAACATATGGAACAGAGGTCCATCAGTGGCTATTAGCCACAGGGTATACATGGAACTCTCTGTCTGGGGCAGTGATGCTCTGTAAGTGGTAGATAGGGGGCCCCTATCATCATCAAAATGACAGCTGCCCCGCCCACACATGTGCGCGCACACACAAAAAACGAACGACATATGTTTCCTTATGGGGGAGTGACACAACAGTCCCCGATGGGAGGCTAGGGATCCACCTGCCCCAAGGAATGCCAGATGTTTCCTAAGGGGGAAAGGAGGGTTAGCCACTGGTGTGGCAGGCTTCATATTGTTTGGAGGAAAAGCGTGTTTTGCAACACAGACGTTATTTAGAGAATTGTGGCGATGCAACGGTTCTAAGCGGACATAGTTTGGAGAGGAGACATACCCAACGGATAAAATGATGGCTTTAAAACTGAACACGGCTAACCTTATATGTGTAACACGTCCCTTTAACATCAGGTTGCATCAGGTTGCGTGTCGATACAACTCATGCTCTTTAACTTGTTCATTAATGATCCGGAGTCGGGAGTAAGCAGCAAAGTGTCCAAGTTTGCAGATGACACTAAATTGTTCAGGGTGGTGAGAACCAGAGAGGATTGCGAGGCACTCCAAAGGGGTCTGTTGAGATGGGGTGAGTGGGCGACAACGTGGCAGATGAGGTTCAATGTGGCCAAGTGCAAAATAATGCACATCGAGGCCAAGAATCCCGGCTACAAATGCAAGTTGATGGGGGTGTGAACCAGTAGAGACTGACCAAGAGAGAGATCTTAGGGTCGTGGTAGATAACTCACTGAAAAAATGTCAAGACAGTGTGCAATTGCAATAAAAAAAGGCCAACGCCACGCTGGGAATTATTAGGAAGGGAATTGAAAACAAAGCAGCCGGTATCATAATGCCCCCCTGTATAAATTGATGGTGTGGACTCATTTGAAATACTGTGTACAGTTCTGGTCACCGCACCTCAAAAAGGGTGCGGTAGCATTGGAAAAAAGTGTAGAAAAGGGCAACTAGAATGATTAAAGGTTTGGAACACTTTCCCTATGAAGAAAGGTTAAAACGCTTGGGGCTCTTTAGCTCGGAGAAACGTCGACTGCGGGGTGACATGATAGAAGTTTACAAGATTATGCATGGGATGGAGAAAGCAGAGAAAGAGGTACTTTTCTCCCTTTCTCACAATAAAAGAACTCGTGGGCATTCAATGAAATTGCTGATCAGTCAGGTTAAAACAAATAAAAGGAAGTACTTCTTCACCCAAAGGGTGATTAACATGTGGAATTCACAGGAGGTGGTGGAGGCTACAAGCAAAGCCAGCTTCAAGGGGGGGGGGGGTTAGATGAAAATATGGAGCAGAGGCTATTAGCCACAATGTGTGTGTGTGTGTGTATATATATATTGGCCACTGTGTGACACAGAGTGTTGGCCTGATCCAACACGGCTTCTCTTATGTTCTTATCATGATCTGCAACTTGTGTTTCACAACTTGGTGCACGCTTAAAGTCACTGTTAATTACTAGATCCCTTTTTAAGATTGGCAATATGTGGTGATTAACATGTGGAATTCACCGCCGCAGGAGGTGGTGGAGGCTACAAGCATAGCCAGCTTCAAGAGGGGATTGGATAAAAATATGGAGCAGAGGTCCATCAGCGGCTATTAGCCACAGCATTTTATTGGAACAGTCTGGGGCAGTGATGCTCTGTATTCTTGGTGCTTGGGGGGGGGGGCAAAGTGGAAGGGCTTCTAGCACCACTTGTGAACCTTCTGATGGAACATGGGTTTTGTTTTGTTTTGTTTTGCCACTGTGTGATACAAAGTGTTGGCCTGATCCAACATGGCTTCTCTCATGTTCTTATTATGATCTGGAACTTGTGTTTCACAACTTGGTGCACGCTTAAAGTCACTGTTACTTACTTGATCCCTTTTTAAGATTGACAATGTGTGGTGATTAACATGTGGAATTCACCGCCACAGGAGGTGGTGGCAGCTACAAGCATAGCCTGATTTAAGAGGGGATTGGATAAAAATATGGAGCAGGGGTCCAACAGTGGCTATTAGCCACAGTTTATATATATATATATGTGTGTGTGTGTGTGTGTACGTACACACACATATATTGGGCACTGTGTGATACAGAGTGTTGGATTGGATGGGCCATAGGCCTGATCCAACACGGCTTCTCTTATGCTCTTATGTTCTCAGTGTGTTTTACGGGGGGAAACTGTTGCAAAGACATTCATGACTAGTTCTGCAACCCATTCTAATAACACTGCCCTGTTAATTATTAATTGCAAAGACCTATAGTTTCTTATTAACATTAAAACCTATCTTTCTAGCAGTTTCAGCTCAGACGATCATGAAAACTGTCTCTCGTCCTCTGCAAGCACAGGGAGGTTACCAGTCTCCAGACTGGAGAATCTAGCTCTGGCTGTCAAAACAAGAGTTCTCACAGAACCATGTCTGGGAAACTGGTCTCTCCCAAGGTATCGTTTCCCACCTTCTAATTTGATCGATCTTATATATTGCTAATTGTGAGACAAAGGTATTTAACCCCACAAACTGTCCTTAAAGGTCAACTGCTCAAGGCCAGTGATTTTATGGTGAGAAGTGTAAAAATGTATACCTCTCAGACGTAGGAGAGTACACACCTGCGGTTCAACAAGAATGTTGACAAAATACGGATATTATTAAAGCTGACACAGCTTAGACCGGACAAGATAAACAGAGAGAAGTGAGGAAATTATGTTCTCACGCAATATATTTTCAGAGTCCCCCACCCAAAAAGATACAAACAGAAGCCAAAGCTAGGAGCAGGCTCAACAATACACCCAAAAGAATATTGGCAAATTACAAAAAGATTTCTGTACATTGCCCTAAACAGGAAAGCCTTATAATTCTTATTAAGGATCTCCAAATATGTCCAGCTCAGAGAAATCCACTGGCAGAATTTCTAGAGTCAGCGTGTCATAGTGGCTAAAGTGTTAGACTGGAATCTGGGAGACCCAAATTTGAAACCCTCACTCTGCTAAGAAACCCTGCTAGGTGGTAATTTTTGTTTTTATTTATTAACTTACTTTGGCTTTATATCCCACCCTCTTTGCAAACATACTCAGGGGGTAACCTGGGGCTAATCACTCTCTCTTTCAGCCTAACCTTACAGGGTTGTTATGAGGAGAAAATAGAGGAGGGAAAGTTTTTATAAGTGCTGTTGGCAGCCCCAGTTTGTATTGGCTGTGTCTGTTTGTTATATGTTTTAAAGTAATTCGTTTCCCTCACACTTCAAAGCAATGGACATTTAAAAAAAAATTTAGTTCTGTGGTCTGAGAGTGCATGCCACAATATGAATCACCCAATAAAGAAATTTTATTTTTTACACAATGTATAGTACTTATTAAGCAGTTAGCCATTCACAACACTACCTTACTAATATTTGCTTATAACATTGCAAATTATTGTGACTATCTGCATATCATAAATGGTATTACAGCTTCAATTTTTAATTTTGTAATAATGTTGGCTTCTCCCCCTTTAAATGAAAAATGAACAGTGTGTCTGGTCACAACTATACAGCTATACAGTTTTGAATTTCTTTACTGGGTGATTCATATTGTGGTGTCCTGGCCCCACTGATGGCCTCCTGATGGTGCCTGGTTTTTTGGCCACTGTGTGACACAGAGCGTTGGACTGAATGGGCCATTGGCCTGATCCAACATGACTTCTCTTATGTTCTTATCACCCTCAATCAATCAATCAATTTTTATTTGTATCCCATCCTCCCCGCCGAAGCAGGCTCAGGGCGGCTAACAACATAATCAATACATTAGTTTTACAAGGTATTTGAACAGAACTAATTAACACATTAATTAAAATTCTACTAAAACTCTAAAATCAATAAAATCTTTAAAATTAATATACTGGTGCTATTGTATAGGTTTCACTAGCAGTTTCCCTTAATCGGTGAAGGCCAATCGGAACAGGGTGGTCTTGCAGGCCCTGCGGAACTGTTCAAAATACCGCAGGGCCCGCAGATCCTCCGGAAGCTGGTTCCATAGGCGTGGAGCCATAACAGAGAAAGCACGATCACGGGTGCTCTGAAGCTTTACCTCTCTCGGCCCGGAGATAGTCAGCAAGTTCTTCCCAGCTGACCTCAGCGGTCTCTGGGGTTCGTATGGGGAAAGACGGTCCCTAAGGTAGGCAGGTCCTCGGCCATATAGGGCTTTAAAGGTAATAACCCTGGTCCCCATCATGACCATAGCAAAAAATTTTTTACCGAACAGTCCTTCACTTCAGCCTCAGGCAAAGAACAAGAGTCCAAGTTCTCTGTGTGACGGCTGTGAATGCTTTGATTGCCTTTTTCCTCTCCATTGAAAATTGGTCAGTAATATGCATAATACTTAAGAGTCTCCCAATGCCTGTAATATGTAATAACTGAAAATCTCCAGCAGGGGTAAATAATCTTTATGAATGTTCATGAAGGATTTTTTTCCCCTTAAAAAAAAAAGAATTGGCTCTTTTTCTCCATTCGCTTGGAATTTAGTTATGAGCAATAATATTTTCCTCCAAAATTCATAGGATTCTGAGAAGGATCAAACACTATTCTTCCAGTAAAACGCAACTCCCTTGCTCCCTGCCAATCCATTCAGATTAGTGGAAACAGAAAGGCTTCCACCAGATGCTGAGATTGGGGGCTCAGGAGGAAAGCCCATATGGAAAACAGAACACAACAAAATTAAAAGCTCAATTATAAAATTAATCAGAAGTTTGTTGCTAGAAAATGCCTTGGTGGAGGGGGGCTCACTTGTCTGTGGCAGAACCCTGATTTGAATGTCCAACATTTCTGAGAAAATGCAGAGCAAAGGGATTACTAAATCCAAATTCAAAGTGCCGAGCTGAAGAAAACAGCATGGTGTGGGAGTTTAAACTGAGTTCTGTAACAGGCTCCGTTTTTTATTGGCTGCCCTTCACTTGCTTCATGTCCTGCCCATAAGTGAGTGGGGCTTACATCTGAGCTGTCTGCTGACTCGCTTTTATTGGCTGCCATTCATATGCCCCAAGCCCCGCCCAATGGTTTGTCTCTGCTGTGGTGTTTCGATCTCTCTTCCTTTAATTAATGAGTGTTTGTAAGGATGTGTTGCTGGCGACCAAGATCAAGTTAATTCATTCCCTAGTATTCATGGGTGTGAAAGCAGGAAAATGAAGAAAACTGAAAGGAAGAAAGTGGATTCATTTAAAATGTGGTATTGGAGGAGAGTTTTACAGATGCTGTGGACCGCCAAAAAGACAAATCAGTGGGTTCAAGATCAAATTGAGCCTGACCGCTTCCAGAAGCTCCCAGAAATATCATAATGCCCCTGTATAAATCGATGGTGCAGCCTCATTTGGAATACTGTGTACAATTCTGGTCACCGCATTTCAAAATAGATATTATAGCATTGGAAAAAGAGCAGAAAAGGGCAACTAGAATTATTAAAGGGTTGGAACGCTTTCCCTATGAAGAAAGGTTAAAACGCTTGGCGCTCTTTAGCTTGGAGAAATGTCAACTGAGGAATGACATGAAAGAGGTTTACAAGATTCTGCATAAAGAAGGTGGAGAAAGAAGTACTTTTCTCCCTTTATCACAATACGAGAACTCATGGACATTCAATGAAATTGCTGAGCAGTTGGGTGAGAACTGATAAAAGGAAGTACTTCTTCACCCAAAGGATGATTAACACATGGAATTCACTGCCACAGGAGGTGGTGGTGGCTACAAGCATAGAGGGGATTGGATAAGCATATAGGGCAGAGGTCCATCAGTGGCTATTAGCCACAGCAAATTGATGGAACTCTCTGTCTGGGGCAAGTGATGCTCTGTGTTCTTGGGGGCAGGGAGCACAGTGGGAGGGCTTCTAGTGTTCTGGCCCCACTGGTGGACCTCCTGATGGCATTTGAGTTTTTTGGCCACTGTGTGACACAGAGTGTTGGACTGGATGGGCCATTGGCCTGATCCAACATGGCTTCTCTTATGTCCTTAAGCTAATATTACTTAATTGAGGCTAGTGTATTCGGTTCACATTATGAGAAGACAGAACTAATTGGAAAAGACAATAATGCTAGGAAAAGTTGAAGGCAGCAGGAAAAGATGGAAGGCCCAACGCAAGATGGAAGGACTCAATCAAGGAAGCCACGGACCTCAGTTCACAAGACCTGAGCAAAGCTGTTAATAGCAGGATGTTTTGGAGGATATTAACTAATAGAGATGTGATGGCACTTCACACACACAGACACACTCACACACAAACTCCACCCCAGGACTTGGTGGGCAAGAACAGAGAGAAGGTAAGCTGTAGCCCCTGCAACCCCAGAAAAAGAACTGGACCTTTTCTTCTTCACCCTCTCTTGGGGGGATCCCCCCACCCCTGATGTGATGTAATGACTGAATAAGAGCACTTTAAAGATTAGGGTTTGTAATTTTTTAATGCAACTGATTTTATATATATGTATTTTTAATGTTTAATGTGTTGCTGGCGACCAAGATCAAGTTAATTCATTCCCTACGTTGCCCTGAGCCTGGCGCTAGCTAGGATAGGGCGATTAATCAAATGTAAATAATAATAATAATAATAATAATAATAATAATAATAATAATAATAATAATAATAATAATAATAATATTCAGGCCTCAGATTCAGTGGGAGCTCACAGGAGCACAGCTCCTGAACCTTTCTGAGAGTTCCTCCTCCTTCTGAGAGTTCCACCTCCTTGTCCATTGAATAGTATGTGCAGGTGCATAACAATCCCTGGATGAGCTCCACCACCTATTTTTCTACAAAATGACCACTGATAATATTTAATAAACTATGCTCCTGTTAGCAATGATGCTGTCTCCTTATTTTGATGCCTAGTATGAAAGATACAACATCAGCCTGCCCATTAAAGAAATGCGATTTCCTACATTTGAGGAAGTATACCCAAGCTGTATAAAATACCATGGTGGTGGAAAGTGGTGTCAAGTCACAATTGACTTATGGACAGCCTTTTTTTGTAGAAGGAGCACAGGAGGAGCTCCCCTGTGCCTTCCCCAGTGCACCTGCTGCAGCGGCCATGCTGAGGAAGGCTGAAGCCATTGGAGAGACATTTAAAGATACCTTTCCATGCCTTCCCCAGCATGCCAGCCAGAGTCCTGACCAGCCTAGTTGGAGCTCCGCTCATGTGTGCTCCTGCCCAAAAAAGCCCTGCTTATGGTTACCCTATAGAAGTTCTGAGGCAAGAGACTAACAGAGGTGGTTTTCCATTGCCTGCCTCTGTGTGGCAACCTTGGACTTCCTTGGTGGTCTCCCATCCAAATACTAACCAGGGTTGACTCTGCTCAGCTTCTGAGATCTGATGAGACTGGGTGATGAGACTGATGAGATCTGATGAGACTACTATACACAAAATTTTATTCCATAGGATACTGCAGGGCCTTTTGTCTATAGCAGATTACCTGAGAACCAGTTTGCTGTAGTGGTTAAGTGTGTGGACTCTTATCTGGGAGAACCAAGTTTGATTCCCCACTCCTCCACTTGCAGCTGCTGGAATGGCCTTGGGTTAGCCGTAGCTATCACAGGAGTTGTCCTTGAAAGGGCAGCTGCTGTGAGAGCCCTCTCAGCCCCACCCACTTCACAGGGTGTCTGTTGTGGAGGGAGAAGATATAGGAGAATGTAAGCCGCTCTGAGTCTCTGATTCAGAGAGAAGGGTGGGGTATAAATCTGCAATTCTTTTTCTTCTTCTGTAATTTGGCATACATGTTGTTGGAGAGCAGCTTGCCAAACCTCTATGTGCCCATAATGTCCCTCATTTGGAGGATGAAAAGGACCTAAATGAACTGGACTACTTCTCCAAGCAATCTGGACAGGATCAAGTTTTCTTTCCAGCTCTCCCTGCCTCACATCATGGCTCACTGTTTACAGCAATTCAAATGAGAATACATCTCTGCCATTGGTATTTGAAATGTAATAGCTTAGGGAAATAGCAACTGGGACTCAGGTTACACAAAATACTGTCTGGTAGGGATCAGGGAATGGTGTGCCACACCTACCAATGTAAACTCATGAAAGTTATTTAACAGGTGCCCTCTTAGGGTGCATAATTGTTTCAAACTTAGGGCCAGTTTCTGCCAAAGATTTGCACAGTTCCAACAGTCATGCCCTCTTCCCTAGGAACTCTGGGAACTGTAGTTTTTAAAGGTAGGGGTCCCCCATCTTGTTGAACCTGTGGGTAGGGTTGTCAGGTCTGACTTAAGAAATATCTGGGGACTTAGGGGGTGGAGCCAGGAGGAAGGGTGTGACAGGCACCATTGAACTCCAGAGGGAGTTCTGGCCCTCACATTCAAAGGGACCCTTCACTTTTTAAATGCCTTCCCTCCATTTGGAAATAATGAAGGATAGGGGCACATTCTTCTATGGCTCATAGAATTGGTGTTTAGACAGATGTACCCCCCCTCTCAAAACTGCTGTGTTATGTCTATGCAGGGCTTTTTTTTGTAGAAAAACTCAGTATTTGCATATTAGGCTACACCCCCTGATATCAAACCAGCTGGAACTGCATTCCTGTGTGTTCCTGCTCAATAAAAGCCGTGTGTCTGTGGAACAGATGAACTGCTCTCTTGTCCTGACTTGGGATATGTGTGAGATTCGTCTAAATTATTTGTTGAAAACATTGTTCATTTCTTCCAAGCCATGCTTTAATTGATTAACATCCATAGCAAAGCCCAGGTTTTTGTAATGCACTAAACACACACACACATACACAAAAGGAGATTTACTGATATGATAGAAGGACGTCCTAGATGGCTTCATTTTCCCAAATGGATAATAGAATGCTTTCTTGAAAGAAGCCTGGGTAGAGGGAAGTTTTTTTTGACAATATATTCCTCTACTGCTTAGCTGAACTGTAATGAGTGACTTTAAGCCTCTAGAAAGGAGGATTTTCTCGCTTTCCGGTAAACGTCAGTTGCCATGGAGAAAGGCCCTGGAACAAGCCAAATTCGAAACATTGGAAACCACAGCTGTATTGACTGTAGCCATATCAAACAGTTAATTAGAAGTGCTTTGCCATGTGTTTCCCATTCCCTGGAAGGGTTTGAATCAATTGCCCCATGATTTATCACCTGTTTTCTGTGCTAACGTTTCAGCTCAGCTTTGGTGCACGTGTTGGAAAAGGGATTTGGCGGTGTACGGTAAGTAGGAGAAATAAGAGAGAAAGGATTAGGTTTTTTTTCTCTTTCAAATGATCAAATTACCAGCTCCCCTTCAGACAAAAGATTAATCTGTCCATGTAATGACGTGCTGATGACAGAACATCTTTGGGTACGTTGGAGGTTCCACAGAAGACCCAGTCCGTGTGTCGGGCACGGTGAAATCCCATTCCTTGCTTGGATATTGACAGCGTACAGGAACGCGGAGGGCATTCGAAGAGAAGTGGAGGCCTGCAAGATGACAATTTCAGATGGCAATATAGATTTTAAAGGCTGATTCATTTCACACTGAGCCTGAGATGCGTGTGGGGCTTGGACCGAGGGCGAGGCTTCCAACTTTCCACCAAAATCTCATCAATGTCTCAATGTGTGAGGTAGTCGACTTGTCGCATAAACTGCAGACACCTCGTTCTGAAGGGCAGTGGCAGTGGGGATAATGCAGTGACATGGGCCAGAGTTAGAAAGCATTTAGAGAGCAAGCTGAGGCGCCAGATTGGGAGCTAGATGAACATTTTTCCAGAATAGGAAACCAGAATGAAGATCTAGGGGAAACAGACAGAACCCTTCTCCAAGGGCTCCCCTTCCTCTGGTGGGGGTGGGGATCTCTTGCCCCCTGCTTTTGTTGCCTATCAGGAAAAAACATTTTTGCAGGGGTTTATTTTTAACAGGAATGCAGCTCTGGCTGGCTTGGTGTCAGGGGGAGTGGCCTAATATGCAAATGAGTTCCTGCTGGGCTTTTTCTACAAAAAAGCCCTGGTGTCACGTATGGTGCCACATCACTGCTAGTAAAAAACTGGAGGTAGCTCTAGGAACCAGTGGAAACTCTATGTTAAAATAAAGGAATCTGAAAGTCTCATGAACCCTGATGCTACAATAACATTTGTTAGTCTTAAAGGTGCTACGGGACTCTACCTGGCAGAGCAGGTGATCTCAAAACCTGCCAAGGAACATTCTGGCCTTCAGGACAAGCCTACAGGACCCCATCTCCAGAGAGTCCTTTCTATGACCACCTCCAAAGTTGGGGAAAGGAAGAAGGAGGAAACTGGACAAGGGGATAGATTGAGTGGTTGTAGATGGCAGTAGGGTTGCCAACTCTGGGGTAGGGAATTCCTGGATATTTCAGGGTGGAGCCTGGGGACAATATAGTTTAGGGAGGGGTGAGAGCTCAATGAAAATCTGATGCCATCAAGCCTACCCTCCCAAGCTTATGATTGGGGTTGGTTGTTTTGGGACGTATGCTCCCTGTAGACATAAATGTGATTCTTCTTGAGGTCAAGCTTTTAAATTCAGCTAGGTTTTGTTCCAGCGAGTGTTGCGAACTCTTGCTTGGGAAATTCATGGAGATTTTATTTATTTATTTACTTTAAATTTGTATGCCGCCCACTCCAAATACGGACTCTGGGTGGCTCACAGTCGTAATACATCAATAACAATTATAAAATCAAGACATATAAACAATTTATAATTTAAAATTTAAAAATGGTGCTATAAAATTTCTTACAAAGGCGGTCCAGCCCCCTTTTAGTTCTTAATTCTCTGTATAACTCTATTAGGTGTCGTATAGATAGGTGGTAGTATTCAGCGGCAAAGTAGTGGCAGCTCCTCATGCATTAGTTACTATAGGTCTGCTGGAAAAGGTCGGTTTTACAGGCCCTGCAGAATTGGGAGGGATACTGCAGGGCTCTCGTGGCCTCTGGGAGTGCATTCCGTAAATTAGGGGCTGCCACTGAGAAGGCCCTCACCCGTGTAGAGAATAACTTGACCTCCCTTGGTCTGGGGATGGATAACGGATGTTGACTTCCTGAACGCAGTGCTCTCTGGGGTATATATGGGGAAAGGCGGTCCCTTAGATAGACAGGTCCTTGGCTATATAGGGCTTTAAAGGTCAATACCAACACTTTGAAGTGGATTCGGTACACAATAGGCAGCCAGTGCAGCTCTCTCAGCACCGGTTGAATGTGCTCCCATCAAGGGAGCCCCATTAACAACCGTGCTGCAGCGTTCTACACTAGCTGCAGTTTCTGAGTCAGAGTCAAAGGTAGCCCCGTGTAGAGGGCATTATAGTAGTCTATCCTCAAGGTGACTGAGATTTGGGGGTGGAGCCTGGGGAAGGCGGGAATCAGACATGAGAGGGACTTCAGGGGTACAATCAGGGCTTTTTTGAGCAGTTCCGGCTGGCTTGGTGTCAGGGGGTGTGGCCTAATATGCAAATAAGTTCCTGTTGGGCTTTTTCTGCAGAAAGCCCCATGCAAAATAATGGTGGTGTCAGAGGGTGTGGCCTAACATGCAAATGAGTTCCTGCTGGGATTGTCTAAAAAAAAAAGTCCTGGGTACAATACTATAGAGGCCAAAGCAACCATTACCTCCAAGGAAACTGGTATCTGTCATCTGGAGATCAGCTGTAATTTCTGGAAGATCTCCAGGTCTGGGGCTGGCAACCAGGACTTTTTGTAGAAAAAGCCCAGTAGAAACTCATTTGCCTATTAGGCCTCACCCCCTGACACCAATTCAGCCAGAACTGCATTCTGCTCAAAAAAGCCCTGCTGGCAGTGGCAACCCTTCTGCCTGTGCAGATTGTCACCCATTGTTTGACTCTCAATTTTGCCTCCATTGTCAGATGTGACTAAGACTTGTTTACTGGGGTAATTAGGTCTTCAGTGTCCTGTGTGTCTTATGCCCCTGATGCAGTAGGGTTGCCAGCTCCAGGCTAGGAAATTCCTGAAAATTTGGAGATGGAACTTGGGGATGGTAGGGATAATAGGGGAGGGAAGGGTCCTAAGTAGGGTGCAATGCCATAGACTCCACCCTCCAAAGGAGACATTTTTCCCAGGAGAACTAATCGGTGTCCTCTGAAGATGAGATGTAATTCCAGGAGCTTTCCAGGCTTCACCTGGAGGCTGGCAACCCTAGTTTCCGATGCTTGTCCCTGTTCAATCACTATTCCTATTTAGTCCTCATTTTTGCCTTTTTGGAATGCCTTGTTAAAATGAGTGGTGGGGGTGGGGGTTCGTGCACATCTTTAGCATTGTCATTTCTCCAGAGGCCATTCCGTCCCCCAAAGTGGAGGCGTCTCATCTGTGGTGTGCGTGTAAACGCCAGGCACATAACCCCAAAACCAACATTCTCTCTGTGACCTGCCATTTCATTCAGTCTTTGGAGTTGCTGAGGTATACTTTTTGACCATGTATTTTCCAGACAATTTGTGTTTTCCTGATCTCTCATTGATGAGAGCAAACACTCTTTTGGTTTCGAAATCAGAGAGAGAGAGAGAGAGAGAGAGAGAGAGAGATTGCAGAAAGCATCAATACAGCAGGCAGCAGTGCCTAATTGTGGGTGGAGGGACTGGGCATTGATCATCTGCACAAGAATCTAGGCATCCATGTTTTTGCCTGTGAAATGTTGGAGAGTTTGAGTTGCTCTCAAGTCATCTGCGCTGGCAGTTGTTCAAGCCAAGGCTTCTGTTGAGCCTGCACCTAATAAGATGTGATCCATGCCTGTATAGCCAGAATTCACAGGGAAGCCTTTTATCCCACAACAGGAAGCACACACAAAGCATAATTAAAATAGAATTGTGTGGACTTATGCTACATCCCACATAAATAAATAGAAACTTGTTTTCCCCCTTTTGGTTGTTGCTAATAAGTTTGTAGCGGATGAAGGAGAGATCTGCTTATTTTCTTTTCTGTCTTGAATACTCAGTCGGTCGCTGGTGAGGCAGGAATCACTTTAATTATTTTATGCCTTTGATGGAAGATTGTTTACATTTGGTAAAAGGGGTCATTACAGCTCTTTTAATTGCCAGCCTTAAGTGGGGAAGGATTGTGTGTCATGCAAATGTGCACCCAACTTTGTGTGTTCAGTGCCTCCCACGTTGATTTTTCCCCTCCATAGTAGATTCTCTGAGAACCTGTACTATAAACATAGGATAACACTAGAGCTGCCAAGTTATTCCTACCCCCATCCCAGATCCCCAGGGGGTGATGATGGTGATAATGGTGGTGGTGGTGGTAGACGTGATGGTAGAGCTGATAGCGGAGCTGGTGGTGGCAGTGTGGTGGCGATGGAGATGATGGTGATGATGATGGAGATGGTGGCGGTGATGGAGGTGATAATGGAGGTGATGATGAAGGTGATAATTGAGGCGGCGGCGGTGGTGGAGGTGATGGTTTAGGTCAGGGGTGGCCAAACATGCTTCAGCTAAGAGCCACAGAGAATAAATGTCAGATGTTTGAGAACTGCAAGACATGAATGTCAGAAGATGTTTGAGAGCTGCAGGAGAAGGAAGGAAGGAAGGAAGGAAGGAAGGAAGGAAGGAAGGAAGGAAGGAAGGAAGGAAGGAAGGAAGGAAGGAAGGAAGGAAGGAAGGAAAATAGATGGGGAGAGAGAAGTGGAAAGAAAGCAACTTAAAATGCCTTCTCCAAGTTGCCAGCTGGCTTGGGTTGGAGAAGTGATTTAAAGCTTTCTCCAAGTTGGCCAACAGGGTGGTGGGGACTTCAAGAGCCACACAATATGATTGAAAGAGACACATGTGGCTCCTGAGCCACAGTTTGACTATCCCTGCCGTAGATCCTTCTGCCCTGGACAAGAAAATCCAGGAAGTATTCCAGTATCTCTGTAGATCCAACCTGAGTTCCCAAGTTCCAATATAAGTGACTCTTAAGCAGTTTTTTGAGCCTCCATCTGACTGTAAAAAAAGTTACCTACCCAAGGAGCAAACAAATCCAGATGTTAAGATTTGTTACTGAGACTCTGAGAGCTGACTTAATGGGTGAAAACAATTATTAAGGGAATCGAACATTCAGAGGAACGCCTCCCAGGAGAAGTAACATCCTTTTTATTACATTTCAGTAGGCCTTTGGACAAGTATATGGATTTGAGAAGGTGGCTACAAGGCGTAGAAATGATCTCAAGTTGTCTGAAATAGACAATGCTTACAATTTGCCTGCATTATATATGACAGTTGGCTTGCAATTTGTGCTGTCGTGATAATGCAACGATATTAATTCAAAAATAACCTACCGATCGCATTCCTTGGCTTTTATCATTATTAGGCTAATCGCTACGTGAAAGGGTCTGGTGCAGGCTGAAGTAAAGGGCTTCCTAGCTGGGATTTGTTCTGGCCTCATTCCATAAAGCACCTCTGCAGTCCTGGGGGCTTTGCAGCTTTGGAGTTTATTAAAAAGGCTGTGCAGGTTTGGGGTTTTATTAATTTTTAATAGGGTATTTTGTGCACCCCCGCCCTCTTTTGGCTATTTGTTTCACCAATCTCTCCCGAGGGACAGCTCTCTTTGAGTGCTTGGATGCCAGACAGAATGACATCAGATAAAAACGCAGAGGAGATGCATTTTTTTAAAAAAAGTAAAGGCTAGGTTTATTCTTAACAACATTTGTTGGCAAAACGTATCAAGCGAAATGAAACACGCCATACAGTACCAATCAGCGAGGCTGTCAGAGATCGAGAAAATGCAAACCATTTCCTTCTCCGCCCTTCAGTGTGTAAAAATACCAGAATGCCCCAAACACAAACACACAGAGAACCACTAATGCAGTTGCTTACAGGGTAGTTACAACCTGGACTTCAAGAGATTTAAGAGTGTGGTTAGGATTGCACCACTGTAAAGCTCCAAGACACTGTACACATTTTTCACAGAGAGAGAGAGAGAGATTTAGTTTCATTAAATTTGTGATTGAAGTTATCAGGGCTTTTTTTGTAGAAAAAGCTCAGCAGGAACTCATTTGCATATTAGGCCACCCCCTCTGGCACCAAGTCAGCCGGAACTGCGTTCCTGTGCGCTCCTGCTTTTAAAAAAGCTCTGGATGTTATTTGTTTGAAGCCATCGATTTGGTTTTGGTTCCATGGGTTTCAATGGGAGACAGATCTCCAGCTGCATACATGAATTCCCTTGCACTGAATCAGACCAGCAGAGCACCAAAGACAGTATTGTCTACTCAGACTGGCAGCAGCTCCCCAGAATCTCAGACAGAGCCTACTAACGTCACCTACTATCCTGGCCCCTTTAACTGGAGATGCCGGGGATTGAACCTGGGACATTCTGCATGCCAAGCAGAGGCTCTACTGATGACCACAGCCCCTCCCAATGGGGATGAAATTCTGATTACACCCCTCACCCAAAGGATCCTCTTTGCAAAATCACAGACAAGCAGGCAAAAACATCCCTGCTTTATAGACAACAAATATTCTTGCTTGTAGATGTCTGACAATCCAAGACAGGCCTCTTCTTGTGCTGGTATGTGCTGGTACACTGTCCCAGCACTTCTTTTGGCCATCCGGGCTTGGGTCATGCTTGTGATGGGGTGCTAGCACATTTTTTTCCTTACAAAAATAAAGCACTGGTCCACGAAAGCAGGCTGTGCAAACAAATGATATCTATAAATACTCAAGAATACCCGTGCTTATGATTATTTGTCTATCCCTTCATGTTAAAGTGGGAGTTGGGTGTGTGTGTGTGTATTTTTAAGAAAAGCAGAGTGGATAAACAAGGGGGGCTAAATCCTGTACCCTTCTGCCCCTTACCTCACTGCATTCAGTTGTTTTCATAAATTTTCTCCCAGCCAGTAGGCTCAAAGAGCAAAGCGGAAACTTGCAGGGATTTTTTTTGTAGAAAAAGCCCAGCAGGAACTCATTTGCATATTAGGCCACACCCCCTGACACCAAGCCAGCTGGAACTGCATTCTTGCTCAAAAAAAGCCCTGGCAGAAAGCAATGGAACGGGCAGGATTTATGTCCCCTCACTTAAAACTTTACTTTTTGTTTTAAAATTGGACAAGCAGGGCTTTTCCCCCCCTGCTGGAGCCCTCAGGAGCAGAGCTTCATCTGAACTGGCCAGGGCTCTGGCTGGCCCTACCCACCATGCGGCTGCCATGTGCTCCCAGGCCAGGAGGTGTGGCCTAATAAGCAAATGAGTTCCTGCTGGGCTTTTTCTACAAAAAAAGCAGAGAGAACAAGTAGCATGCATGAATCCCTCCAACATGTCCTTTTTTTGTCCTACCTTTAATTTGTTTAGAAGATTGTCTAACTCCCACCACCCTTCCTAACAGATGCTAGGGAGAGGGAATGTCTGGTTTGGTGTAGAGCCAGTTTGGTGTAGTGGTTAAGTGTGCGGACTCTTATCTGGGAGAACCAGGTTTGATTCCCCACTCCTCCAGTTGCAGCTGCTGGAATGGCCTTGGGTCAGCCATAGCTCTGGCAGAGGTTGTCCTTGAAAGGGCAGCTGCTGGGAGAGCCCTCTCAGCCCCAACTACTTCACAGGGTGTCTGTTGTGGGGGGAGAAGATATAAGAGATCATAAGCTGCTCTGAGTCTCTGATTCAGAGAGATGGGCAGGGCATAAATCTGCATTCTTCTTCTTCTTCTTTATGGGAATGGTTATTCCCCTGCAACCAGTATCGTAGGGCTGATTCCCTCCATGCCCACACCCTACATCCACTACAGTAGGTCTGATCCACCTCCTTGTCCACTGCAGCAGGTCTGATCCATCTTCTGCCTTTCATGTCCAGTAATGCAGGTCCTATCCATCCCACCACCCCATGCCCATACCACAGGTATAAAATACCCTCCATCCTGAATCAAAGCATGCTTGTGAGAAAAAATGGACTGTTGAAAGGTCTCAAGTCTCTGTTGACTATCTTCTGTCTATCTGTCTGTCTAGCTTATTTGGTTGGACCCTAAGTCCGCCTCCCCCTCCTTGTGTATTACTAATTGCAGAGTACACACAGCATAGTAAATACTGCCTTGCATCTAGTGGAGGCAACTGCAGAATTTGCTTCTCTCCTCTTCAGTCGGTACTGCTGCTGACCTGTATACCAGCATGGGCAAGCAAAACATTTACCTCTATCTGTGCCTAGCACCTTGGAAAACAGAATAGGAAGGAAATAGGAGCCAATACATGCATATTGAATCAACGCTAGAGAGCCACCAATGACAATGGTGTACATTTGGAATGACAGTTGCACAGTCTTCTTTAGTCACAAAATCTATGTGTAACCTCACTGATTGGACAAGCTGTCTGTCAGTTATATATCTCCCAAGTCAGTCTCTCCTCACTCTCTTCTGCTCCAAAATGTCTTCACCTTCAGACCATGCATATGTCAGAGTAACAGCCAGATCTAACTTTTGCAGGATGGGGGTTGTAATGTATGAAATAGCCCTAAGCTGAGGGAACAATTCCATTGTAGAGGGTGGCCTGGATGACCCTGCTTGACAGTTCTGCCAGTGTAAATGAAGGCAGAGGAACAAAGAAGGCTTTCTTTACATGGATGCGCCCGTTCGCATGGAAGTTCCCCTGCCTGCCTCCTTTTTTTCTCCATTCAAGGCTCCCAAACACGTAGAAACCTTGAGCTGGCATTCCTGGCTCCTTGTAAAATATGGTCTATTGCCATCTAGTAAATAATATCACCATTATGTAAGCAACCATAAATCAGACCAGGGAATGAAAGTTTGATACAGAGAGCGGAACGTGATTTTTCAGTTCTTTCTCCTCTCATTCCTTTTTCTCGCTTTTGGCACAGTCTTGCTGTTCCCAGCCCTCAGAGAGCTGTGAGCGATGTCCATTTTACTGATCCAGCACGATAGCCTCGAGTGTCCATTTGATACAGTGTGATACTCGAGTGGGAACTACCCTTGCCACCTTGGTTACAGCAATGGGAGGGAAGGCGAGGGGACAGGGTTCCTTGTTGGAAATTGCATTCAGGACACATCCTGGCAAAAAGCAGACCGATCTGTAATGCAGTTAGAGGAAGCGGTTTGCACACAGGCTGAAAAGCCTGAATTTCCCTATTTGAGGCAACAAGTTAAGTGTGGAAATAGGTCAGATATGTAGATTGAGTTTCTGTTTCTTTCAGGGTGGGGAATTCCAGGCGTTGCATTTCGGCATACGTTGCTATGCTGGTTGTTTGGTTACCTTTAACTTTTGCCAAGCAGTGCTTTCTTTTTCTTTTTTAAAAGATATGTTGATTTAAATGCGTGCTGATGTATAATTGGCTGCCTGTTAAAACTGAGCTGATTTAGAAAAGTACACCAAATCTAAGAGGAAACAAATGTAGGGTCTGTTATCCGGCCACAGTTAGCTTTGACAAGATTGCAGGTTACAGTCTTTTGCTTAACCTTGCTTACATTTTAGCGTCAGTCTGCACTGCCCAAGGGTCAGCCGATGTTCTCAGCCTAGCCCACCTCACAGGGTTGTTGTAAGGTTGTAACAAGGAGGAATGATGTTAGCCAGGGCTTTTTTTGTAGCAGGAACTCCTTTGCATATTAGGCTGTACCCCCCTGATGTAGCCAATCCTCCAAGAGCTTACAGGGCTTTTAGTACAGGGCCTACTGTAAGCTCCAGGAGGATTGGCTACATCAGGAGGGTGTAGCCTACTGTGCAAAGGAGTTCCTGCTACAAAAAAGCCCTGATGTTAGCTGCTTTGGGTCCCCGCTGAAGAGAAAGGTAACAAATAGATAAATAAAATCATGCACACAGTCCCTGTAAAGTGTCAGACCTAGGATCTAGAAGATCTTGGGTTAATCACGCATTCAGGGGGTCACCTGTCTCATAGGGTTGTTCTGCGGAGAGGGCCATTCCTAGACTATCTTTCACCCTAGGCTAGGCTAACTTCTGGCACACACACCCTCCTCACACACACACTGATAGCCAATGTTCAAAAACAGATGAATTGTGGAGGAAAATGAAAAGCATAAAATTTAAAATTGCTCCCCGACCTGTATAATCCAGGCTAGCCTGATCTTGTCATATCTCAGGAACTGAGCAGGGCCAACTCAACTCTGGCAAGTATTTGGAGGGGAGACCTCCTTCACTAAGTCACGTGAGGAGTGCCCATTCTGGCACTCCCAGAAGACCAGCGCCCTAGGCAATTGCCTAGTTTGCCTAGCGGCAGCAGGGCCTGCCTTGTCTGTGGCCAACATGGGAAAGAGAGAGCTACATGAATAATGCAGTCCCAAACAGAGTTACACCTTCCTAAGCCCGTTGAAGGGTATAATTCTACTTAAGACTGCAGAAATACTTCCATGCATGTAGAATAATGCAGTTTCTATCCAGTGGCTGTTTGCAAGTGGATATTGCCGGTTCACACAATAAAATCCAATTGCGAAGTGCATTGAAAGTGCATGTGGGATAAAAATGAACTAGATAGCATAGACCGATTTCCCACTCACTTTACACCGCTCTGACACTCCTCTTCTTGGCAGGGCTTCCATCCGATTTCATACTATCTGCCCTGGGGCTGCAACTAGCTTGGGCTTTTTCGCACGGCAAACAGAAATTGCTGTTTAGAGGTTTCTGTTTGTGGCATGAAAAAGCCAAAGCGAGTTGCATCCCCGGGGCAGATAGTGTGAAATCGGATGGAAGCCCCGCTGAGAGGAGGAGCGTCAGAGTGGTGTAAGGCCAGTGGGAAATCAGTCATAGAATCACTCCTACACATTAAAAAAAAGCCACACACAGAGATTTATCTATTTTTTATGCCACCAATTCCACTGGTGAGCTTGAGGGGCAAATTACACAGCTTCCCTTGCTTTGATACAGCCAGGGGTCGTTTTGTAGAAAAATAGGTGGTGGAGCTCATCCAGGGATTGTTATGTAGCTGCACCTACTTTTCAATGGACCAGGTGGGAGGGAGGAGGTGGAACTCTCAGAAAGGTTCAGGAGCTGTGCTCCTGTGAGCCTCCGCTGAATCCGAGGCCTAGATACAGCCAATTTATGGTGACCCCTTTATGGGTTTTCAAGACGTGGTTTGCCTCTGCATAGCACCCTGGATTTCTTCGTGGCCTCGCATCCAAATACTAACCAGGGCCAGCCCAACTTTGCTTGTGAGATCTGATGAGATCAGTGAGATCTGATGAGACTGGGTTAGCCTCGGCTGTGCAAGTGAGAGCAAACCAGATAGCATACATATCTGCCCCATTGAGTAGACAGTCTTAGTTCCTAAAAATTGCTTTTATTGGAAGACCTAGTCTGGCAGATGTTTGGCGCTATCTAAAAGTTACAATGTGTTTTTTGTTTTGCAGGAAACTGTATATTTTGATTTTAAAATCTCAATGAAATCCCTGAGTGGGGAGACTCCCCTGGAAGAAATGTACAGCAGAATGGGAAGCTAATTTTCCAAAGGCACCAGATGGACACATGTTATTATAAGTGGTCATCTCTATAGGAATTGTTTTATTACAAACAGTGTTCTACGAAGCCGAGTATCTATCACAGGAGGCAAACAAGAGGGGAAAGAAGGAGTGTGTTAGGAAAGGAGGGGCCATGGCTCAGTGGTAGAGCATCTGCTTGGCATGCAGAAGGCACCAGGTCCAATCCCTGGCATCTCCAGCTACAAAAGAAAGAATGAAGGAATGAAGGAAGTCCATAATGTGAATGATCTGTACTTGAGACCAAAGCTTTTTTGTAGCAGGAACTCCTTTCCATATTAGGCCACACCTTGGGCCAGAGGGGACATGGCAACACTGTGGACATATATGGACATATGAAGCTGCCTTATACTGAATCAGACCCTGGGTCCATCAAAGTCAGTATTGTCTACTCAGACTGGCAGCGGCTCTCCAGGGTCTCAAGCTAAGGTTTTTCACACCTATTTGCCTGGACCCTTTTTTGGAGATGCCAGGGATTGAACCTGGGACCTTCTGTTTACCAAGCAGATGCTCTACCACTGAGCCACTGTCCCTCCACTGTCCCTCTCATGCACGTGTGTGTGCTCACACATTTCTTTCTTGTGAATGTGAAGGCATCCCTGCCTTTCTTCAGCCCTGCAAATCATTATTTCAAATAGCAGTTTGCCCACAAGACAGCTTAAAAGCGGATCGGGTTTCCCCTCTTCAAACCAGGCCGTCACCTCTTTCTGCTGGCTTTAATGGATAAGGGGAAATTCCTTGATCTGTCTGCTTTGCAACTGGAAGGAATTCTCAAGCCCCGGTCTCTGGGCTTTCATGTTAATTGCTGCCACCCATTTCTCTCCTGCCAGGAGCTAATGGCAGGAATGTAAGGCGATAGTGGGGGGCACTGTTCTGTCGATGTGGGCCGAGGCCCAAGAAACCATTAGCAGCTCAAAACCCAGGAATGAAGTCCCAATTTATACTGGTGCATATCTGTGCTCTGCTTTGCAGCAGGATTAGGCTCGGAGATTTAAAGGGCCGGAGCCAGAGAGAAATTTGACATCTGCCTTTTCCTTAACCGCCTCCTCTTTTCAAGCGGCTCATAAACTGTTCACGTCGGATTCCTTTGGGAGCAACAAGTTCTCCATGTTTGGACTGGAACCAAGAGCGCCTTTTTTATTGTTTAAGCAAAGTCAATCCAGCCATTTTAGGGTTGTTTTAGAATATTTTTAAAAGTTATTAAACAAACCAACATCCCTGTTGGATCTAATGGCCTCTGAAACGTAGCCAGGAAGCAAAGACAGTTGTAATTTCTCAGCTGAACATATACGTGTGTGTGCAAAATCAATAAATACACCGCACAAAGCCTACTGCAAATCTGATGTGCAAGGACTGATTCACACATGCACGTAGCTCAGATCTCATAGGATAACATCTAAATGGGAGGGACACACAAATATGCACAGTTTCCATTTTTTTCTGGGTTCTTTCATGTCCAATGAACTCAGTTCTGTCCTTCAGTTGATTCTCCCTCTTCCACAACCCACATTTGGGTATCCCACCAAATGATGGATAGTTATTTTACTCTTCTTTTATGATCATTTTGAGCCTTGATTTTTAACCGTGCAATTTTCCAATCGATTGTAATGCGTCCTGATGTGTAAAATGTACCAACTGGTTGCACACTTAATGATAAAGTTCTCTTGGCAGAAGAAAAGGGAGTGAAAAAGTCCACATCTGAATGCAAAGTGCCTTTCCTGAAACCTAGGGTTGTCAGCTCTGGCTTGAAAAATCCCTGGAGATTTGGGGGTGGTGTCTGGAGAGTGAGGAATTTGGGTAGAGGAAGGTGGGAGCTCAGCAAGGATGTGATATTGATCTGGAGGGAAGTGTAAGCATCATGCAGATTTACATGAAAGTAGCCCCATGGACTTCTGCACATTTACTTTTGCATTTACTCTTGTGTCAATCATGGGATGCTCTCAGACAGCAACTCTGAAGCAAAAAAAAAGGGAGTCTAACTAGGGACTATTTCCATGGCTTTCCAACCCCAGGAACAGGAGAGAGGCGCTTTTTTGGGGGGTTGTGGTGGTGGATTGTTGTTCAAAAACAACTTTCCTGGAGGCTCCAAATCCTGACAGAATTTTTGGGTGCAGGAACGTGCGAGTGGGATTCAAAACCCTGGAGCGAAGGCCCACTTATATGCACATTGCTAAGTGATTTTTGTTTTAAAGGAGGTAAAAATGGAAGGAAGGGTTCACACCCCATCTGGCATGAGTTCACAACAATGGAGTTTAGACATCTGGAAATGTGGGGTGAAAGGGCTGACATCTGTAAAGACTGGACTTTCCCTATGTCAAATGACTCTGATTCAAAGATGGGTCAGAACAAGATGCCAAGTACTGGGGAGCAGGAGGCAGATGTTGCTGTCTGATCGTGCACTTTAAATCTGGAAGGGGACAGCAACAACATCAGATCAAACTGCTCGTCTGACCACAGCCAGAGAAAATAAATGTCACATTTACTTTAGAAAATGTTATCCCTCCCCTTTTCTCCAAGAAGTTCAGGATAGTATGTGCCTTTCTCCCCAATTTTGTTTCATTTTCAGAACAATTCTGTGAGGTAATTTGGTGAGGTAATGAGAGAGAGTGGTCACCCAGGGAGCTTCATGGTTCTGACTGAGCCAGGACATTTCCTGTCCTAGTCCAATACCCTAACCACCACATCATGATGGTATAGTGGTTAGGGTATTAGACTAGGTGTAGTAAATGGACCTTTAGTCTAATTCAGCTGGGTTGATCTTGAGTGCCACTGAAAGCAATTGTACTTTGCACACCCTCAGCATCATATAAAGAACATTCTGTGCTGACAACAAAGAGAGTTATTTTCCATTGATGTATTCTGCCCATCACACAATGAAAATACTTGGCAGTGAGGGGGGCGGAGATAGATAATAGTGCCAGGCTCCTGCCTCTGAGAAAGTGGACGTGCTCCTCACTGAGTCTCTGCCTCATTGTTGTTACAGTTGGAGATGATTCAGTACGTTGTCATACTCTAACCTGAAAATGAGGTACCGGAGACCAGAAGACACAATCGTGAAATGTATGTGTGTATTTCACACACCCTGCTTCTTGAAGCGGTAAGAAATTGAGTGCTGTCTTTTTATTTTTTTATTTTTTATTTATTTAGAATTTATATCCCGCCCTTCCCACAAGTGGCTCAGGGCGGCTGTCTTTAGTAACCACACTGGCAGTGCTAGACCAGATACCCTCATCAGTTCCGTCTTGCTTTTATTTTGTTTATTTTTGCCAACATGTCACAGCTGACTTATGGCATCTCTTTAGGATTCTCAAGGCAGGAACAAACAGACATGGTTTGCCATTTCCTTCCTCTGCACAGCAGCCATGGACTTCCTTGGTGGTCTCCCATCCAAGTACTAACCGGGCTGACACAGCTTGGCTTCTAAGAACTGGTGCCATCAGGCTAGTCTGAGCCATCCAAGTCAGGACTGAAAGCCTCATCAATTCCACAACAACAAACCCAAGACTCCTTCTTGTTGGCCAGCTGCAAAACAAGGAGCTGATGGATAAGTAACACAGAATGAGCGGGTTGAATTCTGGATCGTTCTGTGTGTCAAGCATGGTGAAATTCCATTGATAATTGATTGTTTTAGGGTCCCCCATAACACTGGTCTGTGAAGTATCTTGGAGGACCAAGGTCAGTTAGCTTTGTTATTCTTTCCCCTCCCCCTTCCTGCTTTATTGCTTGCAAAGTAGAAATAGAGAGAAACGAAACTAACTTGAGAAGAAGTAATCAGCACCTTCCCATACATTCCTGGTAGGGAGTGCGACACATCTGGGGAAAGCAAGGATAACGCTATGAGAATGTAGACATTTATGATAGTTTATGTGTGAGAGCTATCCCTCGCCCCCACCTTTTGGAATCCTTTTGAAGTAGGCCTTAAAAGTATGGTATCAATGTATTTGCAGCATCACTCTCAAGAATCTGTTACACTGAAAGTATCGGTTTATCAATAAACGTAGTTTTGTATCAACTTCGACTCGTCATTGAAACCGCATGCTTGACACTGTGGATGGACCATGGCTCAGTGGAAGAGCATCTGAGTGGCTCAGGGGAAGAGCATCTTCAGAGGAAAAACATCTGCTTGGCAATGCGGAAGGTCCCAAATTCAATCTCCAGGTATCCAGTTAAAGGATGAGAAAGTAGGTGGTACGGAAGACCTACAAAAGAGGTCTGGAGGGCTAATGCTGGTCAGGCCAGACAATATTAACCTATTCTGTTTCCTGCCATCAAATATTTCCCAGGGCTTTTTTTTTTTTAATGGAGCAAGAACTCCTTTGCATATTAGGCCACACACCCCTGATGTAGCCAATCCTCCAAGAGCTTACAGCAGGCCCTGTAATAAGAGCCCTGTTACCTCTTGGAGGATTGGCTACATCAAGGGTATGTGGCCTACCATGCAAATGAATTCCTGCTATAAAAAAGCCCTGATATTTCCCATCTAATATATCAATTTTTTAACTTTAATTTGTTGTCAGCAGCATATAAATGGTATTACAATGCCTTAAATTCAATGGAAAATCCCTGTGACAAAACTAGGTGAAACAAAAATGGTTCACAAGGACGCCATGTTCAAACAACGCAAAAATGAAAAAGGGGAATTAGATGGTTGTGAGAAGATGCGAGAAGAAAACAGGGCTCCAGGGAAAAAGTGAAGACAGGATGTTGCTGTGGAACATTATTCCAGAGAAAGCAGTTTAGGAAAGCGGGGAGGGAGCTGGGTGATTCAGAAAGAAGGGAACTGGCTTTTCTTAATCTATTGGCTGGTGTCTGTAAAGGCTTCCAAGATTGAAACACAATACATGTTCAGCTGCGTGTGCTTGTAATTCACAGAAAAGAGCCCCTGCCATGAGGTTGTATGATTTGCTAGTAGAGACATATGGGACGGGTGTGTTAAGCAACTGAAGTTCACAAACAAGCATTTGGAGGTTGCTATTTGTAAGCAGCCGTACAGCAGTCCAAGCTCTGCTCATGACCTGAGTTTGATCCCAGCGGAAGCTGGGTTCAGGTAGCTGACTCAAAGTTAACTCAGCCTTCCATCCTTCTGAGGTTGGTAAAATGAGTACCCAGCTTGCTGGGGGTAAAGTGTAGATGACTACGGAAGGCAATGGCAAACCACCCTATAAAAAGTCTGCCAAGAAAACGTCATGATGTGACATCACATGGGGAGAGACAGTGGCTCAGTGGTAAAGCATCTGCTTGGTAAGCAGAATGTCCCAGGTTCAATCCCTGGCATCTTCAACTAAAAAGGGTCCAGGCAAATAGGCATGGAAAACCTCAGCTTGAGACCCTGGAGAGCCACTGCCAGTCTGAGTAGACAATACTGACTTTGATGGACCGAGGGTCTGATTCAATATAAGGCAGCTTCATATATCACCCCATGGGTTGGTAACGACTTCGTGCATACCTTTACCTTTTTATTCCCGGGTAATAAAGTTTGTCTAAACTGGGTAATTGTTTTAGAACAGCACAGTTGCTGCTTTGAATAGATCTGCACTCTGCTAAATATGGAGCTGTGGCTCAGTAGGAGAACATCCATTTGGTATGCAAAAAGCCTCCAAGTTCAATCCCCAGCATCTCCAAGTGAAAGGATCCTGAGTAGTCAGTACTAACCCTGATGGACCAATGGAGCTTTGTGTGGTCATGTAGTGTATTTGAAGCAATAGTGGTCATGTAGAGTATTTGAATGCTCCCTCTAAGCTGTGGAGCAAAAATTCTACTTTGTGAGCTACTGGCATGAAAGTTGTGAGAGAGCAATTTGCTACTGCATAAATTAGTTTGCTCTGGGCCCATCCTTCTTGAGCTAAGACAAAAATGTGTGAGCCAGAGGCTAAAAAACTCAGCTAAAAGGGAACACTGCCAACCTAGCTATTTTGTTGTTGTTCAGTCGCACAGTTGAGTCTGACTCTTTGCAACCCCATGGACAAAGTCACGCCAGGCCCTCCTGTCTTCCACCATCCTCTGAAGTCTGCTCAAATTTGTATTTATTACATCAGTAACACTGTCCAGCCATCTCATCTTTTGCTGTCCCCTGGAGAGCCAGTTTGGTGTAGTGGTTAAGTGTGCGGACTCTTATCTGGGAGAACCGGGTTTGATTCCCCACTCCTCCACTTGCACCTGCTGGAATGGCCTTGGGTCAGCCATAGCTCTGGCAGAGGTTGTCCTTGAAAGGGCAGCTGCTGTGAGAGCCCTCTCCAGCCCCACCCACCTCACAGGGTGTCTGTTGTGGGGGAGGAAGGTAAAGGAGATTGTGAGCCGCTCTGAGACTCTTCGGAGTGGAGGGCAGGATATAACTCCAATTTCTTCTTCTTCTTCTTCTTCTTCTTCTTCTTCTTCTTCTTCTTCTTCTTCTTCTTCTTCTTCTTCTTCTTCTTCTTCTTCTTCTTCTTCTTCTTCTTCTTCTTCTTCTTCTTCTTCTTCTTCTTCTTCTTTCCTAGCATCAGGATTTTATCCAGGGAGTGCAAGTATTTGAGCTTCAGCTTCAGCATCTGACCTTCCAGGGAACAGTCTGGGCTGATTTCCCTTATGACTGACTGATTTGATCTTCTTGCAGTCCAAGGGACTCTCAAGAGTCTTCTCCAGCACCACAGCTCAAAAGCATCTATTCATCTGCGCTTGGCCTTTCTTATGGTCCAGCTCTCACAGCCATACATTACTACTGGGAATATCATCACTATGACTATACGGACTTTTGCTGGCAGGGTGATGTCTCTACTTTTTATTATACTGCCCAGGTTCACCATAGCTATCCTCCCAAGGAGCAAACGTCTTTTAATTTCATGGCTACAGTCACTATCTGAAGTGATCTTGGATCCCAGAAATGTGAAGTCTGTCACTGCTTCCATGTCTTCCCCTTCTATTTGCCAAGATGTGATAGGGGCAGATGCCACGATCTTAGTTTTTTTGATTTTGAGTTTCAAGCCTACTTATGTGCTCTCCTCTTTCACCCTCAACAAGAGGTTCTTTAGGTCCTCCTCACTTTCCGCCATTAGAGTAGTGTCATCTGCATATCTGAGGTTGTTGATGCTTTTTCTGGCAATCTTAATTATGGTTTGTGCTTCATCCAGGCCAGCATTCCACATGATGTACTCTGCATATAAATTAAATAAGCAAGGTGACAATATACATCCTTGTCGAACTCCTTTTCCTATTCTAAACCAATCAGTTGTTCCGTATCCCGTTCTCACAGTTGCTTCTTGACCCTTATACAGGTTTCTCAGGAGACATGTGAGGTGGTCTGGTACTCCCTTCTCTTTAAGGACTTGCCACAGTTTGTTGTGATCCACACAATCAAAGGCTTTAGCATAGTCAATGAAGCAGAAATAGATGTTTTTTCTGATACTCCCGTGCTTTCTCCATAATCCATTGAATGTTGGCAATTTGATCTCTAGTTCCTCTACTTCTCCAAAACCCAGCTTGAACTTCTGGTAGTTCCCGATCTACATACTGCTGAAACCTAGCTTGTAGGATCTTTAACATGACCTTGCTGGCATGTGAAATGAGTGCAATGGTGTGATAGTTTGAACATTCCTTGGCATTACCCTGCTTTGGGATTGGTATATAAATTGATCTTTTCCAATCCTGTTGCCACTGTTGTGTTTTCCAAATTTGTTGACATAATGTGTGCATCACTTTAATAGCATAATCTTTTAGGACTTTGAATATCTCAACTGGGATACCATCATCTCCGCTTGCTTTGTTGTTAGTAATGCTTTCTAAAGCTCATTTGACTTCACTCTCCAGGATGTCTGGCTCAAGGTAATCGATTTCACTGTCATGGTTGTGAGGCACCTATTGGCTACTACCTGTGTTATCACCTACTGTCCTTCCCTCATCCCACAACAGAATAGCAGCCCCCTCCCCCAGTTCTTTATTATTATTATTTTTTTGCAGAGTGAAATATATTGATATTAGTAAATGTGCAAGTGCAGCTTTAAACAAGTAAAAGAGAGACAGCCCATCCACCTCATGTATAAGCAGAGTGCTTGATCCAGCATTTGACTTCTAGGAACGTAATAACATAAACTGCTCGCACTAAGGGTGAAGAGCTCTGCTGTGATGACTCCTAAAATCATACATCTGTCTTCACCCTCTGTGTTTGTCCCACCCTCATTATGGATTGCACTGGCTCACAATCCTGACACTTATAATTAGCAACTAAATTGCTTCCATATTGTGCAAAAGGACATGTGTACTCCAGCCCTTTCACCTCAGCTTACCCTGCCAATGGCCATGTTTCCAAGATGGCTGTCACTGAGGACTGTTTATGTAGGGATCTTTGAGGATGATGGTGCCCCCTGGGCCTGCTGTCTCATGGATGTCACTTTGGGTTATTTACATATTTGTAAAGCTGCAGCTGAAACACTGACAGGTCCCAGCTGTGACGGAGTAAGGATTGGCACAAGCCATGGGGCTCTGTCAGTTTTTACAGCTCCTTGTAGAACTCACTGGCTGGTCTTCACACAAACCAGAAACCCTCACAGTCTTTGAACCCTGACATGCTTGGGCTGGATTGTTTAATCGCTTTTCCATCCCTTACCTCATGGAATTGTCAGGGCAGCAGCATGACAGAAGGAGTCAAGCTGGTCTCTTTCTCACACACAACCCCCTTCCCTCCCCCCCCCCCCCAAAAAAAAAATCTAGTCAGAGATTTGTTAGATCATCATGAAGTGGATGGAAGATCTTGCTTTCCCTTTCACACTCAGCACCCAGGAGACCTCTGGCAAGCTGTAGCTATGATTTCTAGGCATAGAATTTCTAAGGGTGTCAATTAGGAGAACAAGAAGAAGCAATATTGTGCTTTTCTGGGCCAAATATGACTACCACTGAAAATGGTTGCCATAATATACGTAGTTTCCAGGCCTTGGATTCAGCAGGAGCTCACAGAAGCACAGCTCCTGAACCTTTCTGAGGGTTCCCCTCCTCCCCACCTTGTCCATTGAATAGTAGGTGCAGCTGCTTAATAATCCCTGGATGAACTCCACCACCTATTTTTCTACAAAGTGACCCCCGGTAGCTCCTTTTTAAAATCTTTTATTTGTGTCTTGTACTTTGGGTGCTTTCACTCAAGAGATTTGGCCCAACCTAGTCCCACCTCCTATTTGGATTAAATGTGCACGATCAAACAAACACATCTGCCCTCTGAACCTCACCCCTTCTCACCCCATCTCCAGACGCCTCCTATCCAGATTAAAAAGCCACCTGGTTCTTCCCAGTAGTTTCCCCCTGAGTCACTTTTAGGTCGCATATTCACTGTCTGTCTGAACGCCTGGGCGCAATTCATAAGCGGAAGAGCAGTGTGATCACACTAAGCCATTCCTGGTGCATTCAGGGTCCCCCCCCCCCAACTCCTCTCCGAGGAGTGCTTGTGCACTTCTCTGCTTGAGCACACACACCGGGGAACTTCTTAAAAAAACAACCCTTTCTGCAGCGGGTCCATGGTTGAGATGCGCTAGCTATCTGAATGGGCTTCCAGGACCCTGCCACTTCAACGGCCAGCGTCTGATCCCTCTGAAATGGACCAAACTCAAGCAGGTTTGTGGTGACAAGATAATATCATTTCAGTTTCGCAGTGTGATAGCTGCCCGAGTGTTACAGCATTACAGGGAAATGCAGCCTCCTGAACATCATACTTCGAAGTAGGTAGTTTTAGACAAGTGATACTCAGTGGCTTGGGAAACGCATGTGACTCTTTGACATGCCTTCTGTGGCTCTTCTGAGCTCCACTCCCTTGTGTAGGGGTGCCGTTTCTCAGGTCTGGGTGGTGGAACTCCCACCCTGGAATCCCTGTTCTCTGTCACCACTCAACTAAAGGAAGGAAAATGGGGGCGGCGGGGATTGAGCATTGCTCTGATGTCATGATGTCACTTCCCATCCAAACTAGAAGTGATGTCATACATTGGTGTGATGCTCTAAGATTCAGCCCAAAGTCTGGTTAAACCAGCATCATCATGATGCTGATCCAGTAGATCCCTGCCCTCTACAGTCTCCTGCTGGATGCCAGTGCTGGGTTGTCAACAAGGCACACACCTTATGTTTCAGGAAAGTGGGCAAGTCCCTTGCCAGGTGTAGACTGTGGTTGGCAGCCGCTACTAAGGACCAGAAAACCCGCAAACCTTCCTGAGATGCAGATCTCATGCTAGGACCGGGAAAAAAAAATGGCTCTTTTTAGTTGATGGTTACTAAGGCTGTGGCTCTCTTCAGCCCACAGAGTGAGTTGCACAGTATTTGATACATGAAGCTGTCTTATACTGAGTTAAACCATTGGTCCAAGATTAGTACTGTCTACACTAAGTGACAGCAGGTCTCCATAGTCTCAGGAGGTCTTTCATGTGTGATCCTTTTGACTGGGACCAAACTCAGGACTTCCTGCATGCAAGGCTGGTGCTCTACCACTGAGCCATGGCCCATTACTGTTACTGAAAAGAAGGGACTACTTTTACGGGTGACTGCTTTTACTGGTTGAATTCATATGTTTACCAAGATACTACTTGCAAATGGGACTATTCTTCAGCCACCTCTGTATCCCTGCCTATAAAAAGTAACGACAGCAACCTATATGGCCGAGGACCTGCCTACCTTAGGGACCGCCTCTCTCCATATGTTCCTCAGAGAGCACTGAGATCTAGTTCTCAAAATCTTTAAAAAATCCCTGGACCAAGGGAGGCCAGACTGAAAACAACGAGGGAGCAGGCCTTCTCAACAATGGCTCCCCAATGGTGGAATCAACTACCAGAGGAGGTGCGAGCCCTGCGAGCCCTAAATCAGTTTCGCAGGGCTTGCAAAACCGTCCTTTTTCAACTTGCTTTTAAGATGGAACCCGGGTAATGACATCTAGCCATCCTATACATATATTGAACTGTAGCACCTTTTATAATGGTTTTAACTGTTTTATTTAACTTAATTTACGAATGTAACTTAACTATATTTTAACTGTCTTTTATAGTAATGATTGTATTTTATTGTAATCATGGTATATACCATGTCCTGTGAGCCGCCCTCAGCCTGCCTTGGCGGGGGAGGGCGGGATATAAAAATAAATTTATTATGATTATTATTATTATTAAAATATGTACATGTATGTCTTTCTTCTTCTTCTGCAATTTGGCCTTGTCCACTATGAGTCTCGCTGCAAATCTCATTTCTACGCCACTTATTTCTTCCACAAAAAGCATGGAAATAAGTTTAGTCCAAAGATTTCCAAATTAGGTGCCAAGGCACAAAATTGGCTATGAGAGAGGCTGTCTTCTAACATTAAGCCTACCATGTTGGATGCATCTACGTCTCTACCTTTGGAGAGGGAAAATGCCCTGCAGCATCAATCCCTTTTCTTCTTAGATCCGTGCACATGTTATAGTGGGTGCTGGGGACACTCAAACACCCACCAGCTTGGCATACATTCTGCTCACCAGGTCATGAGCAGGGAGGCAGTTTTCTGACAGGACGTTCAGGTGTCCTTCGGGGCTTGGCCTGGTTTGTTGAGATACATTTCTCCATTTGGAACAGTATGGTATAGTGCAGTACAGTCAGCAGTATTTCAGGTATCTGCATTGTCACATTATAGGAGTCCTAGTTTCCCCCCTCCCTCCATGCATTGTTGCTCAACATCATCCTGAGAGAGGAAATATATGTGCACCAGGTTTCTTGTGCTACAGCTGGCAGGTACGGGGGAATCCAAGAAGTATTACTATTGCTCTTAAAGCTTGCTCCCAGGCCTGATCCCTGATTGGCTAGGCAAGTATTACAATTTGGGACAGTAGTTCTGGGTAGGGTTGCTAAGTCCTACCTTGGCTGTGGCAGGGGAGTCCTCTCTCACACACATGAAGAACATGTGGTGCAAAGATGTCACTTGGAAGTGACGTCATCGTGCTGAGCACATTGTGTCAGGGACACGCTAGGATTTGAGCTAAAACTCTATGGTACCATAGAGTTTTTACTCTGAATGCTAGAGTGTCACCTGCATGATATGCCCAGCACTATGGCATCACTTCTGGGTGATGTAATCATGCTGGGCTAGCTGCATGATGACAGAGCTCTTTGGGGGCTCCTCCTCGTGGCCTGCTCCCTGCTGGCAGGTTGGGGGCTCCCAAACCGGGGGAAATTCTGCCCCCAGCTGGAGCTTGGTAGCCCTAGTTCTGGGCTAGGCCACAAGCATTATTCAGTTTAAGGCAACTCCTTTCAAGCAAATGCATCCTTTCTGTAATGCGCTTTGAAGCAGTGACAGAGCTTGCTAGACCAGTGCAAAAGGAGATTTGTTGTTTTGCAGAATTCAACCTTTGCATTTTCTTCTGGCATTTTAATATCAAAGGACCAAGATTGTGCACCCTTTTATAGCTCATTCTCTTCTTTTTTAAAAAAAGGTTGGGCTTCAGTGCCCTGATCTTGTCACCTAGACCACAAGCCCACTTCCCTCCACCTAGGTTTCTGGCATGATCCTCCTTGACTTCCCCAAACATCTGCAGGGATGATAAACTGGATCTTAATCCCAGGTCTTCCGCGTTGGAATGTGCTAACACGGCAGTAAAGGCTCACGGAGATATTGAGAGGCCTAGTCCAAGGGTTCGGAGAAAGGGAACCGTTGTCTTCGAGGCTCTCTTGGAAAATCTGGTATCGGGCGAACTGTACAATGAGACAGCAGAATGCTGCTTTGCTTAATGAGTTCTGCCTAATCAGAAAAGGCAGGTCGCAGCTGGAGCGAAGAATGCTGAGGAAGGCATTCCCGTCTCTTCCTCGCTCCCAACGAGGGATTAACCTTCATCCCATTTATTGCTCGGGCTCAGAGAGCAGCTTTATTGGCCTGATCCATTACAGATCCGAGCGCCTGTTCCCACACACAATCTGGCAGGAGTGCAGCTGGTCCGTGGTCTGAGAATAAGGGCAGCAAGGCTTCATCCGCCCAGTTTAAAATCATTGCGAATGATGCTTTATTTTTTTGGTCTCAACTCTGCTGTTTATCACCCATTTCAAGGACTGAACCGAGAAGCTGAGCGGTAGCTAGGGCTGCCAGGTCCAGACTGGCAACCAAAAAACAGCCACCCCCTGAGAGACCCAGAAACCCACATATCAGTTCTCCATTATACCTTATGGGAATCAGTCCCCATAGAATGTAAGGGAGGGTCCAGCAGACATCCCCTCCACACTTTCTGATAACCCTGAAGCGGGGGAGGGCCTTCAAACTGGGGACTGGCAATAGGGTTGCCAAGTCCAATTCAAGAAATATCTGGGGACTTTGGGGATGGAGCCAGGAGACATTGGGGGGTGGAGCCAGGAGACTTTAGGGGTGGAGCCAGGAGACATTGGGGGTGGAGCCAGGAGACATGGGGTGGAGCCAAGAGCAAGCTTGTGGCAAGCATAATTGAATTCCAAAGGGAGTTCTGGCCATCACATTTAAAGGGACTACACACCTTTTAAATGCCTTCCCTCCATTGAAATAATGAAGGATAAGGACACCTTCTTTGGTGAGTCAGGGTCCAATCCTTTTGAAACTTGGAAGGCACTTTGGGGAGAGGCCCTGGATGCTATATTGAAAATTTGGTGCCTCTACCTCAAAATACAGCGCCCTCCCCCCCAGAGCCCCAGATACCTGCAGATCAATTCTCCATTATTCTCTATGGGAATCGGTCTCCATAAGGAACAATGGAGTTCCCAGCAGACATCTCCTGCTTTTTGATTACCCCGAAGTGGGGGGAGGGCTTCCAAACCGGGGGATCCCCTGCCCCCACCTGGGATTGGCAACCCTAACTGGCAACCCTAAATTACAAACTCAATCTTTGGAAGCCAAGAACTGAAACCAGAGTTCCCATCAACAGCTTTCCCACGGCACCGGATTCTCATCACGCTGTAATGGTGGCAATATTGCCTGCATAATTCTGCCCTGACTTTTGTGGGGGTGAGGGGAGGGAGGTTTCCCCCAAACTCCTCTAGCATTGAAACTGACAAAGTGATTAAGGCAAAATCATTCACTGGGCTGATAGAAAAGAATGATTGATCCCCACTGGCAATGTAAGTGAAGGAGGAAGCAAGTCTGTCCAAAAATATGAGATCAAGAAACTCTTGTCTCTCCTGCGCTGGCGTTTAATCGGAACCATGAGGCCCGTGCATTCAAGTTTCTTCATTTTCACCAGTGGTATTGTAGTCCCAGATGGAACTGTAGTCTGTAGCCCCAGATGGAATCCAGCAGAAGGCCTTCGAAATTAAACAGATGGCTTCGATGTGAAGCAACCGGGCGGCTTTTCTCAGTTATTACCCCCTCTTTCCCCTGTTTTCTCTTCCTATCAGCCAAACCATTATAACATGTACTACACCCTCAGCTCCCACTTAAGGGGGGGAAAAAACCCACACAAATATGCCTGAACGGATAAATCAATGACCTTTATGACTAATATCATCAGCTACCCCAGAAGGCCAAAGGAACACTTTGCATATAGGGGAAACTCTTTCTTCATATAGGAAGCTGCTTTATATTAAGTCTGATGATTGGTCCACACATCCCAGTAATGTCTACCTCAGTTGGCAACACTCTCTGATGTCTGAAGCTGGGGTTGTTCCTTGCTACCAGAAAACTTAACTCATTTGGGTTGGGGGCCACCGAGGGACCCACTATATCACCTCCTCTGGCAAATCTTATTTCAAAATTGTAACTGAGGCTTCCAAGGTTTTTTTTTTTTTTTTTTTAAAGATTCAGCAGAGATGAAGACAGGAAAATCTGTTTTCTTGAACAGGTTTGCTTCAGCTTTTTGGTTGTGACATCTGCTTTTCAAACATGCATATTTAGATTTATTTATCCCCCCCCCCCCAGTGGGGACTCAAAGTGATTTAGGACATTTGTTTTCCCCTTCTCTCTTCTCTCGCAACAGCAATCCTGTGAGGTAGGTTAGGCTGGGAGAATGCAACTGGGCCAAGGTCCCCCAATGAGCTTCTTTGGATGAGTGAGGATTCCAGGATCTTACCCCTGTGAGGTAGGTGAGTATTATTATTCTATCTGGAAGATGGGGGCCTGAGAGAGAGGATGTGGCTCACCCATGGTCGCTTCATAGATCTGAAGCAGAGAACAAATCCAGACCTGGAGGTAGAGATGCCAGCTGAGAGCATTTGGAGATGGAGGATCATTGGGAGTGGAGATGGGCAGAAGTGATGGGGCACAATGCCATGACATCAGTTCTGAGTACTCATTTGTAAGTGAAGTCATATTGTACCTTCCAAGGGTTCCCAGCTCTGGCCTGAGTAATTCCTGAAGGTTTTAGATGATGCCTATGGAGGGGAGAAGAAGAAGAAGATATTGGATTTATATCCCACCCTCCACTCCGAAGAGTCTCAGAGCGGCTCACAATCTCCTTTACCTACCTCCCCCACAACAGTCACCCTGTGAGGTGGGTGGGGCTGGAGAGGGCTCTCACAGCAGCTGCCCTTTCAAGGACAACCTCTGCCAAAGCTATGGCTGGCCCAAGGCCATGCTAGCAGGTGCAAGTGGAGGAGTGGGGAATCAAACCCGGTTCTCCCAGATAAGAGTCTGCACACTTAACCACTACACCAAACCGGCTCTCCGAACTAGGGAAGAGATTTCACCAGGCCTTGAATTCAGCAGGAGCTCACAAGAGCATAGCTCCTGAACCTTTCTGTGGGTTCCCCCTCCCCCTCCCTGCCTACCTACCTTGTCCATTGAATAGTAGGTGCAGCTGTATAACAATTCCTGAATGAGCTCCACCACCTATTTTTCTACAAAATGACCCCTGGATTTCACCAGTGTTATACCCAGAGTTTGCCCTCTGAAGCTGAGATTTCCTCCAGGGGAGTTGATTTTTGTAGTCCAAAGATCAGCTCTAATTCCATGAGAACTTCAGGCCCCACCTGGAGGTTGGCAACCCTTTGGTGCCTACTTCTCCACAGAGCAATGGCAGGGGCCAGAGTGGGGAGACGAGAATGGGCTGGGTGTTTTTTGTAGCAGGAGCTCCTTTGCATGTTGGACCACACACCCTTGATGTAGCCAATCCTCCTGGAGCTTACAGTAGACCCTGTTGTAAGAGCCTTGTAAGTTCTTGGAGGATTGGCTACATCAGAGGCGTGTGGCCTAAAATGCAAAGGAGTCCCTGTTACAAGAAAAGCTCTGAGAATGGCCAACCCAAGGTGAGGCTCTCAGCTTCTATTCCAGGTTGGCTCTCCAAGAAACAGGTAGAAAACGTTAATCTGTTAATCTGCAGCAGCTTCAGACCAAAAGGTACTACTCGGCCTGTGAAGTCCATCTGAAAAAGAAGCAAGGGTTTAAAAGCTGTCTTCTTTGTTTTATAAAAAGAATTAAAATGGGGTTGGGGGGTGGGGTGCAGTTTGTACTGATGAAAAATGCCTACCCAGCGGGAAGGCTTGTCTTTCCTGTCTCTCGACTCCTCCATTTGGAAAAGCGCTGGAATGTCTAGCTGGCTGGGCCAAGTGTGATAAAGGAGGCTCGATCCTCCAGAGAGACGCCAAGCAACTTTCAAAAGGTTGGGAGTGCTTTTGTTTCCTCCTTGCAGAATCTTGGGTTGGGTTGGTCACACCTCCCTTTAACGTGAGCCACAACGAGAGTGCATTTCTGACTGATGCATCAGAGTGATTGTGCAGAGAAGACTGAGAGATACAGGGCTGAGCCAGAAGGACAAGGCTTTTCATGAGTGTCTTAAGAAATATGGTACTTCTACCTAATTCTTGTTCATGTAGCGCCTACTAAGTTTCCCCCCCTCTTCTCAGTCTTTTCAGGGATCAGGGTTTTCTGTCCGGTGTTAGAGAAACACTGGATTAACCCCTTTGCAATTAGAATAGAGTTGGCAACTTTCTCATGGGAAGACAACTGATCTCCAGGCTACAGAATCATAGAGTTGGAAGGGACCTCCAGGGTCATCTAGTCCAACCCCCTGCACAATGCAGGAAACTCACAAATACCTCCCCCTTTGTAATCCCAGCAGAAAAGTCTCTGCCTCTTTATTGAATTCATATCCCAGGATCTTAGATATCTCTTGTTGAATCATTTGCCAAAACATTTTAGCTCTTTCACAAGTCCACCACATATGGTAGAAAGAACCTTCATGCTTTTTACATTTCCAGCACCTATCTGGCATCTTATTGTTCATCTTTGCTAATTTTTTTGGAGTCATATACCATCTATACATCATCTTAAAACAGTTCTCTTTAATACTATGACATGTTGCGAGTTTCATGGAATTTTTCCACAGATATTCCCAAGATTCCATCTTTATTTCTTTATTTACATTAATTGCCCATTTTATCATTTGAGATTTCACTACTTCATCTTCTGTAGCCCATTGTAAAAGTAATTTGTACACTTTTGAAATTAATTTCTCATTATCTCCAAGCAGAACTCTTTCCATTTCTGTTTGTTCTTTCCTTATTCCTTCAGCTTTGATATCATTCTCCATCAAACTTTTTATTTGTTGCATTTGAAACCAATCATATTTATAGTTTAGTTCTTCTGCAGTTTTCAATTCTATTTTCCCGCTTTGTATTTTTAGTAACTGGTTGTATGATAGTTGTTTTTCCTTGACTGTTTTGGCCGTTAACTTTATCACTTCAGCCGGCACTATCCATAAAGGTCTCCTCTCATCACCATATTTCTTGTACTTTATCCACACATTTAATAAGCTACTCCTTATATAATGGTGAGAGAAAAGACCGTCCATCTTCTTTTTTCCATAGTACAAATATGCATGCCAGCCGAATTTTTTTCCATGGCCTTCTAACATTAGAAGTTTTTTATTTAATAACGTTATCCATTCTTTTAACCATACTAAACAAATTGCTTCATGATACAGTTTCAAATCTGGTAATTGGAATCCACCTCTCTCTTTCGCATCTATCAGGACTTTCATTTTAATTCTAGGTTTCCTCCCGGCCCACACGAATTCCGAAATTTTTCTTCGCCATTTATCAAATTGCTTAGCATCTTTCACAATGGGGATGGTTTGAAACAGATACATAATCCTTGGTAAAATATTCATTTTTACTGCAGCTATTCTACCCAACAGTGACAAATTGAGCTTGTTCCACTTTAGCATATCTTCTTCTATTTTACGCCATAGCTTTTCATAATTGTTCTTAAACAAATCAATATTTTTCATTGTTATCTCTACCCCTAGGTATTTTACCTTAGAGGTAACTTCACAACCCGTTAGTCTTTGTAGTTCTTGTTGTCTATTTTTCTGCATATTCTTACATAAGATTTTTGATTTTTCTTTGTTTATATAAAGTCCCGCCAACTCCCCAAACTCTTGTATTCTCATTAACAACAAAGGTGTAACTTGTAAAGGATTTTCATTTATAAACATTATATCATCTGCAAATGCTCTGTATTTATAGGTAAATCCTTTTATTTGTAGTCCTTCTAAATCTTTTTCTTCTTGAATCTGCATTAGTAAAATTTCAAGAGTCATTATAAACAGCAATGGCGAAAGCGGGCAGCCTTGTCTGGTACCTTTACTAATTTTCATTTCATCTGTAAGATCTGCGTTGATGCACAGCCTTGCACTTTGTTCAGAATATATTGCCTTTATCATTCTTATAAAACTTTCTCCAAGCTCCATTTTTTCCATCACTGCAAACATAAAGTCCCAATTTAAATTGTCAAATGCTTTTTCTGCATCCGCAAAGAATAGCGCTACTTCCTTTTCTGGATGTCTTTCATAATATTCTACAATATTTACAACAGTTCTAATATTGTCTCTTATTTGTCTTTTGGGAAGAAAACCGGCTTGGTCCTCTTTTATAAAATTTATCAAATATTGCTTAAGACGTTCTGCCAGAATTCTTGTAAATATTTTATAATCATTGTTCAAAAGTGAAATTGGTCTGTAATTTTTCACATTTGTAACATCTCTTTCTTCTTTAGGTATCAAAGAAATAACAGCTTCTTTCCATGTATTTGGTACCTTCCCTTTGACTCTTATTGCATTCATCAGCTTCTGTAATTTTGGTATTAATTCATCTTTAAACATTTTAAAATACTTAGCTGTATAACCGTCTGGCCCGGGAGCTTTATCATTTTTCATCACGTTGATTGCTGCCTCAATTTCTATTTTTTCAATTGGGTCATTCAAAATTTTTCTCATATTCTCAGTTAATGGCTCAATTTTTATTTTCTGTAGATATTCATCTATCTTTTTTCTCTTTACTTCAGCACCTTTAAACAGCTTGGCATAATACTTAAAAAATTCTCTTTTTATTCCCTCTTGAGTAACTACGTCTCTTTCATCTATCACAATTCTATTAATTATTTTATTTTCCCTCTTTTTTTTCAGCTGCCACGCCAAGTATTTCCCCGTCTTATTTGCTCCTTCAAACGATTTTTGCTGGAGCCTTTTCAAGTTCCATTCTACTTCTTTGTTTAATAAATGTCTTAGTTGAGTTTGCAATATTGAAATTTCCCTTAGAATTTTCTTTTTCCCTGGTCTTTTCCTCAGCTCTCCTTCTTTTTTCTTTATTTCATTTTGAATATCCAGTAGTTGTTTTTCTTTTTCCCTTTTATCTTTATTGTTCAAAGTAATCAGCAACCCTCTCATTACTGCTTTATAAGCATCCCAGACCGTCTGAAAATCGATATCTTCTTTATCATTCACTTGGAAAAATTCTTTAGTTTCTTTTCCTAGGAAAGTCACTGTTTCTTTGTTCTGTAGCAAGTCCTCATTCAATCTCCATCTTCTCAATCTTTTGGACAGTTTTGTAATCCACATTATTGGGTTATGGTCAGTGCCAATTTTAGGCAAAATCTCTATCTTTCTTGTTATGAGGCCTAAATCTCTGGTTCCCCATAGCATGTCAATTCTAGAAAATGTCTTATGTCTTGCAGAAAAAAAAGTATAGTCCCGCACTTCAGGGTTAAACTTTCTCCATATGTCCTCCAAATTTTCCTGTTTTACTAATTCAAAAAAAGACTTTGGCAATTTTCCTTCTTTTCCACTATTTTTTTTCCCTCCGGATCTATCCAATGAGTTCTCAACTGTTCCATTAAAATCTCCCATTAAGAGTATTTGATCGTAGGTCAACTCATCTAGTTGTTGTGTAATGTCTTTAAAAAAAACATCTTTTGCACCATTAGGTGCATATAGTCCCAATAACAGCGTTTTTTTCCCATTTGATGTTATTTCCACTGCTACAAATCTTCCATCCTTATCTTTAAATACCAATTTTGGCTCCAGGTCTTGTTTAATATAAAAAACTACTCCCCTTTTTTTCTGGTCAGCTAACGAAAAAAATTCCCTTCCCAATTGTTTGTTCCGTAAAAATTTATAATCCTTTTGTTTAATGTGGACTTCTTGCAAACAAATTATATTACAATTTTGCTTTTTAATCCAATGAAAGGTTGCCCTTCTTTTTTGTGGTGAATTTAGTCCATTAACATTCCAAAAAATTTCCAAAAGAAGATAGAACGTTAATATGGTACTTGCTCTCAGCTGCTAGGACATTGTATGCGCAGTTGTGGAAGCAAGAAAAAATACCAGAAAAATGGGACTGGATTATGAAAGTTATGTCATGGAGTGAAATGGACAAATTAACAAGAAAATTAAGAGACTGTGATTTAGAACTTTTTAACCAAGAGTGGAAGAAATTCAGAAGATATGTAGAGAAAGAGTGGAAAATAAAAGGACATTGGACAAATTTTGAGGATTAAGATTTTTAAGATAACAATACAATTCTTGAAGGGGGTTCTTCTTCCCTATGTTTCTTTTTTGTTTCGTTTTTTTTCTTGATAGTTAAGGGTACCTTTAATATCTGTTTTTTTAAAGAAAATAACACTGGCGGGGGTCAAGTAATTGGGGGAGGGGTGGGAGAAAGTAAGATGTGGGGTAGAATGATGGTCTTTTTCTTAATATATATTAAGCTTTTTATAAGTTGTAGTTATAGTTCTACTACCATATGTTACTAATAAAATTGTTTATTTGAAAACAAATACCTCCCCCTAAATTCATATATTATAGTAAGCAACATTCCATATATTACTGTAAGCGACATCATGACACACCATGTCATGATTCCACACAAGAACGCATACAGAAAGTTCAATTTACAATACAAATAGTCCTCTCCTTTGATGGCTTGTACTCTTGCTTCTCTGTTGAACTGACTGAATTGATGTTTGCATTATGTATGCAAACTGTATGTATTCTTGTTTGGAATCCTGACATAGTAGTAACTTACTAGTAATAATGGAATGCCACTTACAATAATGCATGAATTTGAATACTATTTTTCACACACAAAAAAAATCACAATAAAAGAGCCCCATGGTGCAGAGTGGTAAAGCTGCAGTACTGCAGTCAGAGTTCTCTGCTCATGACCTGAGCTCGATCCCGGCAGAAGCTGAGTTCAGGTAGCCAGCTCAAGGTTGACTCAGCCTTCCATCCTTCTAAGTTCGGTAAAATGAATCCCCGGTTTGCTGGAGGTACAGTGCAGATGACTGGGGAAGTTAATGGCAAGCCACTCTGTGAAAAGTCTGCCTTGAAAATGTTGTGAAAGCAACGTCACCCCAGAGTCGGAAAAAACTGGTGCTTGCACAGGGGACTACCTTTACCTTGATTTTTCACAAAGCTTCTGAAACTATTTTGGAAATATCTATATGAGTTTTAAGAATTATGGTTTGGACTTGGTGGTTTGGTATTGTCCTGATCCTGGGCATGGCTCTCCCATAAAGTATGAGACCGGGAAACTCCAAAATTCCTCCTTCTGATTGCACCAAAGATGGTGCACCTCTGAAGACAAGGAAGTATCTAGGAGCGAAAGTGGCATAGTATAGCCCAGATTGGTCAGTTCCCAGAAGCTAAGCAGGGTCAGTGGTTTAGTGGTTAAGCGCATGGACTCTTATCCAGGAGAGCAAGGTTTGATTCCCAGCTCCTTCACTTGCAGCTGACGGAATAGCCTTGGGTCAGCCATTGCTCCGGCAGAGGTTGTCCTTGAAAGGGCAGCTGCTGTGAGAGTCCTCTCAGCCCCACCCACCTCAAAGGGTGTCTGTTGCAGGGGAGGATGATAAAAAAGATTGTAAGCCTCTCTGAGATTTGTAGTGAAGGGTGGGATATAAATCCAATATCATCATCATCATCATCATCATCATCATCATCATCATCATCATCATCATCATCATCATCATCATCATCATCATCATCTTCTTCTTCTTCTTCTTCTTCTTCTTCTTCTTCTTCTTCTTCTTCTTCTTCTTCTTCTTCTTCTTCTTCTTCTTCTTCTTCTTCTTCTTCTTCTTCTTCACCTGTGTAGCAACTCTGGGCTTCCTTGGTGGTCTCCCATCCAAATACTAACAAGAGCTGACCCTGCTTCATTCCCAAGATCTGACAATATCAGGCTAGTCCCGACTATCCAGGTCAGGGCACTCTTTACTATATCATAGTTCAAAGCTGGGAAAGCAACTTGGAGTGAAGGGTGCGGTATAAATCCAGTATCTTCTTCTTCATCATCAGTACTTGTTAGGGAGACCACCAAAGAAGACTGCAGAGGAAGGCAATGGCCAACCACCTCTGCTTCTCACTTGTCTTGGAAACCCCCTTGCTGGAGTCACTGTAAGTTGGCTGTGACTTGACAACGCTGTACACACACAAGGCAATATCTGGGTAAAATAACCACAATGATGAGTCAACTGGGAGAGGGGATTCCTAGTGCACGGCACAAGATTCTTACAGTATTCACTGGAAGAAATAGCACATTTTGCGCTTACTAAGATAACATCATTTGCTCCATCTTGGAAATCACCTTCAGTTTTTCGGAGCAGATGCACTACCCATCTGGCTGCTGGGAACTGGCCGGACATGTCCTGAGAGACACACAGGGATGTACAATCCTCTTCAGTTATTAAGTGTGACCAGTTGCACATGATGAGTTCTAGATGGGTGTTACCGCACAGGACTGCCAGTGGCTGTAAACCCCAACAGTGCGCTTTTTCACAGCAGGCATATGGCAAAATCAACCTGCACATCTGCTCCGAGCATTTCAATTTTAGTAAGTGCAAGACGGTTAGTGAGTGTGCTATGTCAGCGAGACCTGGAATGTGTTGCCTGCTAAAATGGGAACAGTGAAGCTGCCCCCCCGCCCCAAATTATTTACTTATCCAGCAAGAGACAATAAAACTCGGGGCTGTTTCCGTACCTGAAGTGGAAGCCAGCCATGCCTGCGTACCCTTTAGGTGCCTGAAGAGATGGGGGCATCGGGAAGATTTCCATTAACACTCTTTTAAGAGGGGAGGCAGGCCTGCATTTATCCTCATCACCCTCCACTATTTGCTTGGGGTGGCGGGAGCGTGTTTTTGCTCTTACCTTTTATAAGAAGAGAAAAAGAACCCATGGAAGGCAGCCCGACAGGCAGGCAAACTAATGAGGTGTCGTTAAGCAACTCAGCCTATAAAGAAAATAATCATTCAGGAGAGGCAAAGGGCAGCAAAAACCTGCCCACTGGGGGTACCAACCTCCAGATGAGGTCTGGAGCTCTCTTGAAATGACAACCAGTCCCCAGATTTCAGAGATCAGTTTCTCTAGAGAAGATGTCGGCTTCAGAAGCCAGACTGTATGGTATAGTGTAGATTCTACATAGAGTTGCCAAACTCCAGGTAGCAGCAGGAAATCTCCCAGAATTACAACTGGCCTCTAGATGATAGAGATCAGTTCCCCTGGAGAAAATGGCAGCTTTGGAGGTCCCTTTCCAAATTCCACCCCCGAAATCTCCAGGTCATTCTCAGCCCAGAGCTGGCAACACTAATCCTAGGTGAAATCCTTTCCCAGGTTCCCACCCTCCACAGTCACTCTCCCCAGATCCTCCAAAATGTTCCTGGGTAGAGTTGACAGCCCTACTGCCTACTAACATATTCCCAATTGCAGAACTAGGGCAATATAAAATGATAGGCAAGCACTGCTTTGGAAATCCAAGGGGTTGAATCCTGTGACTTCTTCCATCAAGTCTTCCTGTAAGAGACAAGGACTTCCTTCAAGAAAGAAGGGCTTTTCTTCATCAGAAGCAGCCTTTCTACATCATGCATAGTCATTCTTGGTTGGAGGAAGTCTTACTTCCTTGAAGGAACACTTAGCTGAAGGGAGTCATAGAATGTGTAACCCTATAGAATCTAGCCTTATAATTTGTGCTATGGCCATGAAATTAAAAGATGTTTGCTCCTTGGGAGGACAGCTATGGTGAACCTAGGCAGTATAATAAAAAGTAGAGACATCTCCCTGACAACAAAAGTCCGAATAGTCAAAACGATGGTGTTCCCAGTAGTAATGTATGGCTGTGAGAGCTGGACCATAAGGAAGGCCGAGCACAGAAGAGATGCTTTTGAGCTATGGTGCTGGGGAAGAATCTTGAGAGTCCCTTGGACTGCAAGAAGATCCAATCAGTCAATCCGAAGGGAAATCAACCCAGACTGTTCCATGGAAGGTCAGATGCTGAAGCTGAAGCTCAAATACTTTGGCCACCAAATGAGAAGGGAGCACTCACTGGAGAAGACCCTGACGCTGGGAAAGACAGAAGGCAAAAAAAGAAGGGGATGGCAAAAGATGAGATGGCTGGACAGTGTTACTGATGTAACAAACATGAATTTGAGCAAACTTTGGAGGACGGTGGAAGACAGGAGGGCCTGGCATGACTTGGTCCATGAGGTCACAAAGAGTCAGACTTGACTGTGTGACTGAACAACAACAAAAAGCTCCAAGGTTCACCCTCCAGTCAAAGACTTTGCCATGGGATAGGTGCTGTCTCCTGCAAGCAATGCCTTTCTGCTGTTTCCACAGGCCAGAAAATGCAATCTCTATGCAAGAGGGCAACAGTCTGATGTTTATAATGTCCATGTTTAGAAAACAAGAAGGGAGCTCTGCAATCTCCCAAGTGTCAAGTTCTGTGCAGCACTCATCAATGTCACTTCTTTGATGCAAATCAAATTAGGCTTTATTTTGTAAAGCATGTACACAGCAAAGACGGACTTTGCTGCACTGGGTGGCATTGGTCAGTTCAAACCTTTATAGACTTACAACCAACCATTAATTACACAGTGATTCAGGTGCAGAAATTGTGGTGGCTTAAATATTCAAAGACAGACACCTTAGCAACCCCTTCCGTCCCCCCCAGTTCACAGTCGTTTTTCAAAGCGTAAGGTGGAAGGTCCAGCTGGTGAGATAAGAGATGGCCTTCACATCTTGCAGAAGAATGCTTTGTTGCTGGCTGGGGTAGAATGGTTATTTATACACTGTTACAAAAGTACAGAAAAGATAATGCAAAGCAAGTACAGGCATTAGAACAGAGTGGACAAAAGCAGGCCTTTTCAACCTACACAAATATGACAAGAAAAAATTCTTGACACCAGGGCATTCTTCGAGTAGGTTTTCATGCCAATGCACTTCAGTATAAGGCTGAGCACCATATTAGAAGTGATGTGATGAATCTTGGGCCCAACAAATGCATGCGCACACACACACACACACACACACACACACACACACACACAATGAAACGAGATAATTGGGTTTAGAACTGGAGTCTTTCTTCCTCTTGGAAGAAAAAGTAGCCCTTCCTTCTTAGGCTTGGCCTAAATTTGATCCTCCTGGAATAAGTCTCCAAGCCAAGGAATCAAATTCTATTCATCTATAATCAATGGCCAGACATCTGGGAGGAAATGTCAATCATTTTGTCCACATGGTCTGTTTGTGTGGAGAGAAGGAAAGCCAGTTTTATTGCCAGAACTTGACCTGCTTTTTAATTGCCTTGTAATTCCTGTGGCATTTATAGCTTTCTAAGAAATAAACTCTCCCCGTTGTTGGGTCAAGAACAACCCCTGGCTCAGGTTATTTTAATCAGAGAACAGTGTGTGAGCAGAAAAAAATAGTGATATTGGATGCCTATTTCCTTTTATCAAATGAGATGCCATTATCATTTTTGGGCTTCAATGAAGGAATGCCGCAGTAAATCGCTTCCTACAAGTTTGTTGGGGTGTGTGTGTGGAATTCCATTAAATGTGGCAGCTTACAGCTTTCATTTCATTTCATTAAAAAAGTAAAGGTAGTCCCCTGTGCAAGCACCAGTCATTTCCGACTCAGGTGACGTTGCTTTCACAACATTTCATGGCAGACTTTTTACAGGGTGGTTTGCCATTGCCTTCCCCAGTGATCTACACTTTCTCCTCAGCAAGCTGGGTACTCATTTTACCGACCTCGGAAGCAGAGGGAGGGCCTTACAAGTTTTTTCAGAATCCTTCACAGTCCATTTCATAACACAAAATCAAAAAAATCCATTCTTGGATGCCAAATTTCATTGTAAGATACCAACGCCTGCTGTCCAGTGTGACTTTCACTCACAGGAAGAGTATCCTGAGAGTAAAAGTCACACTGGACAGCAGGCGTTGGTATCTTACAATGAAATTTGGCATCCAAGAATGGATTTTTTTGATTTTGTGTTATGAAATGGACTGTGAAGGATTCTGAAAAAACTTATAAGGACAGAAGTGTCTGAAAGAAAAAAGGTTATATAAAAAAATGGTGTGATTGATACTTAAATCGTATTTGCGCAGCTTTGGTTCTATGTGTTTAATTACCCACCTGGGGATTGGCAACACCAACTCCCTCTAAGCTGTGGAGTCTTGTGACCAGGGCTTTTTTTTTTTTTTTGTAGAAAAAGCCCAGCTGGAACTCACTTTCATATAAGGCCACACCCCTGATGTCACCGTTGTTTCACACAGGGTTGCTTTTTTGTGGGAAAAGCCCATCAGGAACTCATCTGCATATTAGGCCATGCCCTCTGATGCCAAGTCAGCCACAACAGTGTTCCTCTGCATTCCTGCTCAAAAAAAGCCCTGTTTATGACAAAAAAAATCTACTTCATGAACTACCGGCATTAAAGTTATTAGCTACTGCATAAAATAGTTTGCTCTGGGGCCATTTTTCCTGAGCAAAGATAAAATGTGTTAGCTGGAGGCTAAAAAACTATGAACTAGCTCACACTAACTCAGCTTAGAGGGAACACTGGCAAGTAGGGAATTTTGAAGATAAGAGGAAGAAGATATTGGATTTATATCCCGCCCTCCACTCCGAATCTCAGAGTAGCTCACAATCTCCTTTATCTTCCTCCCCCACAACAGACACCCTGTGAGGTGGGTGGGGCTAGAGAGGGCTCTCACAGCAGCTGCCCTTTCAAGGACAACCTCTGCCAGAGCTATGGCTGACCCAAGGCCATTCCAGCAGGTGCAAGTGGAGAAGTGGGGAATCAAACCTGGTTCTCCCAGATAAGAGCCTGAACACTTAACCACTACACCAAACCGGCTCTCAAAATTCAAAAGTAGGGATGGAATGGGCTGGGAGATGTCTTTCCAAAGCTCTTGAGATCTTCTTATCCATCAACACCTCCATTTCTACAGACCTCAGTGCCTTAACTAACCACTCCCTGGATGCAATTCAGACTGAACTGGCAGTGTCCAGCTATTCCCTTGTCCTGGTCATGTCATTCACCAATCCTCCAGGAGCAGCATTTAATGGAACAGTAGCTGTGTGTGTGTGTGTGTGTGTGTGTGTCAGGGGGAGGCAGGAATGTTCTGTTCAGCTGATGGAAAATGCTGAAGGGATCCAGCCGGTTAATAGTTATTCTTGATTAAGGTATTCAACGACTGACTTCAAACGTTTTTTCGGCTGTTTAGAGGACTTTGCCATAACAGGACCTAGAGCTCTTTGTCCTTCTCCATGAAATGGATGTGTCCTAAGATATCATCTGAGGGATAATTTGAAGAATTACCTCAGTCATTTTAGTGTGATGCCTTTGGGGTCTGAAGTACAACCAGCACCTCTGTGCTGGTGCTCCACACACAAATAGCAGCATTTTCAGAAACTGATGAAGCAGCTAGAAAAGGAGGTTGCCACTGGGACTGGAATAAGTAAGCTAATGCAGAAATTGTCGCTCCCGCACATACAGTGGACATTTAGCAACATATTGGCTCACACAAACTGCATTGTCATGGGACTGTGGCTTAGTCATGAGTCCGACATCAGCATACAAAGGGAGTCAAACAGTTATGTGCAAACGGGCCCAGAGAATTCTTGTCTGAGTGGAAATTTGTGGTCTCATCGTGCTGGTCCAAATTTGACAGTTTGATTCCTGAACTAGTTTCACATCGAGTTGTCAACAACTAGAGAAAACATGGCCTGCCTCCTTAATAGAGGATTCATGGGATGTTATTTACTAAGGGGTGATATTCTCCTCAAAGATTGCCTCTTGCCATGTTGTCCAGCTTGCTATTTAAGATCTGCCTTTCAAACTTTGCTTTCTTTGCCTTTGCCTTGAGAGGTTAGGTAGATGCCAACTAGATACAGGGCATTTTCAGTGGTGGCCCCTCGCCTTTGGAATAACCTCCTCTGAGACTTGCCTGGTGCCTACTTTATTTTCACTTAGGCTTCAGGCCAAAACATCTTTTCAACCAGACTTTTATTTACGGATTTCATGGTCTACTCTGTTTTATGGATAGTTTTCATGCCACGATCAGGGCTTTGTTTGTAGAAAAAGCCCAGCAGGAACTTATTTGTTTGGGGAGGGGATGCCTTTGGCTAGTGAAGGGCGGGGTATAAATCTGCCAGAGCTATGGCTGACCCAAGGCCATTCCAGCAGGTGCAAGTGGAGGAGTGGGGAATCAAACCCGGTTCTTCCAGATAAGAGTTTGCACATTTAACCACTGCATCAAAGAGCAGTCACATGGATCCATGCAAAGACGGCGGCGAACGGATGCAAAGGCTGAGAGCAGAGCAGGATTCGCTGGTCTTGACTGCGCTCCTTGAGGGATTCTTGTCTAGCATTTTGCAAGAATTTGACCCAGCTTAGTTCTAGCCATTGCCATCAGTTTCATCCTCTTAAAAGTATAACAATAGCGTTTTTATCTCCCCCCCACCCCCAGTTGTCCGGGAAAACAACAGAGAGCCTCAAGGTCTGCTGGTCAGACATTACCAACTGATACAGCCTTCCGCAGATAAAACACCCCATCTGATGTCCTTGGGGCTGCTGCTGGAGCCACCCCCTGCTTGGGAAAACAACAATAGACATGCAAAGGCCCCTGAGCTGAGATGCTTGCATTTGCAAACGGGAAATTATACATCTACAGGATTTGGCTAAGAGGCTATGTTTAAGTTGGCTGGAGAGCTGGATGTGGAATTAACACAGGGAATCTCCCACCTCTCAGCAGAGTCAGTGATTTCATGCAGGGAGAAAGATGCTTTTGTGGAGAAGGAGATAGCATCCCTGATGCAGAAATCCTGATTAAGGGGTTTTGTGGGGAAGATCTGGGATCTAGGCTTGTCAGTGTGAGCCTGAGGGTAACTAACGCCTCTGCATCTCGAAGTGCAGGCAGGATTGGAGCAGCTTCACAGGTGAGCCAATCTAAAAAGTTGTCAGGTGTAAGCCGGGATCTAAACTGGGAAGTCGGTCTGCACTGAAATTGGAATGAGGATGAAGGGCAGGGCAGGTAGATGGGGAGTCCTCGCTACCATAGTGGCTGGTTGATACAGAGGGTTTTTGCACACACCCTGTCCAAGGCAGCAGCTGGAAAAGCTCTCCAATGGCTGCCACCACTCTGGTTCGGGCAGGACTTTTTCTACAAAAAAGGGAAGTCCTTTGCATATTAGGTCACATCCCCCTGGTGTCACCATTGTTTCACACAGGGCTTTTTTGTTGAAAAAGCCCAGCAGGAACCTATTTGCATATTAGGCCACATCTCCTGACTCCAAGCCAGCCAGAACTATGTTCCTGTGAGTTCCTGCTCAAAAAAAGCATTGGGTACAGGTCTCCTAGGGAGGGCCCACACAGCTCCCACCTGACCCTTTTATCCACTTCTTTTCCAGTAGACTGAATGAGGACCCAGACAGAGTAACAAACAATTTTTATTAAATTCCGGCAGAAGCTGGATTCAGGTAGACGGCCCAAGGTTGACTCATCCTTCCATCCTTTCGAGGTTGGTAAAATGAATACCCAGCTTGCTGGGGGGAAAGTGTAAAAGACTGGGGAAGGCAATGGCAAACCACCACTTAAAAAGTTTGTCGTGAAAACGTTGTGAAAGCAACGTCACCCCAGAGTCGGCAGCAATTGGTGTTTGCACAGGGGACCTTTCGTTTCCTGTTCCCTAGGTGTGAACACCCTCCCCTCCAGGGAAAGGCTTTTATTTCTTCTTCCCAGGCAGCCCTACCCCGATTGGTTCTAGTTTACCACCATGACCACCATTGTAAAGATGACCAGTCCTGCAGTACACCCAGATCCCCAGTGACACCACAGTTTGTCTATAGCATCTACTAATCCTTAATATTATTCTGAAAGGGGGGGGGGAGTAATGATTTGGAAACAGTCTGCCAGTTTCCATCACCGTCAAGAATGGAGGTGACAAGTTGGACATGCCAGTCAAACGAGAATGCCAGCATGAATTTTCAGCTGGGCTGTCAGGGTCACCAACAAATAGACTCCTCCTGTTTGTTCAGATGAGAACAATTTTCTCTCACTTGTGCTTTTGACAAGTTCTGATCTGGAGGCCTCTTCAGTCTCCCGGCCAACAACAATAAGCGGGTGGGGCCGATTGGACAAAGAGACGTATCTATTTCCAAGCTGGTTTTAGGACTGACTGGCTTATTAATTGAATTCCCAGTGTGTAGCTTTGAGCTATGGGTTACAGATTTTTTTTTAAGTGAAACAATTGTCTAAATAATGATTTAGGTGGTCCACAGAAGTATTTTTCTTGGAAATGTAGAGAGAAATGATCTCTCTGACTAGCTATTCAGCCTGGGGTGCTGACCCTGCTGTGTACCAGAGACCCCCTCAGTTCCCATTGATTATGAAAAATACTGAGCATTCAGGGTGGGCTTTGTGATCCAGGGTGGGCTTTGTCATGGACAGACAGGTCAGCTGGACCCTCACGAGCGTGTGTCTGGAGAAGCACCCACAAATCCACTTGTCTCAGTATGTAGAGAATGAGTGAAATGAAAACGTGACCCATGAAGGAAAAACAGCAGGCTGCATCCTGAAATGACCACTGGAATCAGGGCTAGACCTGCAACTAGGCAAACTAGTTGACTACCTAGGGCGCTGGCCCTCTGGGGGCACCCAATTGAGCATGCTCCATGTGACTTGGTGATGTTATCAGTACGGAGGGGGGCGCCAGAAGTTAGCCTTGCCTAGGGTGCCAGACAGTCCAGGGCCAGCCCTGACTTGGGTCACACTTGGAACAGAACAGTACTTGGTTTCTCTTTGTTGGCTAATGTGACATTTAAACCATTCTGCAACTCTGGTGAATGGCAGCCAAAGGGAGATGGCTAAAGGTACCAGCCGTTTGTGGTCTTGCAACTATGTTTGGTAAGAGCCCCATGGCGCTGAGTGGTAAAGCTGCAGTACTGCAGTCGGAGCCCTCTGCTCATGACCTGAGTTCGATCCTAGCGGAAGCTGGTTCAGGTAGCTGGTTCCAGGTTGACTCAGCCTTCCATCCTTCCGAGGTCGATAAAATGAGTACCTAGCTTGCTGGGGGGAAAGTATAGATGACTAGGGAAGGCAATGGCAAGCCACCCTGTAAAAAGGCGGTCGTGAAAACGTTGTGAAAGCAACGTCACCCCAGAGTCAGACTACCTTTACCTTTAACTATGTTTGGGGAATAATTACTTCGGAACAGAGAGAGGATAATGGCATGAGACTTCTGTAAGCAATGGCAGAAATAAGAGGGAAAGAGGTACAAAAATAATGGGGTACATAAGAGCCATCAGGCCTCATTTTGGAGATGAGCTCATAGGAGTGGAGATCTGGAACTTCTGAATTTCTTTCTTAAACTCGCTTAAAAATTGCTTCTGGGTTCCATTGTTCAACCCCCCCCCCCCCATGAGAATTTTGCTGAGCTCTAAGATTTGACAAATTTTCTAATATTTTCTCCTTCAAAAAATAGGAAAATAACCAAAACATATAAAGCAGACAGATGGAAATCTTCATCCTGCCACGGTGGCCACATAGGAGAAAAGTCATTGAAAAGTCCAATGGGAGTAAGGTTTTATTAGGACAATTCTAATTCAAGAAGCATTTTAAGGTGGATTCTGGTCTGATATAATATAGTACACCTTCCGGTGATGTCAAGGGTGTGTGGCATAATATTTGAGTTGTGCTAATGAGCTTTGGCACCTCTTTTTCTATAAAATGACCCCTGAATGCCATGCCCCACAGCGAAGAAGCAAAAGGTACTGGAAGTGACTGGATGGGAATAAGAAGACTGCCTTTGAAAACATGAGAAACATTTTCGAAGGCTTCCTGACTGGGAAGTGAGAACTACATCAAATAAACAAGCAGCATGAAGGGAAGTATGTGTGTGGGAGCAATCAAGCTGGTGTGCATTTGGAGTGGGTCTCCACATTTGTGGTTTAGCCAAAACAACTCTAGTTTACTCATTGTTTAGAATGGTAATATATAGAAGGGGTGCTCTCTGCCTAGGTCGGGAATTCTCAGTCTTTCTGAGCCCATGGACATGGCTGGAATGTTGAGAAAGAGTAGCGGGTGCTGTTATGACAGAGGAACATGGGATAGCTTGATTAACACTCAGGGAGGACCTGATCTCAGAGAAAATATTCTTTGCTGAGATTGAATGAAGCAACTCTTCAGATTTCAGGCTGAGAGGAGATAAGTGTCCTTTATCCAGGCAGAATACAAGATGGAGATGACCATTTGCCCATCTGCCATAGGGTGGGGCCTGGAGATCTCCCGCTTTTACAACTGACCTCCAGCTGGCAGAGATCAGCTCCCCTGGAGAAAATGGCTGCTTGGAAGGGTAGGCTCTGTGGCATTGTACACTGCTGAGGCCCCTCCCCTTCCCAAACCCCACCCTCTCCCCGATCCACTTCCGAAGTCTCCGGATATTTCCAACACAGACCAGGCGACCCTAATCCACAAGGAAGAGGCATGATGGATGGCTATTTGGATATCCTGAGCTAGGGTGGCCAGACCGTCCCGGGAGCCCGGGAATGTCCCGGTTCTGGCCACCCAATCCCGCCTCCCGGGCTGCCTATACCGGGACCATTAAAGGTCCCGGTTTAGCCAGCTCTGGAGGCGGTGGGCCGCGGGCGCCGGCGGGGAAGGCGGCGAGTGAGGGAGGGAGCGTCCCTGCGCCTGCGCAGGGCCCCTGCGCACGCGCAGGGACGCACCCTCCCTCACTCGCCGCCTTCCCCGCCCGCGCGCGGGGCCGGCAGCGGTGGCGGAGGCCTCTCCGCGGCCTCCGCTGGTCGCTGGAAGCCCTCCAGAGTCTCTGGAGGGCCTCCAGGGACCAGCGGAGGCCGTGGAGAGGCCGCGGAGCAGCCGGCGCTGGTCCCGGAAGGCCTTCCAGAGACTCTGGAGGGCCTTCCGGGACCAGCGCCGACCAGCGAAGGCCTCCCCGCGGCCTCCGCTGGTCCCTGGAGGCCCTCCAGAGTCTCTGGAGGGCCTCCAGGGACCAGCGGAGGCCGCGGGGACGCCGCGGAGCACCCGGCGCTGGTCCCGGAAGGCCCACCTTCCAGAGCCTCTGGAAGGCCTTCCAGGACCAGCGCCGGCCAGCGAAGGCCTCCCCGCGGCCTCCGCTGGTCCCTGGAGGCCCTCCAGACGCTGGTCCTCTGGAAGGCCTTCCGGGACCAGCGCCGGCCAGCGAAGGCCTCCCCGCGGCCTCCTCCAGAGTCCGGGTTCCTGTCCTGCATCTCGACCTGTGTTATTAGTGACAGGCTGCTTCGGCGTGCCGCTGCGCCGGCCCCCTGGGCCCCACAACGATGGGACCGATGCCACAGGGACGGGCTCGAAACACTCTATAACCCCTCAAAAGAACAGCAGTCTAGCTCGCTTCCCCCGAGCCCTGCCGCCATAAGCCTCAAGGGGGCTCATTTTGCGGCATCTCCCGGCGGGAGGGTGGCACCCGCACGGGACACATATCAAATGAAAGAGGGGGCGCAGGGCTATCAGAAACAGCCGGCGGAGGGAGTCGGGAGACCACCCCACTGGGGGATCCACACCCCGAAAGTGATGAAGGTGGCGCAGATAGAGCCAACAGAGCAAACAGGACAAAATAAATAGGCTGCATTATGCAGCACAGTTGAGAAAGTGCCTTATCCCATATACTGATGAAGTATATACAGGATTTCAGAACAAAATTGTTTCCGGCGGTGATATTTGGGGGATTTTTGGGGATGTCACAGGAAGTGCTGTGAAGTCACTTCCTGTTTCCGGCAGTGGCATTTGGGGGAAATGATGTCATTTGGGGGAAATGATGTCACAGGAAGTGATGTCACTTCCCATTTCCGGCAGGTGACGCGGGGGAAATGATGTCACAGGAAGTGATGTCACTTCCTGTTTCCTGTGCTGGCCTTACGTCACCGGAAGTGACGTCACTTCCTGTTTCCGGCGGCGCGGGCGCGCTTCGCGCACACGCACCCCTACCTTCCCCCCCCCAACGTGTCCCTGGCTGGCCTTCAGACATTATGGTCACCCTATCCTGAGCTGCCCCATAAAGGACAGGCACTACATGAGGGGACTCCAACCTAATGTCATGGTAGGGAAGGGAAGCCCTTCCATCTGGAAAAGGAAGGGTTAAAACGTCTGGCTGCCCTATGAGAGGTACATAAGACAAGGTCTGGAGAGCAGATGAACAATGGAGTGAAGTCTGTCTTGACCAGCCTCTTTTCAAAATCCCAGAAGGCTTGTGTCAGGTGCAGGGAAGGGAATGCCAAGGTAACACTGGTGTTTGTACAATTTAATCAGTCTCGTGTTTTATTTCTTTTCTTAATCAGTCTCATGTTTCTTTTCTTAGTTCTCTAACACCCTCTAGTATTTTGAGTTAGTTTGCCAGTGCCTTGTGCTCTAGTGAATGGAGATTGTCGTTTAGCTAATAAGGATCTTTCCTTTTCAAAGATTTTAGACTGTCATTGAAGATCTCACCCAGTGTGCCTGATTGATCATCCAAGCATAGACCATAAACTCAAAACTGGGCTACAGAGAGTTAGCTGGCCAAGAGGAAGGTTTGTGTTTGTGTCTCTGTATTAGGCTTCCCAATCCCCAGGTCCCAGCGGGGGATCCCCTGGTTTTACAGGCTTCCCCCCTCCCCCAGCCAGCTGGCCGGCGGGGGAAGCCCCTCCCCCACAGCCATTATGCACCTCCATGAACAATTCCCATAGGGAATGATGGGGAATTGATCTGCGAGTATCGGGGGCTCTGGGGGGGCTGTTTTTTGAGGTAGAGGTGCCAAATTTTCAGTATAGCATCTAGTGCCTCTCCCCAAAATACCCTCCAAGTTTCAAAAGGATTGGACCAGGGGGTCCAATTCTACGAGCCCCAAAAGAAGGTGCCCCTATCTTTCATTATTTTCTGTCCCTTTAAATGTGCTGTCCCTTTAAATGTGATGGCCAGAACTCCCTTGGAGTTCAATTCTGCTTATCACACCCTTGCTCCTGGCTCCGCCCCCAATGTCTCCTGACTCCACCCCCAAAGTCTCCTGACTCCACCCCCAAAGTCCCCAGATATTTCTTGAATTGGACTTGGCAACCCTACTCTGTATGTAAAGCCATTCACACACAAATCCACATAATCCCTAGAGCCAGGTTGGCATAATGGCTAAGTGTATGGACTCTTATCTGGGAGAACTCGGTCTGATTCCCCACTGCTTCACGTGCAACTGCTGGAGAGACCTTGGGTCTCTCAGAACAGTTTCTGTCAGAGCTCTAAGCCTCACCTACCACACAAGATGTCTGTTGTGGAGAAGGGAAGGGAAAGGAGATTGTAAACTGCTCTGAGACTCCTTCAGGCAGTGAAGGGTGGGGTATAAATCCAATCCCCTCCTCCACTTTCTTCCTGTGCCGCAAGCCACAGACTGAGAAAGAAAGGGCAGAGCTTGAGTGATGGTGGCTATTGAAAAGTGGCAAGAGAGGGAGAGTCAAGTGGAGGAAACCCTCTCACACCCGCCTGCAGATTCCCCATTGCCTTTTGGAAAGAAAGGGGAAATCTTTCCACAAAATAGCTGCTGTCAAAGGTGGAACTAACTGCAAAATGGCTGCCATGGGGGAAAGAGTTGGCTGGGAAGAAAGGTTGCCAGGTCTGGGTTGGAAAATACTTGGAGACTTTGGGGGTGGGGGCCTCATCTTAGTACAATGCCCTAGAGTCCACCCTTCAATGCAGCTATTTTCTCCAGGGGAGCTGAGCTCTGCCAGCTGGAGATCAGTTGTAAAAGCAGGAGTTCTTCAGTCCCCACCTGAAGATCCTGTGATGAAAGGGGCTGCAATTTCTAAGCCGGTGCGCCCTGCAGACATCCTGCTCCAGTGAGCTAAAGGATTTTCTCTTTGCTTTGGGAAAAGGTGTTTTGGGGAAGAAGCAAGTGGGTGCCAAGAAACACATCTGTGGGTGCCATATCGGTGATCACCACGGGTGGAATTCTAGCAGGAGCTCCTTTGCATATTATGCCACACACCCCTGATGTAGCCAATCCTCCAAAAGCTTACAGGCTTTTCTTACAGGGCCTACGGTAAACTCCAGGAGGATTGGTTACATCTTGGGGGTGTGACCTAATATGCAAAGGAGCTCCTGCTAGAATTCCACCCCTGGTGATCACTGATCTAGACTGTGCTTCTTCCTCCATCTTCCTTCCACCTCCTTCACCTCAGCTCACCCTCATATTTTCATTCCATCTCTAGTGAAGGTTTCTGCATTGTTTTGAGTGGACTTAGCAACTCAAAATGGTAGCTGACATCTTTTGAGATAGTCATGTGAAAACTTGGCTGGCATTTGAGGTTTGCTCAGTAATCCAAAATGGCTGCCTGTAATCTCATGAGTCTACCTTGTGATATCTTGGCACCCTTTTTAGGTTGCTAGGCAACCCAAATGCTCTTTGAAATTTGCTTAAGAGGTTAGGATCTTTTTTCTGAATGCTTTGGAAAGGACCTTAAGCCCTTCAGCAAATTGCACAGAGCACTCTGAGGCAGGGAACTTTGGTAATGTTATATGGGGTTGCCTAGCAACCCAGTATGATAGACAACATCTCATGAGGTAGTCTTAAATTAGTTTAGTCATCATTCTAGTTTTTTTCCTCAGTCTTTGCACCTGCGCAGACAGCTTTGTATTGCTTTGCATTCTCCGTTTTCCTGCAAACCCTGTGATGGATGTCAGTATGTCCTTCCCCTTCTCTTGTGGATTCTCAGGGTAACTGGCAGGTGTAGCAGAGTTGTTTTTTTGGGAGGGGGTGACTATGATCCTTGTGTCTACTTTTTCCTTGGATTGGAACAGCAGCGGGGGTGGGGTGGAAAGGCAGCCAGGCCAAACGTATAACATCACTTTAGGAAAAACAGAGTAGTGACATAATGCTTCTGTAGGAATCCCAATGGCGTGATGTTATTTTCAGGAAGAAAAAAACCCAGAAGTGACATCAGTCTTCTCTAGGAATTGCCCAGAACTCTATTATTTCACAACAGAAATTTTTGCAATTTCTAGAGATGCATTATGTCACATCTACATTTTTCTCTGAAGTGTTGTTATGATGTTGCCAACAGCTTCACCCCATGTTCCTGCCCCCTGGTCTCTTGCTGAGCCAGTTTGGTGTAGTGATTAAGTGTGCAGACTCTGGGAGAACTGGATTTGATTCCCCACTCCTCCACTTGCTGTTGCTGGAATGACCTTGGGTCAGCCATTGCTCTCACAGACGTCGCACGGTGGCCACTCTAGGCATTTCTGGGAAAACTCTATGGTTTTCCTGGATGCTCTAGCCATTTGGGAGGGAAAACTCTATGGTACAATAGGTACCATAGAGTTTTTCCCTCCCAAATGGCTAGAGTTTTTTTCCTCCCAAAAACCATAGAGTTTTTTCCCTCCCAAAACCATAGAGTTTTCCTGGAAGCGTCTAGAGTGGCCACCGTGCGACATCGCCAGTGTGAGCGATGAGCGACATCGCCAGTGTGAGCGATGAGCGACATCGCCAGTGTGAGCGATGAGCGACATCGCCAGTGTGATGACATCACTTCCAAGTCTGGGCAACACAGGGAACTTGGCAACCCTAGCTGGTTGAGAAGCAGGGCGACTTGCCCAGACTTGGTTTAATATCCTCTGGCCTAACTGAGGTGGAGCTCAGGAGACGTGGCACCCCTATTTACCGGCTCACCATGACCTTTCCCAGTGGCCATAACATTAAATCCACCCTTGGAGGCCAAAAATGTTGTTTCCACTGTAGTCTCTGGGCAACTGGCAGCTGGAACAGGATTCTTTCTGGCAGATACTCCCTGTGTCTGCTTCTTCTCTGGCAGATAGCTGAGGCCACTGCAAAGTATTCATACATCTGTCTTTGTGCATCTTTGTTTGTGTCTGTTTTAATCAGGGATCAGGGGGAGATTTCAGCTGAAGCTTAAGACATATGTTGCATATCTGATCCCAAAGGATGTGTGTGGGGGGGAGAGACTTCTGAATCCAAAAGTTAATGTGGTCATGCTGTCCAGAATAATTCACTCAGTAATTGCTGGCTACCAAGGACCTCGTGAACCCATAAAACAAAATGATGAACCTGTTCGATCTCATGTTTCTAAAGGACATGGTAGAAATTACTGCCTACCAGGAGAGTGGTAAAGCTGCAGTACTGCAGTCCAAGCTCTGCTCATGACCTGGGTTTGATTCTGGCAGAAGCTGGGTTCAGGTAGCTGGCTCAAGGTTGACTCAGCCTTCCATCCTTCTGAGGTTGGTAAAATGAGTACCCAGCTTGCTGGGGGTAAAGTATAGATGACTGGGGAAGGCAATAGCAAACCACCCTGTAAAATGTCTGCCAAGAAAACGTCATGATGTGATGTCATCCCATAGGTTGGTAACAACTCGGTGCTTGTACAGGGTTGCACCTTTACCTTTAGGAGGGCATTTGCCTACCTACCAAATGGATTATGTTTCCCAGTATCTACTGCATTATTATTCTTCCTTACACTTGCATTCCTCATCTCAGGATTAACGCATGGACATATCCCTACCACTTTGTGAGGTGCATTCCACTTCACATAGAATTTGGTGGAAGGAATGTATGGAAACTTCATGAGAAGTTTTGTTGGCTTTTATTATGTAGTGGTGAGAGTGCTGGTCTCTCAGGCTAATTCCTATTCATCACTCTCTCAGGCTAATTTCACACTAACCTTGCTCTGCGCCAGTCTTCCGTTTCTCTCTGGAGCAAGCTAGCGATTTTGCACCAGCTGTTTTGCGCTGCCATTTTGTGCGGCGAAAACCCATGATTTACCATACCACAGTGCAAACCTGAAAAACCAGGTTTATGCTGTGGCACAGCAAATTGTGAGTTTTTTTCCCATGCAAAATGGCACTGCAGAGCAGCTGGTGCGAAATTGCTAGCTTGCTTTGGAGAGAAAAGGAAGCCTGGTGTGGAGCAAGGTTAGTGCGGAATCAGCCTAAACGTAACCTACTCTGCAGGGTTTTTGCAAGGATTAAACGGCGGTACAGAGAACCAGGGCTTTTTTGTAGCAGAAACTCCTTTGCATATTAGGCCACACACCCCGGATGTAGCCAGTCCTCCTGGAACTTACAGTAGGCCCTGTACTAAGAACTCTGTAAGCTCTTGGAGGATTGGCTACATCAGGGCTGTGTGGCCTAATATGCAAAGGAATTCCTGCTACAAAAAAGCCCTGCAGAGAACAATATGTGCTATTCACCAAAATAAAAAAGCAATATAAAAATGAACAAAAGAAAATAATTTAAAAACTCATCAGATGTTTTCCCCCAAGCAGAAACCCAAGCCTGACTTTCAATTTCCCTTTTTGCTGCTATTGAACATTTTGATTTCTTCCTCTGACTGATAAGCTATGGATTTTTCAGGCTCCATCTTGAAGTATGCATGGTAGGCAGGAGAGCCAGTTTGGTGTAGTGGTTAAATGTGCGGACTCTTATCTGGGAGAACCGGGTTTGATTCCCCACTTCTCCACTTGCACCTGCTAGCATGGCCTTGGGTCAGCCATAGCTCTGGCAGAGGTTGTCTTTGAAAGGGCAGCTGCTGTGAGAACCCTCTCCAGCCCCACCCACCTCACAGGGTGTCTGTTGTAGGGGAGGAAGGTAAAGGAGATTGTGAGCCGCTCTGAGACTCTTCGGAGTGGAGGGTGGGATATAAATCCAATTCATCATCATCATCATCATCATCATCATCATCATCATCATCATCATCATCATCATCATCATCATCTTCTTCTTCTTCTTCTTCTTCTTCTTCTTCTTCTTCTTCTTCTTCTTCTTCTTCTTCTTCTTCTTCTTCTTCTTCTTCTTCGTTCATCAGCAGTGCAGCAGTCACAGGATTAGCTGCCTAGAACTTCCAGAGTTTTGTGTCTGGATGACCTCATTCTGTGACTGACATGTTTCCCGTGACCCCCAGATAGCAACAGTGCATGCTGACCAAACGCCAAAAAACACATTAAGTTCCTGATTTTGTTTAAAGGGTCATGTGGTAGCCAGCTAAAGTTGGGTCATTCTTTATTCTGGATCACACACTTACACTAGCTTCTGGATTTGGGGGTCAGATATCTGTTGGAGTCAGATAACAAAACACGTCTTAAGCTTCCATCAGATCTCCCATATGGTCATGACTAAAACAGACACAAAGATGCACAGATATGCACATTTGGTGCAAATGCGACTGAGTGGCTATCCATTGTGTTGAAATATTTAACGATCAGCTGCTATTTCTAAATGACCTGCTAATCAACGTATCTAATTCTCAACATGACCCTGTATGTAGATACTTAAATCTAGAAACTGGAGCCTATGAAGATACAAAAGGGATCTTTGTACAATCTTGAGAAAAGCACCAGGTTCTCAGAAAAATCTGAATATATATATATATATATATATATATATATATATATATATATATATATATATATATATAGAGAGAGAGAGAGAGAGAGAGAGAGAGAGAGAGAGAGAGAGAGAGAGAGAGAGAGAGAGAGAGAGAGAGAGAGAGGGGGGGGGGTTTCACTCCCCTCAAACCATTAGAAGGATTTTATGAAATAGATGCTCAAAGAGAGCTCAATAGCCATTGTGAAGTTGGTTGGTAACCATAACAATATTGCCAGCCTTCTGTGCCTTGGTTTCTGGGATTAAAGGCAAGGGGGAGGGAGCAAGGACCTTTCCAGACTTTTGGGCCTCCTAGTATACCTCTGCTCCCTTCCCTCCTGCCCTGGAGGGAGGACTCATCAGGGGCAGGCCCAGGAGAAACCACCGGGCAACCTACTACCCCTGTGGGTTGTGCAGTTCACTTGGCTACAACTTGACTTTTGGTAAAACCAAAAGTGATATGGTGGACTTTCTAGCATTTTACAAAAACTCTTATGAAAAAACCTTGTGGGTTCCCTGCCTATATTTCTATAATTACTGACATACAGCAGACAACACTAGCCTGGAAAGGGGGGAGCTGTGCAGAAGAGTGTATTGCAGATGGATGCAGGGTTGCCAAGTATCTCAGAAAATACCTGGGGACTTTTAGGAGTCGTCGTTGTCATCGTCGTCATCATCTTCTTCTTCTTCTTCTCATGCATACCTACACATCATTTGGAAAAGAATCTGAATAGATGTGTTTGGAAAGTCATATCAAGATTTTATTTTTTTTTGCAGTGCCCCATCCATGTGCATGCACACATTGAAAAAACTGGAAACACAGCAGGGAAAGCTGTGAAACTTGTAAACAATCTGGAAGCAGAATACAGAACAACGGAGAGTTTACACGGTACCAATTCCACTAAGGAAATGAGACCCGGTAATTCAGAAATATGGGGAGAATTTTAGAAGCATCCCTAACTTAAAATTTACTTGCCTATCAATATGCATCGTTGGACATGTGTTGAAGTTCTTTATACTTTTATCTTAGTCAAATAGGGGTTGTGGAATTTATTTATTTATTTATTTCCTGAAGATTCTAGAGAGATTAAAAATACATACAGAACAGAACTGAGAATAACAAACAAAGGCAGGGGGTAAGTTGGAGCTTTGGCCATCTTGGGTGAAGCCAAGTGCCTTCTTCCCGTGAGAAAGCCTTTGGATGAGCCTAATAGGAAACTCAGAAATACTTCTGTGTCATTAGATATGCTTCACTGGGAAAACTGGAAAGGGGTATGGATAGTTTTCCCCCCTCCCTCTCCTGATTTCTTCTTTCCCTAGACACCAGGGAGGATAAACATAGATGTGAATGGACAAGAGGATACACCATGTTCATTCTCAAATGGCTAAAAGTCCCAGTATGGGATGAATATAGCAGCAAGCTTGGGTTTTTATAAGTCCCAAATGGAAGATAGTTTGGAAGAACAGACAGGGCAGTGTGAACGGTCAGTCAGTGCATCTCTTTTGTTTATACTATCATAGAACAGGAACAGAATAAAAAAGGCAGGCCTCGGATTCAGCGGGAGCTCACAGGAATGCAGCTCCTGAACCTTTCTGACAGTTCGCTCTCCTCCTTCCCACCTTGTCCATTCAATAGTAGGCGCAGCTGCATAACAATACCTGGATGAGTTCCACCACTTTTTTCCCCTACAAAACGACCCCTGAAAAAAGGTATACTTTTTTGAGATCTCTGTAGCCCATCAGGAATGTCCATCTACATGTTCTTCACAGATCGATGCAACCAACAGCATAGGAAACACTACCAACTTATATTGACTTTTATACTAATTATAAAAGAATCCTGGGAATGATCCTCTGATGATAATGCTAAGGGCTTCTCACAGAGAAACTTGGACTCTCTTCCAGAGCCACTATGCCAGGATTCCCTGGGGAAAGGGAGTGATCTTAAAACCAATTCAAACGCTGGCTCATGCACAGACAGAAGGAAGAAAGGCGCCAGTATGGGGACAGCCACTTGCTGAGCAGCTAGAAGATTCAAGAATAGTTTGTGACAATTACTGGTCATGAGCAAAGAGACGAGGGTAGGCCACACGTGCATGGTGGAACAATGTCCATACTTCATCAGTACAAAAAATTCAAACGTCTGAAAGGACTTTTTCTGTGCATGTGCAATTTCCTTTGTGGCTGTATTGAGACAGATTGTACGTGTTAAGGGCTGTTAAGTCACAGCCAACCTACGGTGATCACATAGGGTTTTCAAGGCAAGAGTTGCTCAGAGATGGTTTGCCATTGCCTGCCTCTGCATAGTAAGCCCAGACTTTCTTGGTGTCCTCCCATCCAAATAGTATCCAGTGCTAGCCCTGCTTAGCTTCTGAGATCTGATGTGACTGAGCTAGCCTGGGCCATCCAGGCAGGGGCTGGCCCAAGACTGTTTGGCATAGGGTTGCCAAGTCCAATTCAAGAAATATCTGGGGACTTTGGGAGTGGAGCCAGGAGACATTGTGGGTGGAGCCAGGAGCAAGAGTGTGACAAGCATAATTGAACTCCAAGGGGGTTCTGGCCATCACATTTAAAGGGACCACATACCTTTTAAAATGTCTTCCTTCCATAGGAAATAATGCATAGGGGCACCTTCTTTTGGGGTTCATAGAATTGGACCCCCTGGTCCAATCTTTTTGAAAATCGGGGAGAATTTTGGGGAGAGGTACTGGATGCTATGCTGAAAATGTGGTGCTTCTACCTTAAAAAACAGCTCCCCCCCAGAGCCCCAGATACCCGCAGATCAATTATCCATTATTTCCTATGGGAATAAGTCTCCATATGGAATAATGGAGTGCCCAGCAGATATTTCCCTCCTCTCCTCCCGCTTTCTGAAGAGGAGGGAGGGCCTCCAAACCAGGGGATCCCCTGCCCCCACCTGGGGATTGGCAACCCTAGTCTGGGACCCTAGGCAAGGCTAACTTCTAGTGCTCCCTCGCACTGATAATGTTACTGAGTCACGGGGGGGGGGGCACCCAATTCAGCACCCACAGAAGGCTGGTGCCCTAGGCAATCACCTAGCTTACCTAGTGGCAGAGGGCATTGAGTCAAATTATGTTCTCTTTTTTGGAGCTCTATGTCAGTTGTACTATATAAGTCTTTGTATTATAAAACCAGAGTGGCCAGTTGGTCATTTAATGGGCAGATCTAGTGCCTCCAGCTATTTCTAACTGCCCTTCTTTTAGCTCTTAAGTTGCAGCCAGTTCTTGTGGACCTCATACATTTTTCTGACTCCCTTGATTGGTTTTCAAGATCTGGATAACTTAGGCTATTTACGTGAAAGCTGCCCTATTGAGTCATAATTGGTGTCTAAGGGGAAAGAATTTGACCTTATAAAGCCTAGAACCTTATTTTAAATCGCTAAGTTGAAAACGTTGGCTAAGTTCAAACACATTTGGGCTCCTGTTTCTTGACCCAGGTAGGTTCTCAGAAGGTTAGCAGACTTGCTTTGAAGTCTTGTGAGTCATAAAAGAAATAAAGAATGGATGCCATTTCCTTGAAGGTTGCCAAGAACATCTATCAAAATTCCCTGCATGGAGAATCAAAGACCCAAGAGATAATCAGACCCCCAAGTGAACGGGAGAGTCTGTGGGAGGTGCTGAATCCGGAGACCATTAATCTGAAACTGAGTGAGCCTAACATACATTCCAAACTCCCATGACATGAAAAAGATTTCATTGCCAATTAGGAGACAGGGGGGGGGGGGGCAGGAGAGTTGAATGAGTTGATGTTGCATTGATGGATCCACTTTCTCATCCTGTACAGGCAATCGGACACCATTAACTGCTCTTTAAGGATTAATAGGCTGTGTATCAAGATTATCATTGGAGGCCTCACAGGCAATATGCAAAGGGTTTTGAAGACAAGTTTTATCAAAGAGTTGATCAACTGTGAATAGGCTTGCCACCCTCCAGGTGGGACCTGGAGATCTCTCAGAGTTAACCTTGCTCTATAGACTACAGAGATCAGTTCTCCTGGAGAAAATGGTTGGAGGATGGGCTCCATGGCATTATACCATGCTGAGACACCTCCCCTCCCCAAACTCTACCCACTCCTGGATCCACCCCCCAAATCTCCAGGAACAACCCAACCCTGAGTTGGCAACCCTCGCTGCAAACATGGCCACAGACCCATCCCCACTTGTTTTTATTGGCTTTTTTTGTAGCAGACTACAAGGGAAGGGTTGTTGATTCATTTAGAAACTGTATAACATGCCTTTCCAGAGACCTGTTTGAAGAAGTTGACAAAGTAAAATATGACAATATGTTTAAAATCAGCATATAAATCAGTCACAGACAACTATAAAACCCAGTCAGGGCATAAAAACAACATAAGAACTGTAGGCACAAATGATAGTCATAAAACAGCCCTCAGACTATGAGGATAAAAATGAGAGAGAGTGTGTGGAGGACTGTGTAAGCTGCTTTAGGTTTCTATTGTGGAGAAAAGTGGGGTGTAACTGAGGTAAATAAATAAAAAATAAATTGGGACATCTCAGTCAAAATCTGAGGTAACAGAAAGGAAACATTTTGGCTTGGTACCTTAAGTAAGAAGCACAAGTGAGCTTTAAGGACAGGACAGGTGCCCCTCTGAACTAGCCTGTCTCTGGTCACCCCCACCTCTGCAGGTGAGGGGGGGCCACAGAACAGGGCTTCAGGAACCCAGCTCCATACCATTTAGAGCTTTGATGGTAAAACCCAGCGTTTTAAATTGTGCCCAGAAACAGATGGGCATCCAGTGTAGATCTTTCAGCACAGGGGTGATACAGTGCCTGTATCCAGCCTCCAAAATACCACCCAAGTCCTGGGATCTATTAAGTCGATGCAAATGACTCTCGGGTTTCTAGAACTTCATGAAATGCAGACCCTCATCCTTTCCCTGAAGCTATGGAACAGCACTCCCCCTCCCTGCCCAACCTTGCAATTAATGGAGCAGCTCGTCAGCCCCATCAGTTAGCACTTTTCAGCCAAAGACCTCTAGAGGGTAATAAACCCTAATGAGACCCAGGCTTCAAACTTTCCAGCTGTCTTAACCTTGCTGTGATGAATCCTTACAGTCGTATAAGGGAACCATTAAAAGAAAAAACGTCTGCCCATTGATCGTCCCCCAAAGCTGCAGTGCCGGTGGTCCGTCAGGCATTGGAACTTACTATTTAGGCTGAAGTCTTGGAAGTCAAGGAGCTGCACAACTTCTGTTGGTCAACCAGTAATATAACCAGTGGTGTTGCCAGGGCCAGCCCTAGACTGTCTGGCACCCAAGGCAAGGCTACTTTCTGATGCCTCCCCTGCACTGATAACATCAAGTCACATGGGGAGCACTCAATTCGGCACTCCCAGAAGGTCAGCACCCTAGGCAATTGCCTAGTTTGCCTAGTGGCAGAGCCGGCCCTGGGTGTTGCAGCCAATTGTACAACCAAACATCATTGTAATTAGCTTAGGTCTGCTTCACAGATGCAGGGGGATATGAACTAGGGCTACCAGTTCAGCACAATCAGCCGGCTGGAATTGTAGGCATGGGTATATGGGAAAAAGGCCTTGCAGAGATGCAATGACAACTTCTGATGCAAACCAGGATGTGATGTTGTGTTGGTGCAACGTTCTCGGATTGCAGCCAAACTCTATGGTTTTGCTCTATGAATCCACCTAAACTCTACGGTTTTACCATAGACTTGGGGTGCCATCCTAGAGAGTTGTCCCAAGGTGATGTCACTTCTGGGTTCACACTGGAGCTGACAACAGCAACACTAGGCCAACTGTTTCCCCACCCATTACCCACCCACCCCCCGGCCACTCTACCAAGTGGCTGTGTGCATCCAGAATCCAGGGTGGAAGGTGTGTAGCAAGAGAACATATAAATGTAAGAACAGCTTGTTGGACCAGTGGTCCATCTAGCCCAGCATTCTGTTTAACACGGTGGCTAACCAGCCGCACTGGAGGGCTGCCAGACTGGACATAGAGGCCAAGGTCTTTCCTGACATTGCCTCCTAGCCCTGGGATATAGATATTGACCATCTCTGAATGTAGAGGTTCCATAATGTCACCAAGGCTAGTAGCTATTGATGGACCTCAAGCCATCTGTAATTGTGGTCATCAGTGCATCTGCTGGCAGTGAATTCCATGACTTAATTACTCATTGAATACAGAAGTTCTTCCTTTTGTCATTCCTAAATCTATTGCCTAATAACTTCAATGGGTGCCCCGATCCTTGTATTATGGGACTGAGAGAGAAAAAAGGTATTTTCTATCCACATTCTTCACCTCATTTCCTGTAGTTCATGGGGAGGCAGAGCCTTGAAGTGATAGAGTTGACCGAGTGTAAATGGAATATAATACAATAGGGAGAAAGGGTCTGCACCCTTTCTTTACTTCTCTACTTCCAGGAAAGTTTGAACTGGATCTTCAATCATCTTCCACCTACAGTCTGAACTTGAAGCAGTGCCATCCATTCTACCAAGTTAGCATTCTATCATCTCATTCTCCAACTTGTGTGAATGATGTCAAAATCAAACCCAGTTAGTTTCAGGTTTTGCTTTTTTTAAGATCATTAATTATGAAGGAAACCAATGTGGATGTAACTAGAGTTTTCATCAAATCTCAATAAACATAAAATCTGAGGCAAATTTGATGGCTGCTTGGACAAATGGAAAAGGGATGAGGAAAACTTGACGAGTTCCTAATAGTATACAAGCTACATTTCTCAGGGAGAGCTTGAGATGGGCATACTCCTCCCTCTTTTCCATTTGGAATAGACTTAACTCCCAAAACATTCTTTTTGGAAACTTCTTGGAAAACTTATCTGTGCTGTCCTCACTAGTTCTGTGAAATCTGAAACGATCAGACCCACACTGAAGCTTTTTGGTTTGTGATGACCGAGCAACCTCATTTTCAACCTGAAGTTCACCCATGTGTTAACCTCTTGTAGGGGATGGATCATGGCTCAATGCTTGGGAAAAAATAAATTCCCCCAGAAAGGGTTGCAAACATGAGGAGAGTAGCTGAAGAGGTTAGATCTCCCCCTTTCCCCAGTTCTGGTGCTTGAGGATTTGTTCCTGAAGTTTTGAAACACAATCCTTAATCATATTTTTTAAATCAAAGTTCTGCCATTTTCCACATTTATCACTTTCCCCCCAACCCATGCCAGGGAAGAAACTTTCCAGGTGCCAGATCCCAGGTTTCATACCTGGATTTCCAGGAATGGCAAGGTATCTTACATAGAATGATTACGCATGACCATTTCTCATCTTTATACTGTATATCAGGGGTGACCAAACTGGGGCTCAGGAGCTGCATGTGGCTCTTCCACACATATTGTGTGGTTCTTGAAGCCCCCACAGCTTGGAGAAGGCCAGGGCTTTTTTTGTAGCAGGAACTCCTTTGCATATTAGGCCAGACACCCCTGATGCAGCCAATTCTCCAAGAGCTTACAGTAGGCCTGGCACTAAGAGCCCTGTAAGTTCATGGAGGATTGGCTATATCAGAGATGTGTGGCCTGACATGCAAAGGAGATCCTGCTACAAAAAAAGCCCTGGAAAAGGCAAATGTTTTTTTTAAATCTTTTTAAATCTCTTCTCTAAGCCAAGCCAGCCAATGTGGGGGGGCTTGGAGAATGTATTTAAAGTTGAACCTTTTGTTCTGCCTCTTGCTCATTTTCTCTCCCTTGCATTTATGTCTTTTGACTCTCAAACATTTGATGTTTACTCTGCTGCTCTTATGGTAAGCAAGTTTGGTCACCCATGCTATATACAATCTTGGTGGACCAATGGTGTGAATAGGCTAGCCAACCTCCAGATGTTGCCTGGAGTCCTCCTGATGTTTCAACTCAACCTCAGGTTTCCCAGATCAGTTCTCCTGGAGGAAGTGGCACCTTAAGGGGGTGCCCCCTTTGGTCACACCACTGAGCTTCTTCTCATCCCCTAACTTCTCCTTAAGCATTACCTTCAAATCTTCAGGAATTTTCCAACTCAGATCTGGAAACCATAGGTTTGTGGCTGTGTGAAGGAACATGGAGGGCTGGGATGCTGGCAAAAATGTCACATCACTTCCAGTAAAACACAAACGAAAGTGACACAGTGTGGGGTAGTAGTTAAGAGTGGCGAACTCTAACTTGGAGAACTGGGTTTGATTTCCCAATCCCCACTCCTCCTCCACATGAAGCCTGCTGGATAGGGTTGCCAAGTCCAATTCAAGAAATATCTGGGGACTTTGGAGGTGGAGCCAGGAGACATTAGGGGTGGAGCCAAGATCAAGGCTGTGACAAGCACAATTGAACTCCAAAGGGAGTTCTGTCCATCACATTTAAAGGGACGGCACACCTTTTCAATTCCTTCCTTCAATAGGAAATAATGAAGAATAGGGGCACCTTCTTTTGGGGCTCATAGAATTGGACCCCCTGGTCCAATCTTTTTGAAACTTGGGGGGTATTTTGGGGAGAGGCACTAGATGCTGCCTCTACCCCAAAAAACAGCCCCCTCACAGCCTCAGATACCCGCAGATCAATTCTCCATGATTTTCTATAGGAATAAACCTCCATAGGGAATAATAGAGTTCCCAGCAGACATTTTCCTCCCCTCCCCCCACTTTCTGACGACCCTGAAGCGAGGAGAGGGTCTCCAAACCGGGGGATCCCCTGCCCCCACCTGGAGATTGGCAACCCTACTGCTGGATGATCTTGGGTCAATCACAGTTCTCTTAGAACTCTCTCCGCCCCACCTACCTCACAAGGTGCCTGCTGTGGGGAGAGGAAGGGAAAGCCTTTGTAAGCTGCTTTGAGACTCATCAAGGTAGAGAAAAGTGGGGTATAAAATAACTCTTCTTGTAGCTTTAGGATGCAACACTGTGGTGGGCAGGGCTTTTTTTTAGCAGGAACTCCTTTGCATATTATAGGACCTTCTTCTTACGGGGCCTGCTGTGAGCTCTTGGAGGATTGGCTGCATCAGGGGTGTGTGGTCTAATATGCAAAGGAGTTCCTGCTACAAACAAAGCCCTGATGATGGGTAACAGAAGTGAAGGGTAGGAGGCTAAATTTACTTGGTAGCTGATCCCGTGAGCAGGAAGGATAATTCTAGGAATGCATCTGAGACCTGCCCACCCCCACTGTATCTGAGACAACTCAGTGATGGCTGGGAGCAAGAATCCCACCCATGTTGTATGGACTGCAGTAGAAGGCCCGTCTGGAAGGAGCACCTCTCGAAGAACGTGTTTGGCTGCCTCGATGGCTCAGGTAGCCAGTTCTTCTTTGACACAACTAGCCTGGAGGGGTAGGGAACTCAGGAAGTTTTAACAGGCATTATTAGAAAATTGGACTTTGGCTACCCAGGAACAGCCTGTCCTCTTCCAAAGCAAGCATCTCTCGCTCCAAACACTTGTTTCTTGCAGACAATTTTGTGCTAACTAAAAAGATAGGGCATAACATTGGCTGGAAGAGAAATGGAGGAAGTATGCCTTAATTTCACATTTTCCCAGCTTTGTGAGTACTGACCTATTTTCACTGTGAGGACAAAAGTGGATCTCAGGGAAGAATAACACACAGTTCCTTTCCTGCCTCTTCCAGATTCCATACAAAGGGGTGGGAATGGCATGCTCTTCTGTCCCAGCACTTGAACAAATTCTGAGTCCAGGGGCACCTTGAAGGCATAAACTTCCTGTGATGAAGTGTGCATGCACCCAAAAGCTTATACCCAGAATGCAACTTTGTTGGTCTTCAAGATGCCGCTGGATTCCAACTTTGTTTTCTTGCTTCAGACCAACATGTCTATCCACCTGAATCTATCCCAGCATTTGAAGGACATGTGTCTTGATGCATCTCTCCTACTTTGCACAAAACATGGAGATGGGGGAAGAGACAGGCAGTCAAAATTGCCTTCTGCTGTTTCCTGTCACTGTGTAGCAACCCTGGACTTCCTTGATGGTCTCCCATCCAAAAACCAACCAAGGCGGACCCTGCTTAGTTTCTGAGATCCGACGAGATGAAACTACCTGGCTATCCAAGTCAGAAGTGTTGTTAAGTCACAGCTGACTTCAGGCCACACACCCCTGATGTAGCCAACCCTCCAAGAGCTTGCAGGGCTCTTAGTACAGGGCCTACTATAAGCTCTAGGAGGATTGACTACATCAGGAGTGTGTGGCCTAATATGCAAAGGAGTTCCTGCTACAGAAAAAGCCCTGCCCATCAGACCCACTAGTGGGTTTGCAAGGCAAGAGGCTAATAAAGGTGACATGCCGTTGCCTGCCTCTGCATAGCAACACTCAACTTCCTTGGTGGTCTCCCATCCAAGAGTCAACCAAGGCTGACCCTGCTTAGCTTTGAAGATCTGATGGGATGAAGCTAGCCTGATATTCTCATGACCTGACCTTCCCATTAGGAAATGTTTCTTAATGTCCAACAAGGATTTAACTTCATTTAACTTAAGCCAATCTGATCTAGTTCTACCTTGTCATGCATCAGAGAATGACTTTGCCCTTTCCATATGACACCTCTCAAAGAAAGGAAATAGACATACTTAAATTAAAAATCTAGAAAAGGGGGTGGTATTAACCAGGGCTTTTTTTGTCACAGGGACTCCTTTGCATATAAGGCTACACACTCCTGTTGTAGCCAATCCTCCAAGAGTGTACAGGGCTCATAGTATGGGGCTTACTGTAAGCTCCAGGAGGATTGGCTACATCAGGGGTGTGTGGCCTAATATGCAAAGGAGTTCCTGCTACAAAAAAATGCACTGGCATTAACCTTTTAGAGGATGGTCTTCCCAAGGGACATGGGTCCCCCAAATACTCATGCTATGCTGTACCTCTCTGTAACTAAGTTTAATTGAAGGTAGGTCATTATAGAAAATCTACCAAGCGAAAGCTGGGGACAAGGAAAGGACAAAAGAACCAGCATGGGGCAAATTGAAACAAAATTAAGCAAGTGTGTCTAGCATGGCCGTGGTCACCCCTGGGATGCCACCTGTAGTTCCTTCCATCTTGCAGACCATGGAATTACAGCCCCCCCCCCCAATCTTTTAGTAATTGTTGCATTCCCCTCTCCTGCTGCCCCAGCCTCCACTCATAAAAGGGCAGTTAGGAAACTAAGCAGCTAATTCTCAGGAGACGCCAAATGCCTTGCTTCCCTTCTCGTTAGTTTTAACGAGGCCACTGGTGATCGGTGGTGAGCGAGTGGCTTTATTTGCCATTAACGTGGGGAGAGACTCGTCCAAATTCTTGCCTTCTTCCCGAGGCTTTTGACAGGAATGGAGCCAAAGATTGTTTTCCACGTCTAAGCCAAGTTCTAATGGAGCACACGGGATGTGCACATGATTGTATGTTTTCCTGTTCATGACATCCAGGTAGAGTTGTTGCAGCTGTAACAGAGGCAGGAGGGCAGGCTGCAAAATGCAGAGCGTAAGAGTGGTCGTGCTGACTCTGACTAATGGTCCTTCCAGTTCACCATCCTGTTTTACGTGGTGGCCAACTGACAATGCCAGTCTAGAGGTGGGGCCTGGGGATCCCCTGGAATTACAACTCATCTCCAGACTACAGAGATCAGTTCCACTTAGGGTTGCCAATCCCCAGGTGGGGACAGGGGTTCCTCCGGTTTGGAGGCCCTCCCCCTGCTTCAGGGTTATCAGAAAGCGGGTGGGGGGAGGGAAATATCTGCCGGGCACTCCATTATTCCCTATGGAGACCATTTCCAATAGGGAATAATGGAGAATTGATCCGTGGGTATCTGGGACTTTGGGGGAGCTGTTTTTTTTTTGCAGTATAGGCACCAAATTTGTAGCATAACATACGACACCTCTCTTTAAAAGACCCTCCAAGTTTCAAAAAGATTGGACTGCGGGGTCCAATTCTATGTGCCCCCAAAGACGGTGCCCCTATCCTTCATTATTTCCAATGGAGGGAAGGCATTTAAAAGGTGTGCGGTCTTTTTAAATGTGATGGCCAGAACTCTCTTTGGAGTTCAATGATGCTTGTCACAACCTTGCTCCCGGCTCCACCCCCAAAGTCTCCTGGCTCCATCCCCAAAGTCCCCAGATATTTCTTGAATTGGATTTGGCAAACCTAGTTCCACTGGAGAAAATGGATGCTTTGGAGGGTGGACTCTATGGTTGATTGCACCCCACTGAGGTCCCTGTCCTCCCCATACGCTATCCCCAAATCTCTAGGAGTTTCCCAGTCTGGATCTGGCAACCCTAACCCCTCATTCCCCTGCCAGTGGCCAGGGGGCGCTCTGCAACCCTAGCTCCACTGGTTGTTTCTCGAGAGCCAACAAGGAGGACATGTAAACCAACGTACCTCCAGTGTTGGAGCGAAAAGATGAATGAGCACAGCTGTCTTATACTGAGTCAGACCATCGGCCCATCTAGCCCAGTTCTATACATGTTTATTCTGAAGTCATCTTACTTTGTTCAGTAGGGCTTCCTTTCCAGTTTGCAGCCCCAAGTGCTTTTCATAAAGCATTTGTTTGTCCTCTTCCAGACTTGCTGGAGCATTTCCAAGCTGACAGCCAAAGATGGTCAGGTGGATCCAACTGACATGGTGTGTGTGTGTGGGGGGGAGTCTTCCATGACCCCGCCCCCAATCGCTTGTTCAGCCTCTGCTTCCCTGCTCTGGTCTTGCTCCATCTGGAATTCCTGGAATTCATTCAAGGCTGATGCCATTGCCATGTTTCTCCCAGCCTTGGCATTGCAAAGGGTCAGTTCAAGATGTGCAAAGGGTTTGTTGTTTCAGCTACAATCATTTATGCAATGTAAATTCTTTCCTGTCTCCGACCCCCTTCTATAACTAGCAGAGCCTGTCATTTAGATGGGAATCAGACCCCTCTCAGGATGTCAGTCTGAAGGCATTTAAGACCATCGGTCTGGTTTATGTAGTTTGCTGCACCATTCTATGCAGGGTTAACCCAGTCTAAATAGGGTTGCCAGCACTAGGTTGGAAAATTCCAAGAGATTTTGGAGGGGGGCGGGGAGCCTGGGGAGGGATTTCAGCAGGGAATAATGCTGTAGAGAGCAATTTCCAAAACGGCTCTTTTCTCCAGAGGAACTGATCTGTCATTTGGAGGCCAGTTGCAATTCTGAGAGATCTTCAGCTACTACCTGGGGGCTGGCAACCTTGCTCCATGGCACTCAGTGGGTACAGAACAAAAATAACTCTGGATAAGATTGCACTGATCATTCTCCAGCTGTGAGAGGAGGGGAGAATGTCCCTTTGCAGGAACTGGAGTAAGGCATGATTTCACGGTGTGTTCCTTTTTGGTGTCAGAAGCGTTCTGCCTCCCAAATTAATTCAAACCAGCAAATAGCAGAAAGGGTGAAGTGCAATAAACAGGGATGAACTGATACAGATATTTTCATTTTTTTCTTTATTGTACATGAATTCAACTTGCCTCAGTTTCACTGCTGTTGATTATGCCTTTGCTTTTTTTGTGCCACTCATTCTTGAAGACATTTTTATGTTCTTTTTCCTTCAATGAACTCAGGGTGGTGAATGTAGTTCTCCTTCATTCATTTTATCTTCACAGCCCTCTCCCCCTTTAAAGTAGAAACAGAAGAAAAGGCACTTTTGGGGAGTTTGTAACATGTTTTAGCATGAATTTTTGGGTTTTTTTTTAAATTTATTTATTTGTTATTACTGATGTACATTTCCCAGAGCCTGGCATGAGCCAGGATGGGGTGATTAATTAAGTCAAACAAACAAAACCCCCAAATAAATAGGTTTTGTGGAAAGAGTGTGGGAGACTCAAGATAATCCAGTGAATTTTTATGGAATGAGAATTTGAACCTGGACTTCCAGATCTTAGTCTAATCTTCTGCATCTGTATCTGACACTTTTATGCACTGTTTCTAATTTGTAGTCCTAGTCCTATTGCCTTGCTTATTAGATGTCTCATGCCATTGGGTTGAATTGCTTTGCACCTTGTGATTCACCTGAAGTCTTATATGCATGCAGGGCTTTTTTTGAGCAGGAATGCACAGGGATACAGTTCTGGCTGGCTTAGCACCAGGAGGTGTGGCCTAATATACAAATAAGTCCCTGCTGGGCTTTCTCTATAAAAAGCACTGTGTGAAACAATAGTGATGCCAGGGGGTGTGGCCTTATATGCAAATGAGTTCCTGCTGGGCTTTTTCTACCAACCCCCCTTGCTTATGAGAAGTCTGACTCTTCTAAGCATTCTGATTCACGGGGTAAGAACAGATGTATATTGAAAGGCGGGGAAACAAAGTACAAAGATGTCCTATTTTTTTTCTTTATGTTTTCATGTGATCACTGTAAGCTGAAACAAGGATATTCAAATTTTTAAAAAAGATTCCAATTTTTTTACTTGCTTCCATCATTCCAGTTTTTTAACATGGTTCTGTTACCTATGCTATCATGAGATCTAAGATTGTACTCTTTTTAAAAAACAGATTCCTTCAAGGGCCCTAAAACAGCAGGTCTCATGAGCAAATTTCTACAACACTGGAATATAAACCTTTTCTCCTGTTACTTTAATAACAGGCATTTTCTCTCCTTCCATCCTGTGTCTGAATTTTATAAGCCGTCTCCAAAAGTAGGATCTAATCAGATTTCAGAAAAAAGTGAGGGGTAACGGAACACCCTGCACCATTTTATTTCATGGCTGCCAAACGTATGTTTCATTTAATAAGAAGTTAACTCTCCTATTATTAGGAACAGACATGATTAAAAACATGTTCATAATAGATTAATGACTTTGTAATGGCTCCGTAATTGCTCCACAGATATTGAGCTTTCAGGGATATGTTTCTAATCAGCAATACGGAAACCATTCAGGATTATATGCAAGTCTAGATGAATGATGTCAAGCCTGCGCTGGTACATTTCTATTAAGGGATAACCAGGGCGCTTATTTATTTATTTTTTTAGCAGCAACAGACAGGAATGCAGTTCCAACTGGCTTGGCAGCAGGAGGTGTGCTCAAATATGCAAATGAGTTCCGGATGTTTTTTTTTTCATACAAAAAGGCCCTGTGTGAAACAATGGTGATGTCAGGGTGTGTGGCTTAATATGCAATTGAGTTCCTACTGGGCTTTTTCTACAAGAAAGCCCTGTGTGAAACAATGGTGTCATCAGGGGGTGTGGCCTAATATTCAAATATGTTCCTGCTGGGCTTTTTCTGTTAAAAAGCCTTGTGTAAAACAATGGTGACCTCACAGGGTGTGGCCTACAAAAAAGCCCTTGAGATAACCACTTGGAAAGATGTCCTAGAGACATGAAGAAGAGAGCTGAGGAGAAAAGAATGAGAGAATCCACATGGCTCTGCCCCGATGTGTTCATCTGGTGATCTGTACATAGCCCATGCCCTCACCTGGATGGCCCAAGCTAGCCTGATTTCATCAGGTCTTAGAAGCTAAGCAGGGTCAGTCCTGGTTAATACTTTGGTGGGAGACCAACAAGGAAGTCTAGAGTCGTTACATAGAGGCAGGCAATGGCAAACCACCTCTAAACATCTCTTGCCTTGAAAGTCCCATACATTGACTGTGACTTGACGGTACTATCCACCACCACCACCATCACCACCGAGCCTATATGTGTGCAAGTGCAGCACATAGGGCTGTCTTCATGCCACTAGGAAACGTTGATCCTCTGTATTTTAGCTTTTTAAAAAGGACATCAGGGCTGGGTCCAGACCAGGATTTAAGCTGACAGAGGGACAGCTGGCAGGCAGATGTAAAAATCATGTCCAAACGTGCACATCTACCTCCCATCTGGCTCACCCCATCCTCTAGCAGCTCTGAGGCAACTCAGAAAGCTACCACTTAGGAAGTGGTAGTAAATTCTTTTGCCACGCGCCATCCACCTTTCCAGGTGTCTGAATGCCGGAGAGTGCAAGCAAGGCAGATTGGTGGTGTGAACCTGCCAATCTGCTCTAGGCATTCACCAGTATTCTTAAAAAAAAAAAAAAAAAAAACTGGCCTTGGCGCATGGGCACATCGGTGCACGAGCACATGGCCACTAAAAATGTAAGGGACAAAAGCAACTCAAAACACACTAAGGAGATGGGGTGCAACAACTATCTGACTGTGCTGAAGCACCTCTCGTGCAAGATACAGGTGCCTTGTGCAGGAGCATCTGATTGCTCTTTGTCCACTCCAGTGCTGGTTGGCATCCAGCCTAAGTGAGAAGAGGGACCTGTGAGATTCAGTTGGCAGTCAGTTCAGGATTGATAAAAGAAAATACATCTTCACAAAAAGTAACGATGGGTGGATAGTTTTAGAAGGTTATGGCAGAGCTTTTCTCAAGAGGGAAATGAAGGAGAAGCGCACAGGTGCCCCTCTTGAACTTTTAAACATTTTAAAAGAATTTTGTTTCCGCAAAGGGGTTCCAGAACTCCATCCCACCATGTTCCCCCATGGAAAAAAAGCCCAGACCAATCGATAGAACAGAAGGTCTGTAGTCAACAATATCATGCTGGTGAAATGGAGACCTCCATGTATCAGTTGCTAGCGACAGATTCAGGTGGGTAGCCGTGTTGGCCTGAAGTAGCAGAACACAGTTTGACTCCAGTGGCACCTTGAAAACCAACACCATATCTGAGAAAGTGTGCTTGCGCATGAAAGCTCATACGTGAATAAAACTTTGTTGGTCTTAAAGGTGCCACTGGAGCCAAACTTTGTCCAGATGTTAGAGACTGTGGCAAGACCATTGTCTTCAAGCCCTGCTTATGAGCTCCCCAGAGGCATTTCGTTGGTGATTGTGGGAAACAGGATGCCAGACCAGATAGGACTTTGGGTTTGAGCTTGTAGGGCTTCTCTGAAGTTGTTTGCGGCATTCTGCCTCGCCCACCAGACACTTATCCTGCTGCCTCTTTGGTGCCAGCACCTTGCCACTAATGTCTCCCTTGAAGATCAAGAGGCTTGGCAGCTAAGACTGCCAAACATGGTTCTTTTCACACCCTCTGCCTCCCAGATCAGCCTGCGATCGCCCTGCTTCCCGGGCAGCACACTGCCTAGCAGCTGCCACTCATTGACATTTGCACAGGAGCTTTCCTGCTGAGCCCCTTCTTTGTCAGCGGGCAGCTCCCAAATGCCAAGGTTATAGCCAGGTCTTGTTTTCTTTTCACTGCCAAACTCTGCTAGGGGCATGGGGGCAGGCTCTGAAGCAAGGTGAGCCCCCGAATGTCATTGCCAGGATCTTTGCGCACTGGCTGCTGACAGTTAACAAAAACTTTTTCGGTTCTCTGGCTGCCGGTTGTTAACATGACTGTATGCAGTTCCAGGGAGGCAGCACGAAAGGGATACAGACTTTGGACAAAGCATTGTTCATTGGGTGAAATCTACATGACCTCATCTGTATGGGGGTCTTTAAATGCCCTGATTGGAAATGGAAAGGCAATAGAGAAGCTCAGCAAGGGTAACAAAACTCTCTCCACAGAAGCCAGGAGAGGCACGAGGACCCCAAGAGCTCCTGGTTGGGAAATGCCTGGAGATTTGGGAGTGGAGCCTGGGGAAGTTGGGATTTGGAGAGGGAGGGACAGCAGCAGAGTATAATACTATAGACCAGGCAGGGGTGGTCAAACTTGCTTAATGTAAGAGTCACATCAGATGTCTGAGAGCTGCAAGACAGGAAGGAAGGAAGGAAGGAAGGAAGGAAGGAAGGAAGGAAGGAAGGAAGGAAGGGAGGGAGGGAGGGAGGGAGGGAGGAAGGAAGGAAGGAAGGAAGGAAGGAAGGAAGGAAGGAAGGAAGGGAGGGAGGGAGGGAGGGAGGGAGGAAGGAAGGAAGGAAGGAAGGAAGGAAGGAAGGAAGGAAGGAAGGAAGGAAGGGAGGGAGGGAGGGAGGGAGGAAGGAAGGAAGGAAGGAAGGAAGGAAGGGAGGGAGGGAGGGAGGGAGGAAGGAAGGAAGGAAGGAAGGAAGGAAGGAAGGAAGGAAGGGAGGGAGGGAGGGAGGAAGGAAGGAAGGAAGGAAGGAAGGAAGGAAGGAAGGAAGGAAGGAAGGGAGGGAGGGAGGGAGGAAGGAAGGAAGGAAGGAAGGGAGGGAGGGAGGGAGGGAGGGAGGGAGGGAGGGAGGAAGGAAGGAAGGAAGGAAGGAAGGAAGGAAGGAAGGAAGGAAGGAAGGAAGGGAGGGAGGGAGGAAGGAAGGAAGGAAGGAAGGAAGGAAGGAAGGAAGGAAGGGAGGGAGGGAGGGAGGGAGGGAGGGAGGAAGGAAGGAAGGAAGGAAGGAAGGAAGGAAGGAAGGAAGGAAGGAAGGAAGGAAGGAAGGAAGGAAGGAAGGAAGGAAGGGAGGGAGGGAGGGAGGAAGGGAGGAAGGAAGGAAGGATGGATATATATGGGGAGGGAGAGGAAGAAAGAAAGCAACTCTAACTTTAAATGCATTCTCCAAGCTGCCCGCTGGCTTAGCTCAGAGAAATTATTTAAAGAGAGAAATGCCTTCTCCAGGCTGATTGACAGGGCAGTGGGCGTTTCGAGAGCCACACAAGAGCCGCATGTGGCTCTTGAGCTGCAGTTTGGCCACCCCGCTATAGACTCTACCCCCCCAAAGCAGCCATTTTCTCCAGAGGAACTAAAGTTGCCAGCTCTGGGATGGGAAATACCTGAAGGTTGTGGGAGGTGGGGGTGGAGTCTGGAAATGGCAGGGTTTGGGGAGGGGAGGAACCTCAAAAGGGCACAAGGGCATAGAGTCCACCCTCCAAAGCAGCCATTTTCTCTGGGGGAATTGATCTTTGGAAAGGCATGGAAATAGAGCTGCCAACTCCTGGTTGGGAAATTCCTGGATATTTTGAGGGGTGGAACCTGGAGGGGGTGGGGACTCAAGGAGGATATGATGTTATACAGACCATCCTCCAAAACAGGCAGGGAAAATGATTTCTGCTGTCTGGAGATGAACTGTAATTCCAGGAGATCTCCAGGCCTCACCTAGAGTGTTGCAATCCCAGGACTTTTTTTGTAGTAGAAACTCCTTTGCATATTAGCCCCCCCCCCAGTTGTAGCCAACCCTCCAAGAGCTTACAGGGATCTTCTTACAACGCCTACTGTAAGCTCTTGGAGGATTGGCTACATCAGGGGGGTGTAACCTAATATACAAAGGAGTTCCTGCTACAAAAAAAAAAAAAAAAAAGCCCTAAGCAATCCTACAAGTACACAGTGAGAGGAAAGCAGAGGAGCCTGTGTACATCCCCATCTCCATTTTGAGCATCCTAAATGCCTGAACATTTGAGTGTTTGACTTACAAGTGGATTTAGGCTAAGCAGAGCCATGTTCATCTGCTGCTAAATGGAAGCCTGGTAGTCTTGCAGATTACCAGGTTTCCACGGAAAGGTAATGTTGGTGTTGTCTATTTTGGTATAGTAATCATTGGACACAAGAGATGCTCTTTGGACATGATAAATACTTTCAACATAAGACATCTGTCAACTAAGTGTATCTCACACACCTTGTGCTGAATGGATTTCTGGGCCCAATGCCCACTCTAAACTGATTCAGAAGAGGCAGCAAATCCAGAAGCTCTTTCAGGTCACCTTTACAGACAGAAAACCAATGCTTTAGGAAGTGGCTTGAAGCTGAAGAATATTTCCAGATGATTTTGGCTTTTCCATGCTGCCCACTTACAGTACAGCTGAATGCAATTGTCTCAGAGTATTAGTATCCCCTGTAGCTAGATAAATAATGAGGTAAAACCAACGTTTTTTAGAAAAATAAATGCTGGAGCAAAGTTTATTTTTCATCACAGAACAAATCATCCAGCAACTGGACCATTCTCTTTCCTAATGGTCCTTTTTTTGTTTATATCTGACAAGTAATTGGGCATGTGGAGTCATTAATTCTGATGGACAGAATTGACACGGGGGGGGGGGTTAGCAACCTGTGTATGTGCAAATTTAGACTGTTTTGGCACTGAGTAATGGACTTCAACGAAGGGTTTGGAACATCTAATCTTCAACACCATCACAAAATACATATTCCAGTTAGTTCTATGCAACTATAAGACTACAAATCCCATGATGCAGTATGGCAGCCAACAAACAAACAAACAAACATATGAAGTTCATGCATCAGGAAATCTGAACTTTTGTACTCATGTGGCGGCATCCCAGACTTTGCTGTGATTGTTCTCAAAATCTTGGAGCAAAGCAGGTTTAAGGAAAACTGGAGAAAAACTAGGGAAGTGTCAGGGGGTGCTCAAATATACCATGATGTTGTGGGGAAGCAGGCCAAAAAAAAAAAAAAACTTCTCAAAAGTATTAAACTTGGGGCAAAAAAACTGTACAGAAATGCCAACTGTAAGCCATTCATTGGCAATTTTACCTATAAGCTATTGGCGTTAGCAATGCATAACAGCGAAGGAAGAGACCATTTGAATCCTCTGCAAAAATTCATTGCTTCAGGCCAGGAATACAAAAGTTAACACAGAATCTCACCTGCAGGTTCCACAGATGTTTGCTTTTCTCCACCAATGTAATGGCCATCAGAACCTACTGAATTTGGCAGTCCATAAAACATGCATCAGGACCCCAGAAGTTATAAATTGCTTCTGTTTAGTAGAACAAAGCAATTGGAGAGGGGGTGGTGGTAAAGATACTGAGCTTTAGGAATCAGACTTATTGACAAAGATGAATTAACTCTGGCAATGATATGCCACCAGGCCCCAAAGCAAGGAATCATATATGGAGCACGATGCATCCAGAACACATTGACGATAACAATAAAGCCACATCTTTATACAACTGCTAAAGAGGGCCTGATTGAAACTACCTTCACTTTGCAATCAAAGCCCTTCTTTTTATTACTCTCCAAAGAACGACAGCGCTGAGATTCATTTTGACATGCTGAGCTGGCACCGAAGGTGCAAACTGCAAAAGGAAAAGAAAAGAAACCTTTCATTTGTCCAAAAAAGAAAAACATATTATGTATTTTATTCTGATTCATCCATTCGATATTTTGCTTGGACTCCGATCCTTATGCGCCCGCTCCCCTCCTAGCACATTTTTGGGCTGCTTCCACCATTGTTCTTGGAAATGATTATTTTATTCTTGACATACATTTTAGATATACAACCAGGTCTTCAGCATTAAAGCAATACAGGCCAGTCAATCAGTAAGTGAAAGTCTGGCAGCTGTTGCCCTTCCAAAAGACCCAAGAATCCAACCTTCCTTTATGGCCCAGTCCTTTCTGTGGGCCAAGCTAAAGGCAGCAGGAATAGCCGTGTATGTGGTTCATGCATTTGCCTCATTTACGTATAACACTGAGGCTGTGGGGGAAAAGAATCACATATTTATGACTCCCTAGCTTACCCTTCCACGTGGTATTGCTATAGGCATTCCTTTCCTGGATGTTAATTCAGGATGGGCAGAAAAATGTTTAAAGCCATGGAGAATGTCAAAATAACAAAGGGAGTAGAGAGGGGCCTGACTCCCCTACTTCCATGTACTTTTTCTCCCTCAAAATAGCCCTGAAATTGCATCACCACATGAACTGGGAAGACAAATAAATGTGGCTTCCTCTATCTAATTAGGGTTGCTAACATCCAAGTGGTGGTTGGAGATCTCCTGGGATTACATCTAACCTCCAAATCAGTTCACCTGGAGAAAATAGCCGCTTTGGAATATGGCCTCTATGGCAGGGGTGGCCAACAGTAGCTCTCCAGATGTTTTTTTTGCCTACAACTCCCATCAGCCCCAGCCAGCATGGCCAATGTCTGGGGCTGATGGGAGTTGTAGGCAAAAAAAACATCTGGAGAGCTACCATTGGCCACCCCTGCTCTATTATCCTTTCCTTTCCTTCGGAGCTCATTGATTCACAAATATCATTTCTTATTTTTTGATGCAAGGGCTAAAAGGACATTATACCTCACTGAAGTCCCTTCCTCCTCAAGCTCTACTCACACTCCACCTCTCAAATTTCCAGGCATTTTTCAAGCTGGAGTTGGCCACCCTAGCTCATGTTTGCTACTGGACATGCAACCCAGTCCTTGATCGGCATTGGTCCATCTGTCTCAGCACTGTCTACTCTGACAACGAGCAGCTCTTCAGGGTTTCAGGCAGAGGACAGGCCTTCCCAAAAGCTGTTGTCAGAGCTTCATTAACTGGAGATAACCAAGGATTGAATTTGGTACCTTCTGAATGCAAATCAGGTGCTCTGCCACTGAGCACCGATTTGACATGCGGCAATGCAAACCTGAAAAAAATGTCGGCGTGGAGCAGCTTGTGTGAAATCGCTAGCTTGCTCCAGAGAACAAGGGAAGCCGGCCACTGAGCAAGGTTAGTACGAAATCCGTCCCAGTGTGCTGTGGCAGTGGAAAAGGCGAATTCAACGTTAGGGATTATTAGGAAAGGGACTGAGAATAAAACATCTGATATTGTAATATCCCTGTATAGATCTATGATGCAGCCTCACCCAGAATATTGTGTACAGTACTGGTCATCGTACTACCAAAAGGACATTGAAGAGTTGGAGAAAGTACAGAGAAGGGCAACCAAGGTGGTTAGGGAGTTGGAGCACCTTCCCTGTGAGGAAAGGCTGAAGAGTCTGGGACTTCTCCGTTTAGAAAAGAGATGACGGGGTGGGGAACGGGGACAAGATAGAGTTTTATACAATTATGCATAGAGTGGAGAGAGTCGACAAAGGGAAATTTTTCTCCTTGTCTCAAAATACTAGAACTTGAGGGCATCTGATGAAACTGAAGGGCACTAGACTCAGGACAGACAAAAAAAAATACTACTTTACAAGGAGATAGATTAAAATGTGGAATTCACTGCTAGAGGATGTAGTAATGACCAGAGGTTTAGATAGATTCATGGAGAATAAGTCTATCAATGGCCACATTCAGAGGCACTAATCCTCTGAATCTCAGAGCCAGGACGCAACATCAGGGGAAGGCCTCAGCATCTATGCCCTGTTGCTGGCCATCCAGAAGAACTATGAGACAGGATGATGGACTAGATAGACCACTGGTCTGATCCAGCAGGGCTCTTCTTATGTTCTTAAAACTCTGGAAATTTAGGGGGCTCAGCTGTATATAATGCCATATGTTCCTCCCTCTGCTGTCTGGAGATCAGTGCAATTCTGGGAGATCTCCAGGACCCTACTGGAGTTGGCACCCTAACCAGAGAGGAAGATGCATTCCTTTCACGGGTCCTATGGCTTTCTCTAAAGTAAGGCAAAATGAATGTGACTTATGGAAATGGTGATTCTTTGTCCCCTCATTTATCACTTGGGGTTTTGTTTTGTTTTTTGGTCTGTCAGGAAGCTCAACACTGTAGCATTCACACCAAAGCTAATTTTATTTTTAAAATATATATAAAAGAGCACTCCTCCTTGACCCACAAATGTCTAACATTTTAAGGCACGCTTAGGCTCTTCCAAGAAGTGTTCTAAGAGTTTCAATAAACACACTTTAATAATGTTTGTGACTTTTAATATAGAATAATCTGCTTGCCAGGAAATGCATTTACACAGCAGCAGAGCAGCTACAGGATGGGAGCTTCCCGCTGTTCAGCAGTGCACTTCACGCTCTCTCGTTCTTTGTGTGTTCTCTTTGATTTGCTGTATTATGACGTAGCAATCATTCTGAACAGAAAGACTCACAGTGCTTTGGCCATGGGTCAGGCATGCAACCTTGGAAGATGAAGACAACGCTGCTCACTCAACCCAGCCTGGACAGCCCCTGCCAGTAAAACAAACTTCTACACAGTCTTATCAATGGGAAACAAACTTCAGCAGTCTTGTTGATGTTCTCCACAATGAAGCCTGGAAGGAGGGGATAGGTAAGGTTACCAGGTCTTCCAGTGTAGAGGGAGCAGTTGGAGTTCCTGCTGCTTATGCCCACTGTTGCTCAATGGGGCAGAGAGAGGATATTGCTGGGTGAAATGCGTGGGTGGTGATTTGTGTCTCCCAGAGCAATGACCCCACTTCCGGTGTGCCCCGGAAGTGATGTCATCATGTCTGATGATGCTCTAACATTCACCCCCAAACTCAATAGTTAAACTCAGGGGTTGTTTTGTAGAAAAAAAAGGTGGTGGAGCTCATCCAGGGATTGTTATGCAGCTGCACCTACTATTCAATGGACAAGATGGGAAGGAGGAGGTGGAACTGTCAGAAAGGTTCAGGAGCTGTGCTCCTGTGAGTTCCCGCCGAATCCGAGGCCTAGTTAAATCATACACACTGAACACCACACTGGACATCATGACATTTGAGAAGGGGCTGTGGCTCGGTGGCAGAGCATTTGCTTGGCATGCAGAAGGTCCCAGGTTCGATCTCCAGTTAAAAGCAGGGATGGAATTCTAGCAGGAGCTCCTTTGCATATTAGGCCACACACCCGATGTAGCCAATCCTCCAAGAGCTTACAAAAAAGAGCCTTGTAAGCTCTTGGAGGATTGGCTACATCAGGAGTGTGTGGCCTTATATGCAAAGGCGATCCTGCTGGAATTCCACCCCCGGTTAAAAGGACCAGGTAATATGTGATGTGAAAGGCCTCTGCCTGAGACCCTGGAGAGCCACTACCAGTATGAGTAGAACATGGCAACCTTCATGGACCAGTGGTCTGATTCAGTATCAAGATGCTTACTGTGTTCATGCCGGAAGTGATGCAGTTGCTACGGTCATCTCACTATAAGTGTGGACATCATGCCGGGACTCATACTGGAAGTGGACTGCATATCATGTTGGAAGTGACATAATTGCTCCTGGGACATAAATTGCCTCCTCCGGTCATAAGTACCTAACTTCCTCATCTTCCACTGGTGGGCAGCATCTCAGAGAGAAGCTATGAATGGAAAAAAGTGATTGCAAAGTCCATCCCAGAACTTTGAAGTTTTATTGATAATGTTCTTACAAGAATTTTGGTAGAAGGAACTGGTCCTGTGTTGGGTCTTTTCTGAACCAGCTAAATAATGACTCATGGCAAGTGACAGAACAACTCGCTTACCCATTTGGGCACTTCAAGGAGTTTACAGAAGGCCCTGTGCTAAGAGCCCTGTAAGCTCTTGGAGGGTTGTCTACGTCAGGGATGTGTGGCCTAATATGCAAAGGAGTTCCTCCAACAAAAAAAGCCCTGAGTATAAGGCAGTTTCCTGTGTTCATGTGATATAAAATGCTGGGGTAAGACTCATGATCTCATTCCTGACTCAGAAGATTTGGTGATTTTTGTGGCCTATCTCCACAGATTAATTTTATGGCAAATCTACCTTGATTTATGTAGGAGTTATTTTGTAGTTTCCTCCCCACAAGCATAATTGTTTTAATTCTTTCCCCCCATATTAAAAAAAAGAATAGAAATTTGAAAACCAATGCCTTTTTGCACTTTTTGCACTTTTTTGGGGGTGGGGGGTGGGGAGGAATTGTAAATGGTGAAATGGTGAAAAATGGGGTAAAAGGTGAAAAAGGGAAGGGGATGGCATACAGTTGCTGCTTTAAAAAATTTCAACTACAAAAATGCCCAGTAAAAGCAAATCACTAACCTGGGTGATCCAGTACAGTGAAGAAAAGTGTTTGTAGGAGACACAAAATTGGTATTCTCTGCCCACATAAACAAGAATGGTTGATTTAGCTGAATAAGCCTGCACTAACTTCTGGTTATACAAACAAAACCTCAGTTATGTCTGTTTGGAGTAAAAACATGATATTGGCATCTCGTTCTTTATTGTTTCTTACTGTCTTATGTTTTCCTGCCTTTGTTCTATTAAGAGTTTGGCAAGCCGAGCTTCCAAGATGACATAAAATTAGGTGCACTTGAGCTGGTATGACAGTGAATATGTAGTCCCGGGATGAGAAGAACAGCTGAAATTTCCCGAGCACAAATTGAATTACAAGATTCCATGCTTCATCCTAGCACCACACCACAAACATGCAGCGAGCAGGGATATGGAAACACTTTCCCTTTAGGGTGGAATGAGCAGATAGCCAGTTACAAAAGAATCTTATGATTCTTTAGAATAGAGCTTTGACAACTACCAGCATGAGATGATCTGTTTAGATGTACTCTTTTTCTGGCCTAAATCATCAAATCTTGCTTGGCTCAGGACTTTTTTTTTAGCAGAAACACACAAGAATGCAGTTTTGGCTGGCTTGGTGTCAGGGGGTGTTGTCTAATATGCAAACGAGTTCCTGCTGGGCATTTTCTACAAAAAAGGCCCTGTGTGAAACAATGGTGCCATCAGAGGATGTGGCCTAATATGCAAATAAGTTCCTGCTGGGCATTTTCTACAAAAAAAACCCCTGAGTGAAACAATGGTGACATCAGGGGCTGTGGCTTAATATGCAAATGAGTTCCTGCTGGGCTTTTTCTACCAAAAAAGTCCTGGCTAGGATTATATGGGAGGGGCTCCACCCTCCTCAGGCTCCACCCCCAAAATCTTCAGGTATTTCTCAATATGGAGCTGGCAATCTTAGACCTGCCTGTAGCCTTGCCCAAACATGTCCCTCCCCACTATGCATGAAGAGCCTCTTCATTTTATGCAGAAGGTCACAGGTTCAATCCCTGGCATATCCAGTTAAAAGAACCAGGCAGTAGGTGTTGTGAAAGACCTTTACCTGAGATCTTGGAGAGCTGGTGCCAGTCTAAATAGACAATACTGACCTTGATGGATTGATGGTCTGATTCAGTAGAAGGCAGTTTCATGTGTGGTTAAAAAGCAGATGTCTCCTGTTCCATTCCTTTATTGTTTTGTGGGCTAGGTATATCCTGCATTTGACTCCTCCCTAACTCCTGTTTAATTAGGAGAAAGTTGAAAAGGAATTCTGGAATGGGGGCATCTCCCAATTTTCTTGTCTTCCAGTCCATTTTCAACTGCCCCTCCCTTCCAATGTGTATTCACCCACTGATAAAACACTGCAAAAAAGCAATCTTTGATGTGATTGTATGCATTACTGGCTCAAGATACATTACCTGCGGTTTATCAGTGTGCATAAGCTGTGATAAACTATGCATGCGTAGTGGGGAGGGACATGTTTGGGCAAGGCTACAGGCAGGTCTAAGATTGCCAGCTCCATATTGAGAAATGCCTGAAGATTTTGAGGGTGGAGCCTGAGGAGGGTGGGGTTTGGAGAGGGGAAGGACTTCTATAATGCCATAGATTCCACCTTCCAAATTGGCCATTTTCTGCAGGAGAACTGATCTCTATCACCTGAAAATCAGATGTAATCCCAGGAGATCACCAGACACCACCCTAAGAGGGTCCCAGGCCCAGTCTTCAACATCTCTAGTTAAAAGTTCATAGGCAATAAGAAAAACCTCTACCTGAGACATTACAGAGTCACTGCCAGCCAAACTGGGCAATACTGTCTTTGATAGACCAATAGTTGAACTCAGTTTGTGTTTTCAAGCGTTCTAGTATAAATTTGAAAAGAAATAAAACAGAATAAATGGTTCATCCTTAATGCATTTTAAACAAAACCAGGTAATCTGGAACTTCAATCTGGGGAAGGGGTAATTTCAGAAGCATTCCTCACTGGGGCATTCTTAATAGTGTTAACAGTTCACTTTGTAACCCACAACAGCTGAAAATGCTTCCTCCACCATGGCAATACACCGTGACCATATCTGATTCTTTCTAAGCTGATGCTTGTCCTCCCACACATTTCGGAGAGGTAGACCGGTTGTTACGGAGATGCAGTGATACAGGACAATTTATCATGGCGGTGGAGAGACCATTAATGTGACCGCATAAGGGTTCTCACGGGTTGCTGGCATGGTTCCTTGACTGGAATCTAAACAGAGCTGGGCAGCATTCCTGCAGCCAACCACAAGTCCATTAAAGCCAGGAAGCAAGCCTGTTGCAATCATGCAAAGGAAGATTCCACTTCCGGGCTATCCCACAGACATTCGTTTTCCTTATTATTACCTGTTCGTGTTCCACAGGACTTGCTTCCTGTGTCTGCCAGGGAGTGGAGGTCTCTGCATCCATTCTGCAGAACTTAACTAGATGGACAGTTGGCACAACTCAACTCAGTGAAATGGAGCTATTTTCTTGGGCTGAGGGTTGGTGGGCGTGCACACTTCAGTGCTCCTTCAAGGAGGACAATATTAAAGAGAAGGATTCTGTCCCAAACCATCTTGTGACTCACACTGTGTGAATCACTGCAGAATTGTGAATTAAAGACCCCTTGACCTATGACTGATGATTTAGCTTGGGAAAGTGTTCACAAGGTCCATAACCATGTGGCAAGTGGATTCCTGGAATCAGGGGCTTATACAGGGGGAAGGCCTAATGGAAAGCCCTCAGAGCAAGAATGCCCCTTCCCAGCTCTTCTGGTTGCCTTTTCCTAATTTTGTCCTTCAAGAATGTATCTGGTTTTTTAATTTCTCGAGCAAGATGACCTTGAGCCTTCTCCCCATAAAGCACATTGTCCGCTCTCATGTGCATGCACCTATTCACAGATATCCCCTTTATCATGGAGGAAGGCTCAATCCTTAATCCTACTGCCATTGCTATTGCTCCTGCTAGCCACAGAAAAAGAGGAAAAGTGGCAGTGTCTGCAGTAGGGATGAGCACGAACCACGTTTTTGTGGTTCAGCTTGTGTTTCGTGGCTGAACCATGAACTGAACCAGTCACTGTAAGTTGGCTGTAACTTAATGGCAAAATAACTACAATAAAGCTCAGAAATTCACTTGCAAGGAAACATAAGAATATAAGAAGAGGCCTGCTGGATCATATCGGTAGTTCATCTAGTCCAGCATCCTGTTCCACACAGTGGCTAACCAGTTTCCCTGGAGGTTTTTCTGGGGATAGAGACTGCGGCCTTCCCCTGCTGTTGCCTCCTGCCACTGGTATCTGAATTCCACACCTCTGAATGTGGAATTTCACTATGGTTGGTAGCCACCGATAGAGCTATCCTCCACAAAACTGTCTAACTCCCTTTTAAAGCCATCTAAGCCTGTGGCGGTCACTACATTTTAACCCCTCACTGTGTAAAAAAGCATTTCTTTGTGTCCTCTTGGAGAAGAGACAGTCTATGCTTTCACGTTACATCTCTCTTTGGATTTTGTATGTAGTGTGAATATTCTACTTGAGCATCTGAGTTCCATACAGACCCAGTGCTAGGGGTTCCTGCACCCCAGGCCAGATTCCACTCCTCCAGCCCCCCCCCCCCCCCGCTAAATTTGCGGCCGTGACGCACACATGTGCTAACATCACGATAACATCACTATCATGCCCCCCCCCAACTTTGCCGAGGCCTCCCAAGGCTTGGGAGGCCTCGGCAAAGTGGGGGGGGGGGAGCATGATAGTTATGTTATCGTGATGTTAGCACATGTGTGCATCACAGCCGCAAATTTAGCGGGCTTGGGAGGCCTGAGCAAAGTCCGGAAGTCAGTGGGTGCGCTCAGAGCATGCTTACTGCCTTGCCCCCAACTTTGCCAAGGCCTCCTGAGCCTCTGGAAGCCTCGGTGAAGTCAGGATGGCAGCGGGTGCAGGGCGTGGGGAGAGGGGGTGCCCCTAGGCCAAGTGGCACCCCAGGCGGCCGCTTATTTGGCCTACTCCTACACGCCAGCCCTGGTTCCATAGTTGTAACATGTATTCTGCCAGACAGTGCCACCTTCATTATGGAAACTGAGCAACTTCAAAGAAGTGTGTGTGTGACAAAACAGTCTCCTGGATAAAGCCAACTCCCCACCCAACAGGGGGGGAAAGGTTTTTCTAAAAAATGGCCCACTCATAGTTTCAAAGATCTGAGATATGCCCCAAAATAAAAATAAATAAATCTCTCAATAAGAAAATCTGCAGGCTGGAGAGATCCAGAATGAACAAAGGAGTCTTTTGTCCTTGACGACTTTATAACTCAGTTTCTATTCAGGTAAAAGACATATTTTAAGGATGAGAAGTCATTGAAATGTTCCCACTGTGCCAGGGAAGGCAATGCATCCTTAGGTTGTGTATCTCTCTGTGCGTATATATCTATGTGATGGGATTCTGTTCTTTATCGTCTTAATTCTGCTATTGTTGCTGCAAGTCCCCAGCTGCCTCAAAATCTAGTTTTGCTGATGGGACACAGGCTGTTGATTGCACAGCAGTTGTGCTTGGCTGAACAGATAAGAGCCCTGCGCATACCTGGTACAAACAGGAGCCAAGACTGTGGAAGAAAGCAGAGCTCCTGGCACCCACAGCGGCCCTTGGCACATTGCCTTTCTTTTTTTGTGTGGAGCCAGTATGGCATCTGCTGTGATTCTTTCCAGGAGAAAAGAGATGTGCATGTTTTAGGCCATGATTAATTATGGCTGGAAGAGATGCCTGCTCTGCCCAGATGAAAGCAAGAAACCTCCAGGATCCCTGGGCCAATTTGGCCTGGAGGAAAATCCCTTCCTGACCCCAAAGTGGCAACTGGCATTACCATTACCCTGGGCATATAAGAAAGGCAAGAGCCGAGCACTAGCTCATCCTTTCTTGCCCTCCCTCCGGCAATCTGCCTAAATTCATACTGAGTCATTGAATCAGCATTGCTGTCAGATGGCCATCTAAAGGTAAAAGTAGTTCCCTGTGCAAGCACCAGTCGTTTCTGACTCTAGGGTGACGTTGCTTTCACAACGTTTTCATGGCAGACTTTTTACGGGGTGGTTTGCCATTGCCTTCCCCAGTCTTTTACACTTTTCCCCCAGCAAGCTGGGTACTCATTTTACCGACCTCGGAAGGATGGAAGGCTGAGTCAACCTGAGCTGCTACCTGAACCAGCTTCCACTGGGATCAAACTCAGGTCATGAGCTGAGGGCTCCAACTGCAGTACTGCAGCTTTACCACTCTGTGCCACGGGGTTCTAGCCTCTATTTAAAAACCTCCAGAGAAGGAGAGCCCACCACCTCCCGAGGAAGCCTGTTCCACTGAAGAACCTCTCTGTCAAGAATCAGATCCTTGGTCCATCAAGGCCACTATTGTCTACTTAGACTCAGGGCTTTTTTCTTCTTTTTAAGCAGGAATGCACAGGAGCACAGTTCCAGCTGGCTTGGTGTCAGGGGGCATGGCCTAATATGCAAATAAGTTCCTGCTGGGCTTTCTCTACAAAAAGCCCTGTGTGAAACAATGGTGGTGTCAGGGTGTGTGGTATAATATGCAAATGAGTTCCTGCTGGGCTTTCTCTACAAAAAAAGCCCTGCTTAGACAGACAATTGTTACTGTCTATTCCGACTAGGACAAGTTTTCCAGGGTCTCAGATCATTTCCCCCATCACCTATTAATTAATCCTTTTAATAGGAGATGCTGGGGATTGGACCTTCTACATGCCAAACATGCTGGTGGCTACCTCTGAGCCACTGACCCCTCCCCTGCTGCAACAAGAAAGAAATCAGGTGAAATGGCCTCTTTTGCCCTCTTAGATTCAGAGCTGACATTTGTGGCAAATGGCAAAAGAGGGTTTCATATAATTCCTCCTTGTTGCTGCCACCCTTCCCTTGCCCAGTGGTACATTTTGCTTGTGAGGCTCTGAATACCAGTACTGGGAGGCAGCAGCAGGGGGTGATCTCAGCCTCTGTGCCCTGTTTGTTTGGCCCTTCCTGGCAACTGGTTGGCCACTGTGTGAGACAGGATGCTGCTGGACTAGATGGGCCGCTAGTCTGTTCCAACAGGCTCTTTTGTACTTAGATACTATTCTGCCCCTTGTTAAATGTGTATGTGTATGGGGGTGCCATTTCTTAGAAACACAATTAGTTTGTCTTCATAGTGGAAATATATCTATCAAATAAAATCCCTGCAATAAAACTATATATTTAATCTATTTAATTGTGCTTTGTGCTGACAGGGAACGTTTTCAGTCCACAGTGAGATGGTGATCTGCCAAGCTGATGAGCTAATTTGAATAATAATTTGCTGGTTTTATGTAATTAATTTTATAATGGAAGGCAGGATTCCTATAGACAATAAACAGATAACAATGGATGCTTAATATCCTCCTCGCAGTTAATGCAGCAAACAGCATGAATTGTTGGCCTAAAAAAGAGGGGGAGGGGGGTAAAAGAGGAAGAAATTTGGTACTTGTGACTATTTACTGGTTACTTTGTGTGGAGATTTTTAAGGCGTGCCAGATGTATCCTGTCCAGCTGCCAGAATTATATTGTTTTGGTAAAAGCCAGGACTCTGGGCTGGGTGCCAGGTCTATTAAAGAAAATAATAAAGCCATTATTTTTTGAATGAAGAGTCAGCAACATTCAATTCAAGGTGCCACTTATCACCTACAAAGCCCTTTGACCCATGAAACTGCCTTATATTGAATCAGACCCTTGGTCCATCAGGGTCAGTATTGTCCACTTAGTCTGGCAACAGCTCTCCAGGGTCTCAGGTAGAGAACTTACTGCCTGGTCCTTTTACCTGGAGCTGCCAGGGATTAGAATCTGGGGAAGAAGAAGAAGAGGAGGAAGAGGCTGGATTTATACCTCATCTTTCACTACCCGAAGGAGTCTCAAGGGGGCTTACAATCTCCTTTCCCTGCTCCTCCTCACAACAGACACCCTGTGAGAGCTGAGAAAGCTCTGACAGAAGCTGCTCTTGAGAGAAACAGCTTTGTAAGAACTCAGCAGGTGCATGTGGAAGAGTGGAGAATCAGACCCAGTTCTCCCAGATAAGAGTCCATGCACTTAGCCACTACACCAAATTAGCTCTCTGCCACTGAGCCACAGACCCTCCCCTGAAAAGCCTTGGACCTGCATACCTGTAAAATCACTTTCTTGCCACCCCTCCCCCACGCATGACAGCTTCATACACTTCAGGAAGTCATTTTTGCGAAGGCACAAGAACTATAGCAGAATGGAACATAGTCTATAGGATTATAGTCTATTAAAGTGATTAATCTAGGTGGTGGTAAAAAGTGCTGACAGATTGCAACCAATTTATGGTAGCCACTCTGTTGGAAGAGAAGGACTCGGCACTGTCCTTTTATCTCAGACTTCAGGAGGGCTTACAAGATTCCTGGCTGTAAAAAAAACAGAGAATTCAGCACCTTCATAGGTATTTCAAGGTAAGAGATGTTCATAGGTGGCTTCCCATGGGCTGTCTTCTGCATTGCAACTGGGATTTCCTTGGTGGTCTCCCATCCAGGTAGATGAAGAAGATGAAGAAGATATTGGATTTATATCCCGCCCTCTACTCCGAAGAGTCTCAGAGTGGCTCACAATCTCCTT